>NC_082610.1:2783649-3098371 GCF_030936135.1 Gavia stellata
CCTTCCTGCTGTCTCAGGGCATGGGAGCAAGTTCTGTCCTGGGTCCCTTTCCGCTGAGCAACGATAATGCTTGCGGGCCCACCTGTAAAAGGCAATGAACAGACGTTAGAGTAGGGAAAGCTGTTCCTACTCTTTGTGTTCCCTTTGAGGGACCTCCTTTCCTATGCTCAGCTTGCCTCTGTGAGCCTGGGTGGCTGGCCGGTGTTCCCATTACTTCTGCGACTCCCCAAACACCGGAATTCTGGGTGTGGAGTGATCTTTAAAGGGCCGGCATACCCTGTGTGAGCTCATGCTTGGGCTCAGTGAATATAGTCCTGCTGATGGCTGTTTATTAATAACTTTTTCCAATTCATCCTTTTCTGTAGCAATCCTTTCCTTACAGAAGGGTTCTGCTTCCTGTGTCCTGGGTGCCATTGCCACTGTGCTTTACCATACAGCTGCTCTTGTCATTGCTGCCATGGGCTGAGTGGGCTCTTGGTCTGTTCGGTGGTTTTGTGGTGGCTTTCCTGCAGCAGAGGTGCTGCCCTGTCCTGGAGGAAGATGGGGTACAGAGGTGCCTGCAGGTTTCTGGCAGAATAAGCCCAGTATGGCTGTGTTAGTCTGGCACAGAAACGTTGATGGGTAGGAGATGAAAGATCCTTGGAGCAAGCCAGCTTCCCTCAGACACTTCTATGATGTCTGAGCCTTCCTAGATGCCAAAGCCAGGTATATTGTAGTTAGGTTACCTGCATAGTAACAGATACCTTCTTACACAGTGTCTCTCCTACCATCCACCTTCCCTCTTCCCACTCCTCTTGGACACTTGCTGCAGGTCGACTCCATTTTATTTGCTGAGTTCCAGGCCTGGAAGGAATCTCCAACTTTGGATAAATCCTGCTCCTTCCTGGACAGAATTTATCGAGAAGATATAGGACCTTGTCTGGACTTCACTAAGCAGGAGGTGAGTGCTGGAAAAGGAGGACAAAAACTGTGCAGTCTGGCAGCACTGAAGTTGCAGCTTTATGGAGGTGACCTTTGCACGTTCATATCTGAACTCATTTCTCTTTGTCGCAGCTGTCGGAGCTGGTGCGAGTGGCTGTGGAGCAGAATACGCTCACCATTGAGCCGGTTGCTTCCCAGACACTGCCTGTGGTGAAGGTGTCAGCAGAAGAGTGCGGTGGGCCAAAGTAAGAAACCGTGCTTACACTCTCTTGTCCTCTCCTTGCTGCTGGTCTTTTTGTACCATCTAGTGGAGTTTGGCCAGGCCTTGCTCAGTCAGTTGAGTTGAACAGTTCAAAGGGCTCAGCTGAGTGTTCTCCTAGCCTATGACCAGTGGTAGTTCAGCTCAACTCCTTACATGAGAAGGGAAATTAGCTCAGCTCAGCTGATGTGCTATAATTGACTGTTTTGGGGGGATAACCTAGGATGTGTTAGTGCCCTTGCCTTGGGAGAGGGTTTTTTTTCCACTTCCTTAAGGTAGCCACTGTTTTTGTGTTCTCTGAAGGTATGTTTGTGCACAACCTAGGGTGAAAGGATTAAGTCATTATCTCATGTTCTTGTATCTTGTGGGGTTTGAGCTTACCTTGGCTCTGACCTTGCTGGTGCACCAGGTGGGTTTGAGCCTATGTCAGAAGAGATCTCCTCTTGCTGCATATCACCTTCCCCACCTGATGCTGTCACCTTGCCATCAGAATTGGGGCTATGGCTGCTCCAGACCTTGCATGACTGTATCTGATGTGACAGACAACTTGAGATTGCCTCAGAGAAGAAGAGCACTAGTGGGAGTGACATGATATTCCAGGCAAAGATAGGGGATTTTATTCAGCTGTTGAATTCAAGTGCAGTCAGGGTGCTCTCTCTTTGTTCTTCCCTCCCTTACCTGCAAGCAGAGCACCTTCTAAGCGGAGGTGTTCCTGTAACAGTAAATGCTGCTCTTACCATTCTCTTCCGCGTTTTCTGTCATCTCTAGGCAAATGCTCCGTGCATATCTGTCAGGCCTGTTCCAAGAACAACCCATCCTGTATTTATCCTTATCCATTTCCTTTTGATCTGTTTTTTTGTGTCTTCACAGTGGGTTCCGGTCACAAATTGTAACGTAAGTGAAGTATTTATTTTTTTAGCCAGTGATGAAAGATCTCTAATCCATTAACAAGTTACTAACTTAGTGCAATTTAGCAGCTTTGAGGCTAGAGCTGAACTAAGCTAACTTTTTAAACCTGTTTAACTTCCACACAGGCAGGATGGTAAGGAAGCTTTCTACTGACAATAAAGGACCCAAAAGGAATTTGTTCCCCTTTGTTTCCCAGATGCAAAACACTGATTTATTTTTTTTTAATGGCAACTTTGGACATGCTGTGGACCAGAAAGGAGAAAGCTGGGGTCCCTGCCCCAGCTGGGACCTACCAGACCTTCTTGTCCATACCCTACTGTACAGACCTCAGTGCAACAGTTTGAGAAGTCTAGGCAGGCAAGGACCGAGGTTGGCCAGTATGTGACATTGCCTATATAGCATCAGAGCAAAATGCTGGCCAGGAGGTGCTGAGGACAACTGACTTTCATGATGGCATGTCTGGCAAAGTGCCCTGGGGTATGTAGAGTGCCGAAGGGCAGGTGCCCAAAAGCTGTGGTTTAGGTTACTTCTAGCTATGGTTGTGATAGCTGGGGTTACACCAGGTGTCAACCAAGCCAAGGCTCCTGCCCAGCAGGAGTCTCTTTTTTTTTTCCAGTGTGCTGCAATGCTCAAATTTAGGACCTCTTAAAGGTATCTCGTTTACAAAGATATTGGTCATCCTGCACCTTCTGAGGATTTGATCCCTGTAAATTGTGTTAATATTTGGGCAATGATTACTTCTCGTTGCATCTGAACACTTACAGCCCACGCTTCCACTCTTAGCTAATATTTGCTTTGATAGCAGTGGAAAGCAAACACTGAGACATGCTCAGAAGCTCTCTGAAACATCTGCTCCCATGTATTGTCATCTACCATGGCCCACAGAGCAATTTTTTGCAGCTGGGGTGTGATGTCCCACCATGCAGGCACTAAGTCTCCAGGGAATGTGGTGATAACTATGCAGCAGAAAATTCTGCTTTACTGCTGTAAGTGGTGATGAAGGAAGGGCAACTGGCTGGTGCTGGGAGCCATTTGTCTTGCAAATAACAGAAGGAAATGGCAAGAAAATAGCTGCACCCTTGCTGATTACATCTTTTGGTGTTCTCCCTGGGAGCTGAGCTGTCTTGAAAAGACCATTTTCTTCACTCGGTCTGAAATCTCCTTACAGTTGTGAAGCCAAGCTTCTTCCCTGTCTGCACAAGAAGGGATCGGCTTGTTCTTAGGAGCTGCAAGCCTTATCCAAAGCCCCCTGAAATCAGTACAAAGTCACTCCATGTGGCTTCAACTAGAGCAGCTTCGAATCAGGCCCAAATTAATAGGAGCCTAGCATAAAGGCTGCAGCGTGGCTTTGAGTTCTCAGCACGAGTAAATTCTGCTCAAATGCTGGATTTACCTGTTTTGAGACCAGGTTTGGTCCCCAGCCAGCATGTTTGCATCCCATCAGGAAAGCTGATACACCTGAGCAGAACGCCTTCAGCAGAAGCCTTGCCTGGAATGTGGAGGAGATGTGCGGAGATCAGATGACATTTGTTATACTCTGCTCCAGCCTCACGTCTTTAATATCTTATGTGGTTTTGTCTTGGGCTGTCTGCCAGGGAAAGGGTACAGCCTTGGTTTGCTTGGGCATGGAATAATTCATGGTTCTAGATATTTAGCTTAAGGTCTCCTAGACTTCCCATTTATGGGATCTTTCAAGGAGCAGAAGGCTCATATCGGCCAAGGTTTTTTCTTCATGCTGAACTGACACAGCGTCTGGCTTCTGAGCTTTCACTTCCATCTCTTGGGAATAGTCTTGACGTTGTTGAATTGCTGTGCTCTGCTGTGCCACTAGACTGCTGCAGGCTGAAGTGTTTTTTTCTTTGTCTCCAGGAAATGTGCTCTGAGTGGCCTCCCCAGGACCTGCAAGCACCGCATCATGTTGGGGGATTCTGGGAATTACTACTACATTTCACCATCCTGCAGGGCCAGGGTGAGTCCTTCACCTTCTCAGCGTGCCTCAGCCCTCCAAAATTATTCCAAGCCCTGAAACGGAGGAGCTCTTGGGGCAGCCTTCAAACTGACAGAGACCTGTGGGGCTTGAGTTTGTTCCTGAGGTCAGGGTGGCCCTTGGTCGATGACTGGGGTGCAGGTCTCCAGCCCTGCCTCATGCTCTGGTGCTCTGCCTTATGTTCCTTCAGGCAACCTGTCTTCAGTGTTTTCGCTTTCCATGGTTTGATTCAGTACAGGGCTTTGATTGTTTTTCTTTATTATTATTTTTTAATTCTCCTTTGTAAAACACAGTAATTTTCTGCTCTTTAAATGCCAGCTCTTGTTACTGTTCCGGTACAGATCAGTGACTCAAATGGTTCTGAGAACAAGCTGTCCTTTCTTTGGGGGGAAAAGAGAAGGTGAATGATTTATTAATGTTGCTGTTGGAGCTCTGATTCAACAGAGCATTTTTGAAGTTTATTCTTTCCTGAGTTGCATATCAGAAGAGCTGATCCTGCAACATGCGACTATTTCTGAAACAAAAAGTTGGTTTTGTGCATGGACTTAAGTTGACTAATTTTTGTCACTTGCACCGAAGTACTCTGATGTGTCGTGAACACCCTTACCTCCCTGCACACGTGCTTTCTGCACAAACCTTTAACTCCAAAGATTTTTATTCAGTTGGAGAACGGTGCTTTTTGAAGGAAGATCATGGACTTTGCTGCCACATTAAGTAGTGATTACTTACGTCTCAAAACTGCAGTAGATTGGAGTTCTTGCACAGTGTGTCTCGTGGGTAGTGCAGTATCTTGAGATGGGATTGCAGATGCATAGAATCCTGACTTTTTTTTTTAACCAGCTTTCATCCTATCTCTTCCATCTGGTGGTATGTGGTACTATTTCGCAGGTGCTGAACACTATGAGCTCTCCTGCTGGGTGCTGTGCAAGTCTCTTGACAGGCAAAGCGGGTCTGTAGCTGACTTTTTTTTTTCAATATTTTTTTTTTCCTTCTCTCTCCCTCAGATCACAGCGGTGTGCAACTTCTTCACATACATTCGCTATATCCAGCAGGGCTTGGTGAGGCAGGATGGTAAGAGAGGGTAGTAGCTGGGTACGGTGGGGGGTACCTTCTGTGGGACATCAGAAGGAATTAAGAGGTCGTATTCATTGTGACAGGAATGGGGCCAGCTTGGGGTACCCTGAACTCCCTGTGTCTTTGAGAAACTGTTAAATGACAAAAGAAAGGCACGAGCGGGAGGAGTAGATGCACCCGTCCCTTGCTCCTCATCAGCTTGTTGAGAGCTTTGCCCTGGGGTGGGCCTGTCCTGCTGGACCCTCCAGCATGTCTGCTTCCCTCACTTTGGGATTGAGCCTGGCTGGGCTGCACTGAGAGCACAGCATAACATGCAGTGGTGTCCAGCTGTGCCTTGCTTACTGATTTTTGAGTTTGTTTTCTTTTCTCTCCTCCTCTTCCCTATCCCCTTTTTGCTTTGCAGTGGAGCTGATGTATTGGGAGGTCATGCGGCTCCGGAGGGAGATGTCTCTGGCCAAACTTGGGTTTTATCCCAGTGAGATGTGAGCAGAGGCCTGAAATTGCTCCTGTATGACCGACTTGTCAAACGTAGTCTGCCAAACAGATGAATGCAGTGCCTCTCCTGCAATGGGCCTTACTCCCTCCCTCCCTACCCTCCCTCTGCATGAAGCTGATCAAGGAGCAAGAAGCACAAGTTTCACCTTCAGCTGTCCCACTTACCCAACTGTGACTGGAATGCAGCTGCCAAGCTACCCCTTCAGAGCTGGGCTGGCCCTGGCTGCTCTGGGGTGGCCATCTACAGACTGTCCTCTTCGGAGTCTCCTATATGCAGTGTATATCCATTTTTTTTTTTAAACTTTTGTTTTTATATGCAGTCTGCTTTGGCATAGTCTGAGGCCAGCCCTGTGCAAGGCAGGAGTCCTGGACTTTCTTTGTAAGCAAGTTTTTCAGGACAGATGCTGGCTGTCTGTCCATCTGTTCCACTCATTCTTTGGGGTGGAGGGTGCTGTGTCCAGCTATACACCTGGGTCCTGCTGACCACTAACTCCCCTAACGGCCCCGTAAATGCCAGCAGCACACAATAATCTTATGGAGAGCCATGAACAGCCTGTTTCCAAGTACTTCCTTGCTCCTTTTAAAGGAGCCTGCAAGAGAAGCTTTCTGCCAACTAAGTCACAAAGAGGGGATTTGTGTTTGTGCTTGTGATTTGGCACTGGGTGATCCAGGCTAGGGGAAGAGCCGGAGCAGAGGCCGGAGCTGTGCACCTGGGGCCTTCAGCAGAAGAAAGCGAGCAGGGAAATTGCGTAACTCGCAGCTGGCTGCAGCTTGGCTGCAGTCTGCAGGCTGTTTTCTCCTGGTCTAGAGAATCTGCTGCAGTGGTCACAGGCAGATGTGGACCTTGACGGGTGGTGCCCTGTGACAATCCTTGGTGCAGAAGTCCCCCATGGTGCTCTTGGATACAAACCTCACCCCCAGACAGATGGCTTTGAGCTGTTCCTGCTCTCAGGGTAGCTTTGGGAAGTGCTGGCCCCACTGTTTAGATAGAAACCATGGTCCCAGGCTGGGTTCTTTATGGCTCCAGAAGGAGCATGCCCAGGCTGGGAACACTCTTGAGGCCCCGAGATTTCCTCCCCAGTATTGCATCAGACCTAGAGATGCATGTTCACTGGGAAACGTGGCTTCTTCTGGGCTGCCATTCACAGTGAGGAGATTGGAGATATCTTTGTGTGCGTATGAGGGCTGTGGTTCCTCTTTGCCTCAAATGTGCTGGGAAGAATGTCACTAAAGCTGTTGTAAAGCAGAAGCACTCCATAACTTGAACTCAGACCCAGGTTTGTCTGTACAGAACTGTGTTGAAGCCATGACAGTGTTTTGTAGCCAATTTAGCCTTTTTTTTCAGTGACTCTGGAATCCTGGGGGTTTCATCTCACATGGCATTTCTGCACTCTTGACTGGCATATCACCCTGTCCCTCTGTCATCATCATAACTCCCATCTTAGCAAGCTGGTGCCCAGAACAGGATCACCATCCTCAGCTCCATTAAGTTTCATCCTCTCCTGGGAGATGCTACAGTAGGAACTCTGTATCTTCAGCAAAAGAAAACTAACTGAGCTGCTGTGTTTTTGTCCAGGGGAGGGAGGAATAGACAGGAAAGGCAAAAGTTTTGGTTTGGAACCTAATACAAGGACAGCTTCACAGCAGATCTGGGAAAACCTTCCTGTAGAAGACCCCCATGAGCACAAGCTTTCCTGTCACTGAGCAGACTCACAGTATGCTGCCGAGTTGCTCCTCAGGGGACTCCTTTCCTTATAGCTATACTGGCATATGGTATCGTTTGCCAGGGTTTAGTAGCTATGTGAAACTAGAGTCGTCATCCCCAGAGCTGGGAGAACACATTCCTGACAATACATGCTGGTTTTGAATCCACCTCCTTCAGCTCAGAAAGGGTTGACCTGCAAGTCCGAGTTGTTAACGCCCCAGTTCTGCTTCTGCTTCCTATGGCTGAGTGCCCCAGCTCACGCTGCTCACCCTTGCTAGGTGAGCGTGCACATCTGCTACTCTTCACCAAAGGAATATGTTTCAAATGTGGAGTAAAAGCCTGGAAAATACATGGGTAAGAGTCTGGCTGGGTCTTGAGCTAGTGATAAACCTGCATCTCTTTTGGTGGTGTCTGCAGGCTTGTGGCAATTTGACATCAACTTTTCTAGAGGAGAAAATAGAAATGTCTTTTCCCAGCTGCGGATTTCAGCTCAGGTAAATTCTGTCCCTGGCAGTTTCTCCTTATATCTGTTCCCCCTGACCTTTTGATCTCTGCATGTCATCCTGTGCCATTAGCTGCTACATTGCACAACAGACGTTGCTGCGTTGCAGCACTGGGGATGAGATGATCTCTCTATGTAGGAGACATTTTGGTTTGTGGGATTTATTTTTTTTTTCCCCAGTGTCACTTTGTAAAGCACTTTGAGATGAAAGGAATTAGAGAAATGCATTGTATAAGGTTGTCTTAGATGTAAAACAAAGCAGAGAGAACAATTTGTAAATTAATATGAAGTTACTCCGTTAACAGCGGGATGGTTGCACCCTGCTCTTTAGTAAAGGAAAATAAACATTTGTTACTAACCTCTTTAAAGGTCTGGTTGCCATTCTAAGGTTGGGTTGTTGGGGGGGGGGGGTGCTTGGTAGCCGAGAGAAAAATCAAGTTTGGCTGGCGTTCTGCTCTGTGCTTCTCTCGCCAGTGCGTGTCCTAAGGGACTGGGTTTTTGATGTTTTTCTTCATCAGTCTGCCCCTCCTGTAGCTGGCTGCTCCCTGACTTCGCCAGGGGACTAAGTGACCGTGTTCTGGTAGCAAGCAGAGTTTTTCCACAGGTATTTCTTATGACAAGGCACACGCCTGTGTGCTTCTTGCTGAACAAGGCTGAGGTCTCTTCCAGCGCAGCTGTGGTCTGGTTCGGTTTACTGCCTTGAAGCATTGCATGGGATGTGCTGGCTGTCCCCAAGGCCGGTTAATTCAAGGATCTTCCTCCTCCTTTCCTTGCAGGGCTGAGCAGTCTCCCGCTTTTCCTATCGGTAGGTGGAGGCAGAACTGGTGGGAACCTTTCAGAAACTGCTATTACCAATGGTCCCTTAGCGGTAGAGAGTGAATGTTTCTCTTCTTCAGAGACTTTTGGATCATGGACTCTTCTTTGGCAGGTCTTCCCTTGGCTGCACGGGGGCCTGGGGCTTTGGACGCAAAGGCAGGAGCTGGCAAGCGTGAGTTGTGACAGCAGCAGGGACTGAACTTGCTCCTGCTGTTCAGGTAATTCACCCTGCTTTTAGCTGCAGCTTGATTTGAAAAAGGCTGCCTTTTCTTATCAAAAGGTAGATCCAGCTCCTGCAGGCCCTTTCTTCTTTATAGAAGGAGAAGGGGGGCTGTGGCTGGGTTCCCGTGGCCCCAGCCCACGTGCAGCTCTCCATGCCACAGCAGAGGCGAGCGCAAGCGAGAGATGCCGGCTGGCTGTGGGCGCAGCATGCGCCTGCCCTGCAGCAGCAGCAGCTCTCGGACTCCTCAGGTTGGGAAGCTGGGTCGCTCTGGCTTCACTAAAATCATTTGCTGTCCTCCTCAGTTTAGCTGTGGACGCTAACGTGGAGGGTCTCTTTGTCATCGTCTCTTGGTGATGGCAGTGGAGGGAAAAAGCAAAACATCAAAGGCCTTTGGGAAATGAAACAGAGGTACAGCCAGGGCAGAAAACAACGTTAGACCTCATGGTAGTAGTGGTTCTGGGAGCTGGGGCTGCTCTTAGAGTAAACTTGCATGAGGATGAGTAAGAGAGAGACTGGCCCCAGGGAACCTTGTGTCTCTGGGTGAGCAGACTCACAGTACGCTGCCGAGGGGGACTCCTTCCCTTATAGCTATACTGGCATATGGTATTGTTTGCCAGGGTTTAGTAGCTATGTGAAACTTGAGTCGTCATCCCCAGAGCTGGGAGAACATGTTCCTGACAATATATGCTGGTTTTGAATCCACCTCCTTCAGCTCAGAAAGGGTTGACCTGCAAGTCCGAGTTGCAGGTGAGTGCGCAGTGCTGATTATCTCCCCAGCATGGGGCAACGAACCTCGGAGGTCTGATGGCCCAGGGGCTTTCTCTGGACTTGTGCTCGATGCAAGGGTGGTCAGGCCTTCACCATTTTTCCTGTTTGCATGCAACTTTGAGACCCAGTCTCTAGTGCTTGCTATGACAGTGTGACAGAAACATCACCGTGACCTTCTGTGTGCTGTGTTTAAAGCCAGTGTCCTCCCTACTCAAGAGTACCCCGAGACACTCTTAGTAAGGCCCCCAAATCTCCCTGTCATCCTTTTCCCTTTCCGTTCCTGTGTAAATGTGGGTATTATTGCCTTCCTCTGATAGGACGAGTGCTCCCTCACTCCTGCTCTCAGATTTCCCTGGCCTGTTCAGGTCAGTGAGGGTGCGTACGATTTTCCCTGTCTGGATTCGTACTCATTGGCATCTGACATCGTGGGAGGGAGAGAGAAGGGCACCGGAGGCAGCTCAGTTTCAACAAGTGCCCAGAGGAAGGGGCTGCCACCTCTGGGATGTGGAGAACCCCAACAGATAGCAGCGATGCTTACCCAAAGGTCCTATGCCTTTTTCTAAAATGATGTTACCATTTTTCAAATGGTGTTACTATTTTATAGGACAAGTCATCTGGGCACGGAGAAGGAAACCAACTGGCTATTGCAAAGCCGGAACAGAGCTGGTGCTGTCTGCCCGTCCTGCTTGTGCCCTCAGTGCCAGGGCTGGAGTAGAGCAGGGGTGTGAGCGGAGGGGAGCTGCCAGGAGAGCCCGGACAAATTCCCCTGGATGGATGGGGGCTTCAAGGAGGAGGTGGCAGGCAGCCACCAGGGCCAACAGCAGGTACGATGGAGTCATTAGAAGGGCTGTCCTCCTGCCAAACTCACGGAATCACTAAGGTTGGAAAAGACCTGTAAGACCGTCAAGTCCAACCATCACCCCAACCCCACCATGCCCATTAAACCATGTCCCGCAGTGCCACATCCACATGTTCCTTGAACACCTCCAGTGATGGTGACTCCACCACCTCCCTGGGCAGCTTATTCCAGTGTCTTGCCACTCTCTCAGTAAAGAAGTTTTTCCTAATATCCAGCCTGAACCTCCCTAATATCCAGCCTGAACCTCCCCTGGCGCAACTTGAGGCCATTTCCTCTTGTCCTATCCCTTGTCATTTGGGAGAAGAGACCAACACCCACCTCCCCACAACCCCCTTCCAGGTAATTGAAACTCAAAGCTGTGTCTGTATATCCCTTCCCTGGTGGGTCCGGTGTGGGCTGTTGTCTGTGCTCAGATGACTGTAAAGTTGCTTTTGTGCTTTTCGGCTCCTCAGCTGTCCTGTGTTACGCTGCTAAATTTTGAATTGAGAGCTGTCTCCAGAGTGGGATATCGACATTTTTTTAGGATCCTACAGAGTCTGTATTAAAAAGTATTACCAGAATCGTCGTTCTTTGCAAGGAACTTTCCTCTTTTTCCTCTGGAGGTTCGGTCCCACCCTGTCAGCATGGTCAGGCAGCCACAAGAGGGCACAGGCACACCAGGCAGGGACTGTCCTCCCTCCCTCTCCGCCCTGCGAGAGTAGAGCATCTCCAGGGTCCCACCTCGCTTCTGCTCCTGCCTCTGTGAAGGCATCCCACCTGGCTGACCTGCCTTCTGCAGCCTCTTGGCAGTTGTATTTCTGCAGCCTTCCTCCTTCTGGCATTGGGAATTGGTGTTAGATGGGTGCCGTTCTCCTTAGGCAACTGGAGAGTAAGTCAGTGATGTGGAAAGGAAAGGAAGGATTTGGATTTCTTTTAAGGGATTCTTGGTTAAGCCTGGGGAAGGTTGCAAAGCAATGAGGATGGCAAGGTGAGAGGCGCTGAATGTTTTGCTGTGTCTGGGTCTTCAGGTGTAATGTCCTCACTAGAGTCAGTAGCGATTGCTGTTCAGAAACTTTCCTGGGGCTGGGAGCTGAACCGTGAGGTTGGCTCCTAAGCTGCTGTCTGAGAAGACATCAGCCCTGTCCCTTATCCCCATCTGCCCACCTCTTCCACCAGAGCTTTCCTGCTGTTTTCCCTGTCAGCAATAAACCACGGTCCAATTGCCAGACCCTCTCCATGTCCTTTGAACGGAGTCTCCTGGGTCCTCTGTACACGCTACTCTATGAATAGCTTTTCTCCTTGCACCCGTTTGCCCCACAATGTAGGACTTCCTAGCCTGTCCTGGGCCAAAAAAGAGCTTCAAAGGGGTGGTAGTTCAAACATCTGCCTTGGTAGATGTGTTTGACTTGCTTGAAGGACAAGGAGCAAAACCATTGGAGAGGATTTTGTTTTCCTTCCTCTCTCCCTCCTAAATCCTTTTTCCCTGCCGTAAAGCATAAAGATGGTTTTAGATCACGTCTGGAGTTCTGTGTCCATAAATCAGCCTTTGTGCGATCCCCCTTGCATCCTCATCTTCTGTAAGCAGAAAAGCATCTGTGCGTGACCTCAATCTCTTCTTGGAGCCGATGAGGGAAAGGGCAAGTGGGAGCTGACGGCCTATTTGCCCTGGAGATGCTCTAGTAACTGTAGGACCAGAGAAGGGTGCGCTGTGGAGGACAGTCGTCCTTAGTCGTCCTTAATCGTCCCTGTGACAATTCATGCAGAGGCTTGGCCAACTTGAGTAATGCTGTTTTGTAGTAGTACTACAGATATATGGATGCAGCAGGACAAATGTACACATAGCTTGATAGTATGTCCGTTGTGCCACCAGCGTCTTCTGTTAGTATTCTCAATAACCAAATCTGCAGGATGTGAGGCATTTTGGTGTGGCACCAAAACACGAATAGTCTGGCAGTTACAGCAAAAGGGACCAGAGATCTTCCTGTGGTTTTTTTCACAGAATCATTAAGGTTGGAAAAGACCTGTAAGATCATCAAGACCAATGCAACCCCACCATGCCCACTAAACCATGTCCTGCAGTGCCACGTCCACACGTTCCTTCAACACCTCCAGGGATGGTGACTCCACCACCTCCCTGGGCAGCCTCTGCCAGTGCTTCACCACTCTCTCAGTAAAGACATTTTTCCTGATATCCAGCCTGAACCTCCCCTGGCACAACTTGAGGCCATTTCCTCTTGTCCTATCACCAGTCACCTGGGAGAAGAGACCAGCACCCACCTCCCCACAACCCCCTTTCAGGTAGTTGTAGAGAGCGATGAGGTCTCCCCTCAGCCTCCTCCTCTCCAGACTGAACGACCCCAGCTCCCTCAGCCGCTCCTCATCAGACTTGTGCTTTTTCCTGCACCAGCTCTAATGTAGACTATCCTGGGTGGTATCAGTTCAGCTACCTGTCTTGTAGCTTCACTTGCCTCATCTGTCAAACTGGGAGATGATTAGTTTCCACTATTAGATGAATATTTGGGGCACACTGTTTAGGACAGCTTCTATCTAGAGCTCTAGGTAGGAGTGATAAGGTGTATATGTACGCTTAATAGATTTGGTCTACTTATATGCGGGGCTCTGAGCATTTGTGCATGTATTCGTGGCTGGGAGGGATAAGGGTCTGCAGGTCCAGTATGACGCATCTTAACCTGGACTGTAAAGGAGCTTGGGTTTGGAATGAGAAGGGGATATTTTACATCTCTAATGGACATTAGTGTTGTGCACAGTGAGATGCGTTTAGGCACTTAGATGTTAATACATGTTTAAGTGCAGAATTTAGAAGACTTTGAGTGGCAATAAGAGAGAGACCAGGATAAAGGATCTGGAGATTTGGTTGCTCATGGCAATTCCCTGGGTCTGCTGGTCCTGTCCTTTACCTTGCCTTCAAAGTTACTCAAGGTTTGCACAGGGCTGTAAATCAGGCTGTCTTTGCACAGTTGGTCAGGCTGTCCCCACATGCACAGAGATATACACGTTTCCAGGAACCAGCAAACGAAAGATTTTTTGTTTGTTTCAGGTGCAGACAAGGAGAAGGGAGAAGGTAAGCAGATGGACTCAAAAGTCGGCTATTTCAAAGCTTTCATGATGATTAGTAACCTTCCTTTATGACAAATGTATCAATCCGGGGAGGATTACTGCAGAATAGGCAGCACTGTATCAGCCCTGGGGAAATTCCAGTCATTTCAGAAATTCGGGGAGCGTAGCCCTGCCAGGAAGAAGTCAATGTCCTGGCACAGCTCGAAATGTGCACGTGGCAATGGGGGCTGAGGCCGATCAGCTTTGCCAAGGCAACACGTTCCTTATAGGAGCAGTCCCAGTGGTGCCACTGGTGCTGGAAGGCAAGAGGTCACTTTTGCTATTTATCATGTCAATATTTCCATGTTTGTGCGAGGGTTGTTGGGCTGAGCTGAAAGGAGCTGAAGCGTTGACTTAGGCAGCCTGTGAGGGCAGAAGGACTTTGAGCTGGTTTACATAACATTCGCAGGGTCGTCAGAAGCCAGAACAGGCCCCCAGTGGGGTAATTCCTGTTGGCAAGAGATGAGTTGGATAGATAGCAAGATGCCTTCTAGCCCTGCTTACTCTGTGGCTGCAATGATACCCTTCAAATTGTTGGTCACCAGTGAAATGCTATAGTGGCACGCCTGTTGCTGGGGGCTAGGTCAAGCAGAAGGCTGAAGTGTGCCATTATCTACTTTGCGTTGAGGTCAAGTGGACAGTGAGGTCCCTTCTAGAAGGGCTGATGTGTGCCACAGGGAACTGCGGTAAAGCAGCTGCGAAGCCTGTGCACCACGGAGCTTGGCTAAGCAGCAGCGGATCTTCAGCATCTCCTTCACAGCAGGTGTCCAAAGGGACCAACCCCTCCTTACTTATCAAGTAATAGTGTTTTCTGTGGGTCCATCCATCACAGGGGATCTGGGCACACAGTGTGGCAGAAGACATTGAGGTGAAGAACAGGGAAAGCTTTAAATAGTGGGTAGTGTAAGGAGGCAAGAGAGGGAATGTGAAAGGAGATGAAGTAGGAAAGAGAAAATGGCTGCAAGTTGTGCCAGGGGAGGTTTAGGTTGGATATTAGGAAAAATTTCCTCACTGAAAGGGTTGTCAGACACTGGAACAGGCTGCCCAGGGAGGTGGTGGAGTCACCGTCCCTGGAGGTATTTAAAAGACGTGTGGATGAGGCGCTTAGGGACATGGTTTAGTGGTGGACTTGGCAGGGTTAGGTTTACGGTTGGACTCAATGATCTTAAAGGTCTTTTCCAACCTAAATGATTCTATGAAATGAGAGAGAAGCAGCAAGACTGAGTGGCATACACCCTTGGAGGGGAATGTGTGCTGGATCGCTGGTGCGATGGGAGGTGGTGGGAGAATTCATAGGAGCTTGGTATGATTTCACCGGTGAGATGGCAGGTATGCAGTGCACAACCTGAAGAAGAGAGAAGTGAAAGAGCTCATTTGGGGGTGGACTAGAAGGGAAAGACAACGTAGAGAAAATGCGACTAGGTCTAGCTGTGGGCTGGCTGTGAGGGGAAGAAGGGCAAATCTGAGTTGACAGTGATGCCTTGGCTCAGGAGATGTGATAGCACTAGCTAGTATGATGGAGCAGAGAGACAGCAGGGAAAATTTGGGAAGGAAAAGGTAATTCTTAGCTTTCTTTTGGCCAGGTTGAACTTGAAAGGATTCCCCTTGTAGGAGAAGAGAGCAGACTGGGTACAGGAAAAGTTGAGTCATTGGTACATGTTTGGTTACTTACAAGTAACTTCATGATGGAAAAGAGCTTCACAGCAATTTGTGTGGGAGTAGTAGTAAGCCCCAAAACAGCTCCCCATGGAACTGTCTCAGAGAGGGGAGCTGTGAAAAGGAAGCTGAAAGAGAAATTGGAAGTGGTCCCTAGAAAGCTTTGCAGTGAAAACTCTAGCACTCGTTTGTGTGCTACTTAGAGAGCTTTCAGTGATACTCGCGTGGGCACACAACCTCATGAGCTTTTAAATTCAATCTACAATACCAGTGACTTCATTAACGTTTCCTATTTATGCTTCCACTTGAGTTCTGCGACTGCAGGTTTTCCTCTGGCAGACATAGACATGGTATTAGCTCACGGACAGCTCTTTGCCCTTAATTCCCCTGGCTCATTGAGCTAATTCTGCTCTGTTAATCACCTTAGAGTCAATTTAAGATGCCTTATGCCAACAGACACGTATGTCAGTCACGGTTGAAAGACACCTTTGCTCTTTCTGCATCAGAATTGCAGCTGAGGCTGGAAGAGGTGACTTGTCCGTTGCCTTTGATGACCTTCCCCTTTGTCAGGCCACCTGCTGAATGCCAGCTGGCAAAAACGATAAGGAATGAAGCACTAATCCAACTTTCAGTGAAACTGACTGCAGTTCTGCAGGCTTGACAAAAAATATTTCAGTGGGAATTGCAGCAGCGTCTAATGGTCCCATGAGTGGATGATGAGTCCTTTTGGACAGGTGAAGTGTTGGCACCACCCAAAAAGCCTGACAGCTCTGGCTTGCATTAAGCCTAAAGACTCTTCTACTTCTACACTAGGAACACTAACAGAGGGGACATGAGGACCAAATCTTGTTCATCTAACACTGAAATGATATGCATGTGTCTGAGAGAAGACCTCACATTTAACCACCAGTTCAGGTTGTCTTTGCAGCCCCCTCTTCTTCTGACCAGACGGCTGCATACCCACGGGTTTAGTGATACTTCACACCTGGTTTGCAAAGGGATTCCTGGTGTGACAACTAATTTAGACACATCACACGCTACAACGAGCTCTTTAAAATCCTCAGCCACTCTGTGAAGATTTGGGAATTTCCCTGTGGCTCATAGTCCTCCAGATGTTTTGGCTTGGGCTGGTGCTACTGGGTCCATGACTGAGTGATGGGGTAAAACTTACCTCCTTTGCAGCAGATGGTTCTTACACAGGGTATTTCCACAGAGGGAAGAAAACTCTTAGAGGTAATTTAGTCCTACTCCCTGCTCATAGCTGAGCTACATGTGAGTTAGGTCAGGCCGGTCAGTGCCTTATCCAACTGAGGCTTGAAAACCCAAAAGTAATTTTGCTGTTGTCAGCGGTAGTGTCACTAGCTTCTCTTCATTATGCTGATTTTAAAAGCCTGGTTTTACACATTCGAGCTGCACAAATATCTTAAACCCTCTTACTGCAGCATGTGTGCTACCACACTGACTTGTCACTGTCTTAACAATGACGCATCCATGAGAGCCTTTCTGAAACTTAGGTACATCTACAAAATATTTTAATAGAGACCTTGGAAATTTTCCCTTTCTGTTTAGAGGTGGTTACAGAGATACTGTGGAAGGGAAATTGCTTCTTAATCTCGATCCCCTGTTTTGTGTGGGATTCATTTGCGCATTACAGAGCAGATGCAACATCTCTTTGCTTTTTATTTACGGATTTTCAGTTATGCAGACAGAAATATTCATAGACTCATAGAATGGTTTGGGTTGGAAGGGACCTTTAAAGACCGTCTAGTTCCTAACTTGCCCAAGGTGAGAGACAGAATCTCATGCTGCAATGTTCAAGCCCAGACATTTTGTTATTAAGCAAATTGTTGATTTTGTGCAGGGATGTGAAAGGAGTCATGATGCTGGAATGCTGCAACGAACACTGTAGTTCTAAAGTCATCCTGATGATGCCTTGCCCTCTAGTGATGTTGGATTGCATTTCAGTTACATACCTTTACCAAATCAGGTGTTTAATTTTCGCATTTTATGAGCTTCAGCATGATCAGGAGACAAGAATGAGCAAGGGACTGGAATTGGTATTGGCAGTAGCACCTTCATTTATGTTCACACTTTATTTCCATGCCCCCCCCTCCGCCGCCCTGGGTGATGGTGAATAACAGGCTTTCTTGCTTAGGTCCATTTGGGATCATGAGTATGGCCTAAAGGTCTGTTCACAGGATCTCAGAATCATTAAGGTTGGAAAAGACCTGTAAGATCATCAAGTCCAACCACCAACCCAACTTGCAAGGGGTGATGATTTCAAATCAGAGTGATTTATCTGGAGATGCTTACAGGACCAGGCAGAAGGAGGAACTGGCTCCAGCTAAGAAATCAACAGCATCTTCTGCAGATTCCAAACCAAATTTTCAGGTTTTATCAAGCATCTTTATCAAACAAGGATTTTTTTATTAAAATCTAGTTTTTCTAGACTAATTCTAATGGTAATATCATCAGACTAATTACTCCGCTAAGCATCTTCAGGTCTCAGCTGACACTTTTACATCTCCTTGGGCAGTGACTCCCAAAATCTCTTCGCCAGAGGCGGTATGCTTTCCTGATCCGGGACGTTGTTTGGCACAGAAGGGACCTGAAACAATTTCCGAAGCAGCTGTATAGACTTCTGGCAGAAGGGCAGGGAAATGGCACAGACAAGGGCTGACATGAAGCCCATGAAGACTCCCAGTGAAGCAGGTTGATTTGGGCTGGACTCAAAGACTGTCAGGCATTCTTTGTGATTAGACCCCTGCATGTGGGCTCTGGCTTTGTGCCGGTCGTTATGAAAATAAAGAGAAAAATCACAGAGGAGAAAGCGCAGTATGGTTCCTATGTTTTGTATAAAACAGGTCACTGCTTAATGAAACAGATCTGAGTGCAAGATAATTGAAGTCAATTAAATGAATGAGACAAGTAGACCAGCCACACCCATTTCAACTAGGATGTGTGCAATCACAAGCAATTACTGTGATAAATCTTCCCATTGTCATATACAAATGCAGCACCTGGCCGGTAAGTTGCATAGTTGTCTAATTGTGCGAAGAACGATGCTTCAGGCAAGGGTGGTGCTTCTTTGTGAGGATCCTTCTCATTGACCTCTTTCCCACTCATCTCCTGAGAGTCTTGGATTTCTGCTGAGCTTCCCTTGGCTTCTTGGGCTTGACCTGAGTAGCCTGTGCTTGAGATTCAAACAGTTGTTTGAAGTGGGTGGTAGAGCTCTGTTACAAAAACCTAGGGTATTTAAGAAAACAGACATCATTCACACTAGTGGCATTCCTCGTATTTAACCAAGCAACCTCCACAGGGGTTAGATAGCACCTTTATTTCTAACACAGCTTGCTGACTTGAGTGGAGTCCCCAAGTATAGATCCAGCCTCAGAATAATGTCTTTGTCTCGGGATCGGCACTATGTGTAGTTGTAGCAGGATATTGTCATCCGTGTTAGCATCCTGAGTACTGGATACCCTTATCTTTTGGTAGCTCACAATTAACCCCAGGCTAAAAAAAAACCCCTTTCCTCCAAATTGGCCGGCTAATTCTGATCAAGAAATGCAACAGAAGTTACTGTGAGCTCCTGCAAGTATTTCTCCAACAAAACTCGGCTTCTCACCAGACATCTGGAACTGGATACACGTGCAGTCTAATTCTGCAGCAGGCTGACGGACAGTTTGTCTCCCTGGGGTGCTGGGAAAGGCATTTTGATACAGAGCAAAGCTGTAATCCAGGACTCGTTCAGCGACTAGAGAAGGCTTTGAATCTAATGCCTGATTGCCAGGGAGTCCGTTCTCTCACTGAGTCTAGAGAAAACATTGACTGAAGGTAAAAAGTTGGAACATCTTGATTTTATGGTTCCATTTTATATAGCTGTCAACACACAGCACTCATTACCATGACAGTCAATTTATCATCAACAACCCATAATCCACAACCCATAATCATCAAACTTGCACCACAATATTTCAGGAAACAACCTTCACTTTCCATATACATCATGAGTTGGCCTGCATATCACAGAACAGGATCCCAGATACGAGGCTTTTTCTGCATTTCATCTTGCTGGGTGTTTGTGGTTTGTTGTTGCTGGAATGCATTTTAGTAGTTGTTTCCCTTGCCAACAGGCTTTCCGTCTCTGTTCCCTTTTCCAGCAGTTAATTTTACTGTTCAGCACTGGTATTTCTAACACTGGTTCTTAGCACAGGGTTGAATGTTCTTCTGTGAGGAGCTGAAGTGGCTTTATTAAAAAAACTCATTTCAAAAAATGCACTGTTTGCTAATGCACTGCTCACGGATAGATGTATGTGTTTGTTAATATAACTGATATGCTATGGTAATAATTGGACTGACACTTTGCTCATTTTGCATTATATTTATAAGGAAAAGAGAAGTATATGGTAAATATATTGAAGCTGCTCTTCTGGATCTGTGAACTTTTGGACTACTATCACTGTATTTTCCTATAAACCCACATCAAAATGGATGTCTGCTACATATCTTTATTCAGGATTACGGGAGACTGTTTTTAAATTAAACCTTTTCTATGACTCAGATTCTCAGCTTGAGTACACTGCTGTTGCTCGAAGAAACAAGGTGAATTTAGATAATTCATGGACCAGTCCATAATGCATGTAGAAAAGATTCTTTTGTAGAAAAGATTCTTTTGTAGAAAAGCTTCCTTTGTAGAAAAGCTTCCTTTGTAGAAAAGATAAATCACCTGCACTGCCACTTCAGTAGCGTATTTATGTTCAGAGTCAGTAGATTTCTCACTCTGAAATGGGAAATAAATGAGCTTATCCTGTAGCTCTTATTGCAGTAATTGTTTCCATGTTGTTTCTGGTCAGTGTTTAGGAAACAAAGTCTATGCCCATCCTAATTCTGTCAGCAAGCGGAATGTGAAAATAATAACTTCTGTACATAAATGAGACCCTTTCATAATTATCTCCTGCTCTCTGTCTTGCTCATCAGCAAGAGACGAAGCCAGGTGATATATCGATTTGTTACAGTTTATTTTTGTGTAAGAGCTCCCTGTGTTTGTATTAGGGGAATGTGTTTATTCTAGGATCAAATAAAAGTCCTAATAATGGGGCAAGGTAGGGTCATTTTCTGTTTTGAGTTCTATGACTTCTCATAGAGTGCTTTCTGTGCAGAATGAGTTTACCTATGAAGCAATTCATGTGTACTCTGGGAAACTGTAGTATTGTTTTAAGGTGACAGATAACCATAGACTGGCCTTCCCCGACTATCGTTTTGTCGCCTGACCTCGGACAGCCTATGCATTTCCTACTCACAGCCTCGCTCCGTTGTTGTGTGCTCCTCTATCTGGTGATGTTCAAATGGGTTTATTTGCAAGAACTAACAGTCTTACAGTTCTGTTAAAGCCTCTGGGCTGACCTAAAGCCCAGTGACGGTGTTGACCTAAAGCCCAGTGACAGTGTCAACCTAAAGCCCGATGATGGTGTTGACCTGAAGCTCACTGAAGCTTTGGATCAAATTGTTGGTTTGAAAAGCTGCTGCAAGGTGCTTACCGTATCTCTGGATGAGCCATGAATGGGCAGAAAATTGAGGTCTAGATAAATTGTAAGAGCTTTTATGGAAGTTTTCACATCAGTTTTGTTCCCAACTGCCTCTCCAAATGGCCTGGAGACTGAGTTTGAATGGCCGGGCAAATCTTTTTACAAGAAGATCTCTTTTCCTTTGGTGCTTGTTGTCAAGATGAGGGTAAGCAGTGCCATTGTTCCTGGGCTGTGTGAGGGCTAATAAAGTAATCTGTTCATGCTATAAAAGTCAATGCTATAAAAGCAATTTCACTAATTTCACCCTGTGAAGTGGAAAAATTACTTTCCACCATCACTAGCTAACAGTTCCTCTGTAAAAAAACATAGTTAGGAAACAAGGGAAGAAAGTCTGATGCAAAATTCTTTTCTATAGTTTCCTTCCACAGTGTTCTTGGTCTGATTTTGAACGGACAAGAACAACAATTACAAGACTAAAGCTGAAATTCAGACTTGAATCACCCTTTATGCCAAATCCTACCCTGACCCTTTAAGAACTCTGAATTGGAACATACGTTCTTTGTCTCAAAGCCGGACCTGGCTGGTGACATTGACACCCTAGAAATGTCCTAGCTAGCTTAGTTGGCTTCTCCATGCTACCTGCTAGTGGGTTTGTATTGCGGAAGGTGCTCCAAGAGGAAACAGGTTCTTTGAGCACTGCAGCGACTCTGGATGTGACTGGAAAAAACACATAAAGCATTTTTATGGTCAACGAATAGTTATGATTTTATTGAGCGGTAAAATACACAAGAAAAAACTTGTTCCTTTTGAGTTACTGAAATTATTTTTTTAAGAATGAAATAATCAGGAGCTGTCCTATAAGGAATGTGGTTTTGATGTTTTAACAGCTCCTAAAAAACCATTTGAAATGTTAGGGCTTTGTTAGGAAGGCTTTCTTAGGAAAGCATCTACCAGAAGAGGCCATGGCTAGGACATGGCAGCTTGTTACAGAAAGAAAAGGATGTCTTTGCCCTAATGAAGACCTAAAATCCAGCCAGTGTGATCAGCCCCTGTAGCAAGGAGTGATGGTGCCTGGAGATATGTCCGGATGAGGTTCTGCTGGTGCTCTGAGCCTCCCAAGCCCTGTTTCGGTAAGCTGTTGGGATCTTAGACTCCTCAAATCCATGCTTAAAGGAAAAATCTCAGTACAAATTCCCTAATTCCCATTGTGTCTCTGCCTGGAAACACGGGGCTAGGTTTCATGTTAGTTCACAAAGCTGGCACAGACCCGTGGCCTTCAGTGGAGTTCATTTTTGTTGCTGAAGGTCTAGGCTACGGCTTTAACCTGCTTTAGCCAGAGTGCAGAAGCACGGGGGACTGAAACGCGGTACTGAAGGGCACGGTGTGTGTTACCCCTGTACTGTCCCTGCTCTCAGAGCTGCGGAAGGGTGAGCTCAATGTAAGCTCCAGCTCACCACGAGATGTCTAGTGATGTCGCCAGCCTCTGCCGTCTCCTTTGAGCCTGTGCTCTGCCCTTTCTCGCCTTGTGTCTCCAGCATAAGCTGTTGTCCAGGCAGATACTGGCAATGAATGGGAGAATATGGGGCATCCCATTTCAAGTTGTTTTTTCTTCTCTCCGCCTCCTTGGTATTTTTTTCTCCCGCTCTGTCATGCATCCCTCCCCAGCCTGTTCCCTTCTCACATTTCTCCCACCTCGGCACTTCTCCTCCCTAAACACATGCCCATCTCTCTCCTGCCCAGAGGCTTCTCTTGCCTTTGCTGCATTTGCTTCAGTTAACGCCTTTCCCTGCCAACTGTCCTTGACCATCCTGGTCCTCCTGGTCCAGCTTCTACTCCGGTCACTGCTAACAAGTGACTGAAGAGAAGCAAAGCCGGTCCTTTCCTGCCTATTGTTTTATTTTCTGCCCTGAAACAAACTCTGTGTTTCCAACTCGTGGCCTCTCTCTGTTGCCAAGTGCTCATGTAGCCAATGATATGGTTTAGCTGGGTTAAATAAACCCTGGCAGGCTCCCAGCATGTTTTACAGATGGGGGTTTTTGTGTTTGTGTCTCATTACAGTGCAAATGAATGACTTCTATCAAAAGAGAAAGTGTACGAGATTTCACCTCATTATTTTCAGAGAAACTAGTTATGGGCCTCAGAAAGCTGGGCAAAACTGTACTTAAATTTCTGTGTTTGAACCATTTTGATGGCTAATTGTAACCTGCAAAGGGACACTCATCTGTGAGTGATTGCTGTGTTTTGCCCAGGTTGGCGACAAAGCCAAGCAAGGTCGTGTGAACTTTATATCCACCTAAGTTTGCAGGTTTACTGAAACCTCTGGAACAGCTCCTGTAAACCTAATTTCACTTTGGTTCTACTTCAAATTATAACAAAGCAGATGATTGCTCCAGACTTCCAGGGCTTTTTGTCAGGGTCCTGTTTGACCTGTTCCAGTTAAAGGACGGAGAACTTCTTATACATCAAGGCACGTATGAAACAGCTTGAATTCCAAGATAAAGAGCTGGGCTTTTTTGGAGAGAGGGGAAGAAACTATATGAGCCAGAGAGGCTTTGCCTGAAAAAGTAACCAGCATCTTACCTTTCCACCAGACAACCTTTTTGCACTTATACGTACAATGAATAAGAGAAATACACTGCTGGTTACAAAGGGTTGGTGAGCTGTTCTTTGCAGAACAGACCTTTTCCTCTCGCAATAGCAAGGACGATGCATGACACTTGGTAATCAGTTCTGACTATAACATTGCACAGTTTTTATTTCTGGATTTGAGCAACTGAACATTTTTCATGAAAAGGGAATTTTTTGAGAGTCTGAAAGAAGCAAGTAGCTGGGGAAGAGTTAATATCAAGATCTCTCCTGCCCCCCTTCCTTCTCTTCGGTATCTTCTGCTAAGGTCTTGGGAAAGAAATTGCCCGTTTGCCTAAGAGCTGGTCTTTCCTTCTGCAGATTGTTGCAGCATTCTTGCTCTCCTTGAAGGTTTCAAGTTCTTTCAGCCATCACCAGTAGCAGCTGCTGTCTCCTGTTAGGCCAGGCTGTTGTGTTGGCAGTACTTTGGGTCTTTAGCAGAAAAACAGTCCTTGCAGTAGACAAGTCCTTCCAGTGGCAAGCAGGAAAGCCAAGCTGCTAAATCGGGACTGTTTACCTAGGCTGAGCTACCAGTTTTCTGCAGTTTTCTGCTTTTAAAAAGCAAACAGTTTCCCAAGAAGAAAGGTAAGAGAGAGAAGAGGGGACAGCGCTAAGGAGGAAGAGGTATCTGTATTGAGAAAATATTTGCTCTGGAAATAAGAACCGGGGGGATGAAAAAATATGAACTGTCAGAAAAATAAGCTGAATATTTAAAAGGTTCCACTGCTGATGCTACTGTGTGCTTGTGGTCATCCTTGCTGGAGCAGAGACAGTGAGATACATTCAAGGAGTCAGAAAGAGATGCACATATTAAGGCAGTCTTGACAATGTTAGCCAGAATTCCAGGCTAGTTCGTTATTACCTGTCTGGGAAATTACAGCATCCAGAAGGATGTTATTGTTTATGCTATTAGAAATCAACTCTAAAATTTACTCTAAGTCTGTTCGAGCTTCAGACACCTCAGCGACAGAAGCTTCTCATCCTAACCATTCACAGCGATATCTGGATGTTGTCATCTTGGGGTGGGCAAGAACACCAGAATAAGCCCTTTACCATCCTTAAGTGTTACTAGCTAGCTTAAGTTGGAGTCCTGCCTATGAATTTCCCATCTGAAGCAAAGAAACATTCTCATCTTATTCTCCAAAGGGGGTGTGTGTGTGGAATACATCTATTTTTTGAAGCGGGTGGCCACAGTCCTGGAGTTGTCTCCGTGCACGAGGAACCTTGCTGATTCCGTGGGACTCTGTTAGCGTTCAAGGATTTGATAGAGAGGATCCAGTTTCAGAGCTGAGCAAAGTAATGAGGCGTGCAAAGTCATTGCCTAATAACTAGAGTATCCCTGTTGGGTGTTTTGAGCGAGCACCGAGACAGCTGTTGGGACTGGAGACTGCTTTTGAAACCATGGCCCTTTATCATAAATTAAAGGGTATGTCTCTTCGGTTGTATTACAACTGAATCTAAAGCCCTTGATTTATTAGGGATCAGGTTGCCTGTTAGAGAAGCACCTGGAACTGTTCAACCATATCTCCTGATAATGGATAATCTCCTGATTCATGGATTTTGGTAATTAGGCGTTGGGCAGAAAATAGAGTTTTAGACAACTTGTAAGAAGGTTTCTTATCACCAGCACAGCCTGGTCAATTCTGTTTTCAGCTGCCTCCCTGAAGGACCTGGGAGCCAGGTCGAATGGTCAGGCAGCTCCTTCTTTTGCAGGGACAACTCATTTTCTTCGCTGATTGTTCCCAAGAGAAGGGTAAACAGTGCCATTGCTCCTGCCCTCTGACAAGCAGACAGAGGCTTGGCTTCTGCCCAGCATGTGCAGACAGGCAGAACCGTGTGTTTTTGCAGCACGCTGCCTAACTGCTCTGCTGAAAAGACCATTTGTGGTTACACTGGAGCACTCACGAGCAATTAGTAAGTTTTGCTTATGTGACTTATTTTGGTCTTTTGTGTAAGTTACTGACAACAGTAATGCTATGCCGGACCTGTTGCTCATTAAAGAGAAAACAAACCCTCTCCTAAAGGAGACATTTTGCTGTTTAAGCCCAAAGATCTTCCACAGAGCCCTGGAAATAGGGGCTGGTCATAAAAATACAGCTATATTAACCTCGCTGAGAGGTGGCTAGGCATCAGTTGTGCAGGGTCAGTATCACAGCTTGTACTAAAGTGATGCTATGATTAGAGAAAGAAAGGAGGGAGAGAAAGGAGGGAGCCCAAGACAGCGGGGCTCTGGGCAGGGCTGAAAGCCCCATCACAGCACGGCAGCTGCCGGTCCCGGTGGGGTGCGATTCCCGCAGGCAGGGCTGATGGGCACCGCAGCCCACCCGAGCTCCCTGTTGCCATGGGCTTCATGGATTGTGCTATTTTTTCCTTGATAACAAAATGAAACTCTCTGCTGAGCTCCTCTTTTACACCAACATGGGAAAGAGGCATAAGCTAACTGGGGGTGTCCTTGGATTGTAAATACTGAAGCCTAACAAGTCTTATGTGCCTGTGAATCAGGGGCTTGTGTGGTTTAAGTAGAACTAGAATGAATCTTGTGAAGAGAAGGTCAAGGCTGGATATTAATGCCCCTTTTTTTAGAACACTTCTTCTCTCCATCCTCTTCCCAACCTTCTGTTTTGTGCAATACTGGCATTGCTTTTCATCCCCTGAAGCGCATTTTAAATCTGCCTGGATTAAACAGGTTGCCTGACCCCGTACCAGTAGCAGTTCACAAGACAGGAACCCCCCCCAACTGTGCACGTAGATATAGACTGAAGTCTGAGAGTAAGAGACAAACGTGTGATTTCCCCCCCCGGCGCACCCCCCCGTCCCTCCCTGTCACTCACACCTCCCCATTAAGCCTCATGTTCACTTATGGAGGTAAGCATCCAGCCATAGATCTCCAGATTTCTTCAGGGACCTGTGGAAAGAACATGAAGAGAAGTTTGTTTGGCCTGTGAATCTTCCCTCCGTCGTTTTGTTCCTACAAAAATGCCTGTTGCTGAATTTGAATACGAATCCTTAGGACACTGAACGTCTTTCCCCCATATAGCAGATATAGCAAGAAGAGCTACGGATTTTGCTTTTTAGACCCCTGAAGTGACCAGTTTGAGACTCAGCAAGCAAGAACTTCACCTAATGCCCACTCTGTTACCTGTAGTCCCTCTGGCCCTCAATAAACAGCAGAGAAGAATTGATGGGGTTCACCACGTTGCACCTCTGAAGCAGTTTCCCCACTTCCCCCCAGGAATTCTCACGCAGAATTGCCCATCTGCAACAGCTCCACAAATATTATGTGACAGATCTGAGCTGGTTTGGGCCCAAAAGTCCTCCGATAAACAGAATGAGGTCTGGAGGCTGGAAATGTAGCTTTAAATGGTTTATGGGAGATGATCCTTCTATCAGGAGGGCAAGTAATTGCTGAGATGGTTTCTGAGAACTTGTGTAGGGACATGGGCATTGTGTGGTGGGATGCTGGCTGTAACCCGGCTGGGTCTCAGTGTTGCATGCATTTTCCTGTGCTAACTGGCTGAGAGGGCCAAAGGAGGTTTTGAACCAGTTTTCAGCCCTTCTGCATGTTGGGGCCAATCTGCTGTGATTTGCATTTGCTTCAAATGGTTTGAGAGTGGAGCTCCCTGGCCTGCAGAATACTTTCTCATGTTCCCTGTCATGAATTATTCCCCTTGGAGTAACTGAGACAGAAACATTAACCCAGAGTCTGCCTGACAAGGACTATTAGACTACTCTGCAACTATGCCTATAGGGGATAGCCCTTTGCTGCTGGCAGGGCTCAAATGGGAAACAGCACGGGCTGTAACTCGACTCATTCCTCTCTGATTCCTCTCACCTTGCAGCCTGAAGATATGCTGCCAGCTCCCGAAAGCAAGAATCATCAGCTGTCAGAATAGCATTTACAGAATCACAGAATCACGGCATCGTTGGAAAAGACCTGTAAGATCATCAAGTCCAACCACCAACCCAACCCCACCATGCCCACTAAACCATGTCCCGCAGTGCCACGTCCACACGTTCCTTGAACACCTCCAGTGACGGTGACTCCACCACCTCCCTGGGCAGCCTCTTCCAGTGCTTCACCACTCTCTCCGTAAAGACATTTCTCCTAATATCCAGCCTGAACCTCCCCTGGCACAACTTGAGACCATTTCCTCTCGTCCTATCACTTGTCACTTGGGAGAAGAGACCAGCACCCACCTCCCCACAACCCCCTTTCAGGTAGTTGTAGACAGTGATGAGGTCTCCCCTCAGCCTCCTCTTCTCCAGACTGAACAACCCCAGCTCCCTCAGCCGCTCCTCATCAGACTTGTGCTCCAGACCCCTCACCAGCTCCGTCGCCCTTCTCTGGACACGCTCCAGCACCTCAATGTCCTTCTTGGAGTGAGGGGCCCAAAATTTAAGAAGGTATTATAAAAAAGGTCTGTTAGATCAGGTTGGTACCCATCTAAATGCTAAGTATTCGGTACTTTGATAGCAGTGTTCTGGTTGCAGCTGCTCTGGGGGACAGTTGCTTTTTCCCCCATGATGTAGTGAAGTAGCTTCCCATCTGTTGTCACCCGGCGTTAGCCCAGTAAACCAGCGGAGCTGTGTCATTTCTGCTGTGGGGCAACATTTCTGCAAGTGTTCTTGGACTGCGATATGAAGATTATTAACCTAGTGACATCAGATTACAACATATTGACATGGTATTTCTGAAGGGTCTATAGTGTCCTGAATTCTCTGTACTAGAAAATATAGGATGTTCATGTAACAATGAATTGCAGGCTGCAGATGGTATTAAAAGGACCTTACCCAACGATGTCCACGAATGCTTTTCCAAGAGGCTTCTCTTCATATTGGACTCCATACTTGGCACATAATGACCTCACCAAAGGTTTCACCTTCCAGAAATTGTGCCGTGGCATTGTTGGAAACAGGCTTGAATAGAGAAAGAGAAAACAAACTTGAGAAAACTCTAGAGACTAACCCCAAGGGATGGGCATCTCCGTCTGCCTCCTCCTAGGGGCTAATTATTAATGCCTTCTCCTCAAGCTGCACAAGCAGACAAAAGAGAGGCACAGGGCGATATCCATGCTTTACAGTCCTCTGTTTCAAGGAGGCTTGTGAAAATGGAATGCATTGATTCTCCTGCCACTCTGCCATGTCTCAAAACAAAGCTGTGTTGAGGAAAGACAATGAAAGTCAGTTCACGCAGGAGAGGACGCTACAAGTGGAATACAAGGGAAGCAGGAGTGAGGAAAAAGCCCATTTCCTTCGGGCAGTACTAATTGTTTTGTGCTGAATTGAATTCTCAGCAACCCACTTTCCCAACTCTGGAAGCTCATGGACCAGAGAAGCAGGTAAAGAAGAATTTGGGATCACCTTGCCCTGTGCTGTTCAATGGAGATTCCCTAAGCTGACTTCCAAACCAGTCAGCCTTACCCTAAATGCCGTCTCTTTTACATTTTGTGTTCTCACTGGCAACAGACTGTCCGTATGACCCTGGTTTTAATATCTTTCCTGAAACCTGGTAGCCAGCAGTGTACGCAGTCCCACGCAGCTGTCCCATGCTATAAAACACTGAAGTGCTTGTAGTCAGGGAGAGGAGATTTCTGAAATGGATACTCAAGTTCAAGTAGTTAGCTTATGATATGACCCCACAGCCATTGTAACTGGTAGATTCATACCACTGACTCCTAATTAACCCCCAAATTAAAACTGTGAGAGTGAAAGCTGAAGTATTTGGTAGCAAGAGAGAAAGATGCCATGCCTGTAGTAGAAGCACACTATGACCCCCCAGTATTATGGGACTCTCTTTCCTTGGCATATGGTAGTGCTCCAGAGATCCTGCCCCATCCCACACATGCGCCTTTAGCAGACTTTCCCTCCCCTCAAGTCTAGTGTTGTGACAACCCGGTAATGGCCAAACAATTCTGGGTCCATACTCACTGGTGCTCGATTTGAAAATTCAGGTGCCCGGTGAACCAGTCGTTGAAAAAGGACTGCTCGATATTGCAAGTGGCTGCCATCTGTGACAGCAAGAAAGCAGCTGTGAAGATTAGTGAAGTCTCACCCTAAAATCAGAACGAAGCTCCTCTTGCTTCTGGCAGGAGCTGATACGTGTCTTACTGCTCTACTGAGCTGCCAGAGTGCAGGCGGCCGCGGTGCTGAGATAGCTGGTTGCAGCAAGGGGAGCTTTAATCCTCCCGCAGGGCTCACTGTCATCTCCTGTGCTGCTGACCGTGTCTCCACGGGTTTCACCGGTGGTAAAGGGGACAATATAAGGAGGCAGTTTGTGGACATTTGGTGATGAGTTACGTCTCAGTCCAAGTATAGACTCCTAAATCTCAGCCTCCCCCATTGAAGATCAGACAGTACCATTGAAGAACAACGGTACCAAGGGGGAAAACGAGGGAGGAAAAATGCATGGGCACAGAAAGCCTGCTTTCCCCATCCCATCTAGTTATGGCCCAGTTTGCCTTACGTGCAAAATCTGAATAGTCTGGAAATATTTCTTAGCTACTCTTGCTATTAATGATTGTAAAATGAGGTAGTCTTTCTTAAAATCCTCTTACACTCTGAGCTGGCTAAGCTGTGATTTCTACACGGTAACTATAGGAGATATACTCTCCTCATCCCGCCCGCAAGATGCATCATAAAGCCACATCAGTGTCAGAGGCTTACCTCCTTCTCTCTGTTGTACACACATTTTCTCTGTCTCTCCCTCCCACCCAATATATCTCCCCTATAATCCCCCTCTCCAAACCCCTCACTCTCACAACCCGTCTCTCTCTCTCTCGGTCTACAAATTCCAGTTGCATAAAGCGCTTGAGCAAAAGCTTAAGGTGAACATCTGAACATTCCCACGACTTCAGTGAATCTATTAATTTAAAACAAATGCTTAGGTGCTTTCATGAACAGTGCTTTTAGCACAAGGGAGGGCTGGTTTTTTTAGTGCTTTAAGCAAAAGGGAGAGAAATTGACTGCCAGACTTTGAAAGCTCACCATTAACAACTACAAATACTAATTATACTAATTGACACATGAGATTATTTCTTCCCTCAGCTCAGTTATACTACATTCATATGGCCAGTGTCAAAGTTGCTCTCATTATCCTCCAGGTCTGTGTAGGACTTGGACCACTGTAAGTAAGAGGTATCCTTTCAGCAGGGTGGATTTCTCTGACCAGGCATTAAAAAGATGTAGAAAGCAGTTGGTTTTCATTTCAGTCCTTATTGCTGAAATATATATATTAATATATATATTTAGAAATATATTGAAAGCTCTCTTCAGCTTTGATTTTCATTGGGGGTCTTCTATTTGCTCATATGTATATGCCAAAATACACCACACAGGAAAGCGAAATCCTGCTTCTGGAACCTGATACTGCCCCAAATCTGAAGGGACCTTTTGATTGTCAAATTAATTACAGAAGTTTGGCTTTCCATGTCTTGACTTGGCATTGCTGGCTTTGGGGGGAACATCTTTATGGGAGGGGTCGTGGACAGAGACCATATACTAGTACCTGGGGATAGTGGTAACCTCTCTGCTGCTTGAGTACATTTCTAATCATTTTGGGGTGAGTCAGGGGTGTTCTTTCCCCTCCCAGTTACCTGAGAGCTCAGCCAGTCTCTGTGCTTCTCACAATCAATTTCCATCGGAATGTGATTCATCTGGGTGACCCACACAAACCAGTGACTTTCCAGAAACCTTCAAAAACAAACAGGCAAAAAGCGTGATAATTGATATTGCGGATCGGGACACGGGGTAAATAGAGTGGGGTTCACGGGGAGCAGCAGAAGACGCAACCTGTGAGGAAAGTCTTTCTCCGAGGGATGGAAGTAAATACCTCTCTTTCTATGGAAACCAGAGAGAATCCCTTCTGTGATGAATTTTCCTTCCCCTCTTTATACCTCTGGGACTAACCCAATTATGATTAAATACAAGTAGGACATCCTACTGGGCTGTCCCTCTTCCTTAGAAGTGGATTGATCTCTCGTGCTACTTTTGCCTTTCGGTAAACAAAGATGATCCAACTCCTTGAAAAAAACAAGCCCCTGTTTAGAAATTCTCAGAACCGTTTTCAATCTTTCCCATTGCTTGCTGGATATACATTAGTTTCAGACGCCAGCTGCCTGTTGGTGTTAGCTTTCTGGGCGTCAAGCTTAGTGCACCGGGGCTCCCAGCTTCCCTTTGCTCTCTCATACCTTTACCATAAGTCTCAGCTCTGCCCTGGGCTGGGTATCGCTTTAGAGCGGCTTGTTTATTGCTTACGGCATTTAACGGCATTTTTAGCACCTGTACAGCAATCTACAGAAAGGCAATTTCTTCTCTTTACCCAAAGTAGTTTCTCTACGCTGAGACTCAGCTGTATGTTGACAAGGCAGTTGTCCAGAAGCATCCTTGTCCTACTCTTTAGGCTTGTTTTCTGAAAGAGCAGATGATCTGAATTTGCAGTTTGGCCTTTCTTCTTGCTCTATTAGCTTAATCAAAATACAGAAGTTTTGGAAATAATACGTCGGTTGTAATAAGTTTTTCAGCTTGATTTCAGACCGAAAAGTTGCCTACGCACTTACACAAATGTCTGTCTTTGCAATCTCCTCTTTTCCTTAGGTCCAAAGCGTTTTGAAACTTTGAAAACTGAAGTCATGAACAGTGACGTTAAATTTTGTGGAGGCAAAAGGTCTGATATTGTGAAGGTTTTTGCACATCTGTTGCCTTTTCTTTTTACTCCAAAAACGAATTTATTTTTTTTAGAAAACGTTTTTCACTGTGATGAAATGTTTTCCTAAACCTAATGCTGACTGTGGGACTAGATGCCATTCTTTGGTACTAGTCAGTGTACGGGCCATGCAGTCTTCCACACTGGGGGAAGTGGTGAGCATTTCACTTACTGGGAAGCACGTACCGTGCTCAGGAGGGCTCATGAATTACCTTCCCAGTAAGCTGGGAAGAGGGTGGCTTGAGGCACTCTGGAAGGGTCCAGCCTTGACCAAAGTGGAAAAAAATGCATAAATGTGTTGGGATCAGGCAGCGTGTGAGAACAGGGAATGAGGAAAGAAAGGAGAATCCTGCTGAACTGTCACAAGGGCAGGGGAAGATGCTTAGGACCAGAACCAGCTCTGCTGCGGGGACGCGGAGTTGGGAGACGGTAAGAGGAAAGTGAAGCATTGAGAACACCCAAGATAACACCCTGTGGGCAATGACTGCAGAGAACGTAAACAGGGAAGGCCTGTGGGGCACAGCAGAGCTGAGACTTGGTGAGCCTGGCACTGGAGGGAGGGGAGAGCAGCAGGGAGACCCTTTGTCTCCTACCTGACAAAAGTGAGGAGAGACAGGGATCCCAGAACGCCATAGAATGGGATGTATGTGATGAAGTAGCGCATGTAGTAGCTGATGGCCCAGGCTAGGTCCTAGGGGAAGAGAGAAGACATTAGGCATCGCTTTGCCTATCTCATATAACGTGTTCTTGCTGCTGATGGTGGGACGCTGGGTAATTAATTCAGCAAAGTGTGATCCCTGCCCACTGGCCTCCCTCCCTACTCAAGTACGATTTCTTGTGAGCTAGCCGGATCCCATAAAGACTGAGGGAACGTTTCACTCACCGCCCAGAACCTGCGCCTGATCATGGTCGAGATGATTTGGATTTGGAAATACACAGGGATGAGCAGAGGCGGGAAGACTGCAAAGCAAAGGGAAATGTTTTGGCCATCAGAGGGGTGGAAAGGTGTGTGACATGAAATGTGTAGATGTGGCACTGCGGGACATGGTTTAGTGGGTATGGTGGTTGGACTTGATGATCCTACAGGTTGTTTTCCAACCTTAGTGATTCTGTGATTCTGTGATTTAGGACTGGTTCTAGGGAAAGTCTGCCTAGCACTGGTGAGAGAGGTGAGGTGCTGGTGATGGGGGGTGGGTGCCTTTCTGTGAAGAAAGGAGGCTCTGCTGCACACCCGTTCATCTTGACTTATCACAGAGCATTAACTAGCAACATGCATTTTTTCCATGGAGCCTCTCACACAGAGGTTATTTCCCAGTCTCAGTTGTTTGCCTGGCTTTACACAACCACGCTGGCCGTGCTCAAGATGCTTGGTTATCATGGAGAATATACTGAACTGATTTTGGGACCTGCACAGGGGATGGTGGTCCTGAGGAAGGGTCGGATGAGTTGAGACTTAAGGAGTTGCGTTGCTAACACGGGAGGGGCTGGAAAGGTCAACTGGCATTCAGGGAAAAAGGAAGAGCGCAGGGCAGATACTCACTGAGGAAGAAGTACTCGTGCTGGTGGTTGTAAGGCAGGTACTTCAGCTTCTTCTTGCCATACTGCAGGACACAGAGGAGAAAGCTCAGGCTTGGATTCTGACACTCACATGTAAGAGAAGATTCTCTGCAATACTTTATTTATTGACTGGAGAGTTTTGACTAAATTCCCACTGCCAGGTAGAAAGTGTTTTGGTATGGTTAAATATCTTGACTTTGTAATTGTGATGGGTGTAAATTCATTTTTAAAGTCTTCTGGCTTGATATTCAGATAATTTCTACTTACTTGAGAGCCTGATAGCATTTTAATGCATTTCTCCACCTTCTGCCATGCCTGTGGCTGTGCTAAGAGCTGCCAACATTTCCATCATTACCCATACAAATGTGATAGGCATAAAGTTCGACCTTTGGTAAGTCACTACATGGGATGCCAGTGCAAGACACTGACCTTTGGGTAGTCTTCTCTGAAAAATGTCCCAGCCATTGATCCTTTTTAAGTTCTGCAGCCATCAGCCCCCATGAACTCCTGCCATCAGCCAGATCTTGTAAAAGTTTACTTTACCAACAGTGGGAAAACTAGCATGGTCCTTAGCTGTTACTACAGCAAGTCACACAGACGTGCTTAAATCTGTAATGTTGTGTCTGTAGTTCGACATGTAAGTGATAGGAAACAGGGTGCTGTCATTGAGAGCTATTCTGCACCGATTCCTGTGTTACTATGGACCACCTACAGAGAGCAGATGCAGAGAAGTTTCTCCAAACACACGTTCGGACCTTGGATTGTTGCATTTTTGCAGGTGCCCATTTCTTCTCAGTGAAAAGAGGGAGCCAAGAGGACCTGGTCTCCTAACCTCCTCTCCTTAGTGAAATATCTAGAGCTATACAGAAGTGTCTCTTCTGAGCTCTAGGAGTGTTCACACAAGGAGCTAACGCATTGAGAATCTGGATTGCTGTGAACTCGCATTTTTGCTTCCAGCATAGCAACTTCCCAATGAAGGCAAGTCCTGTAACACCAATAAATCAGCCACATCATTCACTCTGGTCTGAGCTCTGAAAGGCTGTGTGCTTAGCATCATCTGGAAAAGGATTATATACAAGCGTGAAAGAGTATTGGGATAGACTGATGCTGGCCTAACATTTCAGATATTTTGTAGGAGGGAGACCCAGTTTTCCTTGTTGTCAGAAATGTTTATGTTCTTAGTTTTTCCTTCAAGTGGTAGAACCACAGTCTGCTTTTAAACCCACTTATCAAGCACAAGATTTTCCAGTGGATTGTACTCACACATTTAAGAGTGTGATACTGATTTACATCTTCTAGATAATGGCTTTTTTATACTCCAGGAGAAGGCTTTCATTTTAGTTATATATAAGAGCCCTTCTGCCTCTTGAAAATTCTGTGTGAGCAAGACGTTCTCTATACGTGTCCATATACTAGCATGTGTGTCCCCTACATGTGTCTGGAGTTACTTTCTCAGTAGTATAAAGCTGGCTGAGAAACCATTAACTTTTTAATGTTGTATTCCCCTGTGTTGTACTTGCTGCAGATGTTTCTTTGTTTGTTTCCTTTGGTTTGTTTTTTGTTTTTAAAACTAGAAATTCTTGTTCCATTGTAAAAATACCAAGGATGGTACATGGTTTAAGTCCTTTGTGGAGGTTTTTATACAGTAGACAGTAAATATTTTGGCTCTAGAAGGACAGATTGAATTGAAATCCCTTAACATAGCCTGTTATTTCACATGCAGCATGTCAGTACACAGTTAATGTAAGAAAGTAAGACGGTATTGCTTATGCAAGCAATGTCCCCTCAACTGCATGGCACAGGCTTCAGCAGGGAGGACCTTGTACAGATTGTCTGGGGCACAGATGGACTGACTAATATTGGAAGATATTTTCTGTGGAAATGGAAGATCAGTTTTGAAATGTTCTTGATGAAGTACTGAGGAACACCATATTTCCCCCTCGTGTTGATATTTCAAGCCAGCAGGCTGAAGTTGTCTTTAATGGCTTTCTACTTTCTTTCCAGTCCCATCTTCATTGCTTTTCCCAAGCTACCCCAAAACACTTTCTCCTGTGGTCACTCTAGGAAACGGATAGGGAACTATATTGTAAATCTTGCTCTTCAGCCCAACGATGGGGAGCAAACGATGGCCAAACTCCTGTCAGACAACATAGACAGATGAAAACCCTGGATGAAGCATTTATTTTTTTAGCACTCCTGGAAGTCTTGACTGCGTAAGTCATGTCTACTGATACTAGCCAGCTCCTGGTTTTGCACAAGCATTCTCTGAAGCCCTTTAGGACAATGATTTTTCCATGTTTTACCCACTTTGCCTTACCTCAACAGGCTGCGTATCTCCGAGGACAAAAATATGTAGCATGTTCACATCTGGGTCCTTCTTGAATATGTTGGGCTTGGCATGGTGTTGGAAGTGACGATGGTTCCACCAGTTTGCAGAGGCACCCTGGGCAGATACAAGAACAAGGAGTTCATCCATGGAAAAGTACAGTTCCTCTAATGGTGGGATTACCCATTCATTTATATAAACTAGAACAGTGCGACTCTGATTATGGCCAAACTGTTATTTGCTTTTGAAAGGGCAATAAGCAGTAAGTGGCTAAGCTGTCAGTTGCTGTGAGACTGTTGGTTTCAGAGGGCTGATTTGCCCTCGCTACGGATCATCCATATTGAAAGAACAGGGAATAAATACACTATGTGCAAGTTGCATGTCACCATGTCTTCGCACATGTGAAGTTGTTATAAGTAGCTCAATCACAGCATTATTTAGGTTGGAAAAGACCCTTAAGATCATCGAGTCCAACCATTAACCTAACACTACCAAGTCCACCACTAAACCCTCTTGCTGCCTTACTGATTATTATACCGGTTTGACCCCGCTGCCTGTACTTGAGGAGCCAGGCAAGATGACGTGGGTTTGGGAGAATGGGCAAAGCCATATCCCACCCTCTGTAAATTCCTACTGCAGGTGGATGCTGAAATGCCTGCACTGCACTGGACCTTGCCCAGGATAGAAGTTCTGAAGGCATCTTGAATGGATGGGATGTAGTAGGATGGGATATTTGAAAAATATTATACCTTAGTGGAGTGCACGGTGAAAATATGACAGGATGTTAAAATAGGGTTTTATGCAATTTAATAAGCTTTGTCCTCAGCTGCTATAAATTGGCGCAGTTCCACTGAAGCTTGTGGAACTCCTGGGTTCTCTAACAGCTATGGTTACACCCTCTTATCTCTTCTGCACAACAGCTCCATGTGCAATGGTCACTAACTTCTCCGTGCTTCTGCTCACTGTGGAAAGGCGTAGAGCTGCAGTTTCCTACTTTAACATAGTCAAAGTGACTGCAGTTGTTTCCACAGTGCCCTGGGTCCACAATGTCCTTTACCTTCAGGTGTCCAATGACGAATTTGTGGACGATGTGGTTCCAGGAAGACTTCTTAAAGACAGAGAGGTGTCCAAAATCATGTTGCAGCCACCCTGCCTGGGCCTGGGATGAAGGGAAAACAAGTAGTTAGGAAGCTGTTTGAAATGAGAGTGAAGCACAAAAGAAAATGGAGATAGAAGGCAAGTTGTGAGTGTGAGGAAGAGAGGGAATTAACTGAAGTGAGAAGGTGAAGATCTCTGTTCTCATTCTGGAGAGGAACACAGAATCATAGAATCATTCAGGTTGGAAAAGACCCTTAAGATCATCGAGTCCAACCGTAAACCTAACACTACCAAGTCCACCAACGTGTGGAAGGAAAGGCCAAAGAGGCCAGAAAAATGCGTGAGCCACAGTCAGCAGTGGGTAGGGGTGGCCAGAAGGCACAACAGTGGCAGGTATGTTGTGAATATTTTTCACTGGTGTGAATGTTTTGCACTGGTAATTAATCTAATATGAAAAGTTCAGTGCATGCTGGCCTTCTCCTGAACGGTTTGCATAGCCAGTATGCTCTGTGCCTACTACTTCTCACCTGGGAAGTTGTAAGGATGCAGGCAAGGATGAGAGTTGTGATCCAGCCAGTACCGAAGTATGAAACCATTAACCAAGCCAAAACTTCCATTGCAATAATATGGCCCAAGTAAAGAGAGAAGAACAAAGGATTTGCTCTGAATAAGTTCATGTCCTCTGCTGTCTTCCTCAGGGTCCGGAAATCCTCCACCAGCTGGGACTGCAAAATAGACATGCAAGACACAGTATGAAGCTTGTAAGTAAGTCTGAACGTGTCTGGGGAAGGAAGGCCAAGCTCCATACTTAGAACTCTGGCTGTTTCTTGCATTGGTTGGTTACTCCAGAAGTAAGGAAGGACCTGCCTCCATATTCACACTGTATTCTAGCCTTTCAAAGCACTTTCCTGTGAATAAACATCGTAGCTGGTCTGAGCCCATGTCCTGACCTTTTGCACCTTGAGCTGGGAGAGTAATTCAAGCCTGCTGCTGTGAATCAGCAGCACTACCTGGCTCTGTTGAGAGTTACATCAGCTGATTACTCTCATCTGAATGAGCTTTACAAATATTAAAGAGGCAGCTGGAGAAAGAGAGCATTCAGTCCTATCACTTATGCATAATTCCCAAGCTCTGATGATGAGCACCCAATATCAGAGCACCCGTCATCTATTTAATATGTGGCTCAGCTACCGTGCAATCATTCATGAAGAGCTTTCCCAGGTTAATGCGGGTTAGCATCATCTCTTCTATTGTGAGTGATACAGATATATCATAATCATGGCCGGTCACAAACAAGAGGACAGGATTGAGTTTCTTGGCAAGAGCTAGTCATGCCATGCACTGTGCCTGAATAATGAATGAACGGACTGTCTGGGAGGGACACAGAGCTGCCCTGAGGATGTGGAGTGGGTGGAAAAGGTACTTGCTGGGTTGCCGCTCCAAAAAGAGGCATCTGGTTCACCTCACCCATAGGTGCCTACTGCTCGTGCCGTGCACGGCACAAATATGACTGTTCTCCGGAGCTCTGCTGGTACTGGGCTCAGCAGGATAAGCCAGTTTGAGTCTCAAAGAGGTATTTCCTGGGAGTTAATCTGTCAAAGGGAGCTGCAGAGCAAAAAGTCAAGTCTTGTTGAGGTGGTGAGCAACTTGTGTGGAAGTCTTTTCAGACACCGTTGCCTACTCCTCTCCTTGCCCTGTAACCGGCAAGTGACGACATGAGTTTTAGAGCTTGGTCACTGGAGAAGGAATAGCAGAAGGGACACCCATCACGAGAGCTGGTGCACATATCCCAGTCCACATGTCTCCGTTCCCACTTCCCTTCAGTACAGGATCAGTCCAGCCTGGGCACCTGGAATGGGCTGCTAGAAATGGGACGCGATTACCATAGACAGAGCTGTTGGTGGCTCTGTGGGAAAGGAAAGGCTTGTACAGCCAGTCTGAATGTGTCGCCTCCCTCCGACACACATTTTAATCTATACTGGGATGTGCACATTGCTACACGGAGGTGTTCAGTCACTGAGCACTTTTGTCCCTCTCTGGAGCTGCCTGTAGTGAAGACACCTTTATAATCCACCTGCCTCTGACACGGAGGACATCCCAAGAGGAAAAAAATGGTGGAACACACCCATCACAAACCCCAGCTCGGAAAAAATACTCACGTTTTTATCTCGGTCCTGGCTAGGTTCCCCTGGAGCAAGCTCTCCAATAAGTAATGGCTTGAGAAACTTTTGAACCAAGGTGGGATTGATATGGAAGGCCTGGAATGCATCCTGGAGTGGAAATACGAGTAACTGTGTGAGATACAGGAGTTAGCTGTTGCTTTCTACTCATCGTGTCATTCCTGTCCATCTCTAGCACCGTCCTTTGCAGTTGTTCCCCCACGTTACTGTGAAAGGGGGGTGCCAGACTGACTTCCCTCTCTGTGATTGCGGTTCGGTGCAGTGCTTCTACTAGAGGCTGATGAATTTGCTTACCTAATAGGAAGTGAATGGTGAGATCTGGGATACTATCTAGACATATGGTGAAAGGCACCTCAAGAAATTTTTTCTAAGCAACTAAATACCTAAATCCTGTTAATTCCCTTAGAAGGTAGGCAGAGAGGAATTTGTGCAAATCCCCACTAGGATATAAATACCCTTTGAAAGTCTGCTGCCTGGAGGCAATTCAAGAGAGGGGGTGACTGTGGTGGCTGAATCTGGACATGACTGCAGATACAAATAATAGTACTGTATGTTTTGACCAGACCTGTAGATCCCAGCACTAACACAGCTGAGGAAAACACAGTGACTTTTCATTTTGGAGACTACCTTTCTCTTTTTGTTCTGTAAGATGAGTAACTGAATGCTACCTTAACTCTTCTTTATTCTAGAACCGTATTCTAGATATGTAGGCAATTCCATCTCCATGCACGTCCAAGTAAAATGTCTTAGAAAGGAACCAAACCAAAAACTTGGTTGTATACCAGAACTGTCATCAATTGCTTTAAAGTGCTTGCTATCAAACTTTGCAGTGGCTAGGACCCCATTCAAAAAGGGACCTACACCAAAAAGCAACTTCATTCATTACTCTGAAATATGCTAAGCAGGCTAGCAGTCTTGAAGAGATTAAAGTTATCAATACATGTGATAAGACTTCTTGTCATTTCTGCTGTGCTGTGGTATACGGCTGCTTGTCCCTGTAATAGGCCCATTAATCTTTTGTGAGACTGCTTGCACATTTTGTGTTCATTACATGCCTTGAATGTTGGGTACATTTTACTGAAGTCTCTCCGGCATGTGATGATAGACATAAATAGCTTGTTAAGTTTCAGCAACAGAATCTAACTGAGGGATGAAAACTCCATGTCAATGAAACTTCTGAAATAAAACCTATCCCATATACTCCTGAGGCTGGAAAAGCAGGAAACCCAGCTGGAATATTATTTTTCTTACATATTTTCGAGACTTCTTCTAATATGGAGGGACAATGCCTTGTTTGTAGAGTCTTTTTGATCCTGGCATTCATGAATTTGCCTGGCTCTTCTTTTTCTGTAGTCCTTCCCCTTTCCACATGTTTTTGTCCACCTATGTCCTACGGATGTCTGATGGGAGCATGTATTTGATGCATCTGCTGCTAGTAGTGAGATCTTGCACACCCCTCCTTTCACGTGACATGGCTTGAATTTTAACCTCAAAGACAGTGGTAGGGACAGAAAGTTGACCAAGGTCAGAAACTCTTACTCTGTCCTTGCTCTTTTCTTTCTGCACAGAACTGGAGTTAACTCTAGAACATCACCTTTACGAGAGCTGTAAAGATGTAATTATATGAAGTGCTAAGACCAGTACAGAAAAAAACAGTCAAAAATAGAAGTCAAGAGTACCATGTTTCAGCCTTTCTACCTTTTTTCCATTGCCTAACAATAGTAGGGACCAACTAAAACCTCCCTTCAGGCTCTAAACAGAAAGGGCAGACTGGGAAGTGCTCACTGGGTCCAGCTGACCCTTCTGGGAATTGACCTCCATCAAAAGCTAGCTCTGGTGTTCAACAATACCAGCCAACAACCTTGGTCCCAAAGTCCACCAAAATCAATACAAAATTTCACCTGATTCCAAGACTTTGGATTGACCTTCAGAATAATACCCTGACCACAGAAGTTTTGCTGTGGGAGACGTAGAAGGAGGGAGAGTGAAAGCTGACCTGAGCCATTTAACTTGAAGTTAAAGAAATGATACATGAGAAGTTAGAGGTGCAGCGTTGGTGGGGGGGGTCGGGGAGGAGAGACAAGCTAGCTACAGGTGCAGGAGAGAAATAAAACTCTGTGGAATGATTTAAAGATTATAAAAGCCACAAAATGCCAGAGGCTATGGGGGAAGAAGGAAGGAGGGGGGGAAAAAAAACTCAGTTCAATGGGGGCAGCAAACCGAAACGCCAGAGATGAAATTGAGGTGCACTTCTTTTGTAAAGCACCAGAATTTCCTAGGTACTCTCAGCTCAACTCTCATGCCAGCATCGAAACTATCCCCTTCTGTAACTGATTTCAGGGACAAAGTGATTCCTGTTACCACAGGGGAAAATTTGGATCCATTTGTCCAGTTCCACCCATGAAGACTGCACCACTGGCAAAACTTATCCCAGCTTCAAACATCAGTAAGACCAGTACTTTTTGGCTGCATTGGCTTAGACGCTGGTGTTACTTTCCTGGTGCCAAAAGGAAGGCAAAACTCTAGGGCCAGCAAAGCTCTTTCTTCAGCCCTGTGCTGCAAACAGTTTAGAGTTTCCCATGCAAAGAAATCTTTGTCCGGAGTCATCAGCTTCCTTCTCTACTTGGAGGAATTTAATTTGCTTTACTGTAATTTCTGCATACTTCACCCTCCCTGGTGTTATCCTCACAGCCCATCTGAGGTTAAGAAATACTGTCCTCTCCCTTCTACAGAGGGGATGATACACTAAAGGACTGACTTGGCCAAGGTTACAACTGGTAGCAGCCTTTTTTACTAGCGCTTCAGTTATTGTAGCATTTTCCGCTCTGGGACCCATAAACGTGCCACTGAAACGTTAGGACTGGGTGCTAGTTTCCTTCCCTGGTACAATTTGCAGATGATGTCAAAGAGGAGGGAAGAGCAGAATAAATGGGGAAGTGAACAGCTGACTGTTCCTGCTGCAAGGTTTTGCAATTTGGGGGCAAAAAAAGAGGGAGAGGGTGAACACATAAGAAGTATTAAAGAATGTTGACTCAATATTATTTAAACTAATGGGGAAAAAAAAAGTCTTTGGAGGTCTGACCAGGTACCACCTGATCACTGTGCTGGAGATCTCGCTGCTTTGTGTTGTATTAATTGGTGGGTGACTCGGAACAGCAGCTTCTGCCTGACCATCTAGAAGGTATTTTTGTCTGCCTGGGGCTTCCCTGTCACTAGCCCATCTGTTTTCTAAACATGCTTATCAATGCTCTATCATGACTTTTCCAGGGAGAGTTCTTCTCTGCCTCTGAACTTAATAGCCTCACTTCATGGTGGTGTTGGGCTGATGGTTGGACTTGATGACCTTAAAGGTCTTTTCCAACCTTAATGATTCTGTGATTCTTTCTGGACAGGATGGAGAGTAAAGGTTGCAACTGGTCAGAAATGCAATCATGCATGTCCGAACAAGTTGTTACTCAAAACTACACTACCTATCTTCCACTTCACTGAGACGTAATACACATATATGTCATTGGCATATGTTGAGAATGGGCTTTTTCAGTCTAGCCTCCAAGCAGGGGAGAGAATAACATTTCCTGAATACTCTTACCATCATCAGACAGAAAGCTACAGTGATGGAAGGATTGCTTTTTTATTAGCTGTATCTCACGCACCTCCTTTACTAATAGGTCCCGAATATAAGATACTGCCTGAATTTTAGAATTGTCCCCAGCTCTGTACTAGAGGAGATACAAAGCAAAAGGCAAAAGGTAGTCTCTGGGAAGTGCCATGTGATATTTACACCTGACTTCCCAACTTTGTGGTCTACTGGCTGAAGAAGCTGAAGTGTCTTATGGGATGTGGGCAAGTGGGAATTATTCCAGCTGCTTTTGGTGAAAAAAGATTCATATTATTGAGGTATGAGCTGTACCTGAGCATTTGAAGTGCTTAGTGCAGTCAGTACAAGGATGTTCTTTCACATCCTTGAACATCTCCGAAACAGAGAGACTGCAAGGTGCCCTTGCACACTCTTGCCTTCATTCTCTGAAGGCCACTGTGCATGATGTGATACCAGAACAGGTTGTCCCAGACTAGTATTCTGTCTCAGCATGTTAACATATGACCTAAAATGAATGAATGCTCTGTGTTGTCAGTACCTGTAGGGGAAATTCATGCTTAAGCTAGCCTGGGTGCTCCTAACCTGACGGCATAAGCTGAGCGTGCTGAACACAAGAGCTTTCATGGAAGTTCCTCAGTTAGCGGTCCTGTGAGCATCCTGAGATGAATTAGCTCACGCATCACCAAGCAGGGTATCTCTCGAGTGGCCTGGCATAGGTGTGGAGTTCAGTGAGTCTGTCAGTGGGCAGCTTGTGGTAGATGGATAGACATGATCCTCTAAAGGATTGGTCCAAGATAAATGGACGAGATGCTGAGGTTCCTTCGGTGTGTGTTTGCTGGACTGTAGGACCTGACTGCATGTGTGCTAAGGAGCATCTGCGAAAGATGAAAGCCATTTAAGAACTAGAAATGTAAACATGTTAAACTGAATTTTTAGCATCGCCTTTTCCTCCTCCTAAGCTCTTTGGTTGTGATATCTCACAACACAGAAACTTGTTAGTTAAGCCTTGACAGGGTCAAGGCCAAGGCTTTCTCACCCTGAATGAGAAAGAGATTTTTTGGCAGTAAACTGTTATTCACCACAGGGAAGCTAGAAACAAGATGCCAATTCTGGTTTAGTGCTCAGAGTGCTGATGAACAATTTCAGAGCATTTTTAAGACCGTGCCTTCACGGAGAGTGCTCTGAGTACGGTGGGATGCAATGGACTCAGGGGAGGTGGGTAGGGAGGAGGGAGGAGGACCAGCAACAGTAGATTCGAAACAAATGCAAGAGCAGATGCTTTTTGGTTTCTAGTGGAGCTACTGGAGTTAAATTCTTGGGGAGAGGAGTCAAACTCCTCTGGTTTCAGCAGGCCTGCGTTTAAGCAGCTGAAAGTAAAATCTGGCCCATATTTTTGACAGAGAAAGCTATTCATTCAGAGGAGTTATTGGAAGGGAAGAGGACCACCAAAACGCATCTCAGTGCTTGAAGGAAAAGAATGGAGAATAACCACGGACCGCAGGCAAATGGAGCCTGACGGAAAGGAAAGTGTTAGTAACTCTTGCCAATTAATTCTGCCACACGCAGAGCCTCCTTCTTGCTAAGGTGTTAAGAGCCGTGGGAGATGAACAGTTAATGTTACAGCTTGGGCTCTCCTGCCGCCTACCATGCAGATATTCGCACATTTTCAGAAAAGCTCTGAGGCAGTTTAGATTTTATTAACTATGGGTTAATGCCCTGGGGAAAGAACGGGCTCTCTGGGTGCACTTCTGAAGAAGGGGGCTTTGAGGGAAACTGCAGGCAACAATCTCTGAGGCAATTTGTTCCTTTTTCAAGGTTTTTTTTTTGTTTGTTTTGGGTTTTTTTTTAAGTTGCTGAAACATGAGAGGTAGCTGAGCCCAGCTACCAAGTGCAGGAGCGGCTGTAGCAGCAGCAAATGGGTTTCGGTTTTTTTGTTTGTTTGTTTCTTTTCTGTAGAAACCTGTAACTAAATTCTCTAGAGAATTCTCTCCTGGGGAAAAAAAAAGCTAAAAAGCTCCTTGTTTTAAAGCCTCAAGCTCACCCTCCTCACAGAAGCAACTTTGAAAGGCAGACTGGCCTCTCGTTAACCCTTTCTTGTGCTTGGCTGCTGTGACTCTGCGTGTCAGGAGCTACGCGCTGAAGAGGGGAAAGACTTGGGACGCTTTGCTCATGGATTCAGAGCTCCAGGCACAGCACAACCAAGAGACAAAGACAAACCAAGCAGGACTTAAGCAGAGCCCAGCAATCTCTACCAACCGATCTTCCAGACGCGGCGAATTGCCGTGGCTCAACGGAGTTGACGATGGCCAAGGAGTTGCATCAATTTGGCCCAACCTTTTCGCTCCTGAAAAGCAGCGAAAGGGATGAGCTGGGTCTACAGCAGGTCTGGGAGAGATGGGGGGAGAGAGGCAGGCAGCGGGCTCACTTCTCAGTGAGCGCCAGGAAGGCAGTGACCTGTCAGCGCTCGCCGATGGGAGCTGGGAGGCGGCCGCGTGGGTGTCTGGGCGTGGGTCCTTACCGTGGCATCTTCGCCGGCGTAGTGGCTGATCACTCGTTGACCCCCCGGGTGTCTGTTTGCCCACTTGGTGACATTATAAACCTTTCGCTCTATCACCAGCCACTTGTCCGTCCTCAGGTTGTGCTTCTGGATCTCCTCCCAGGTGTAGAAGCGGAGCTGCGCCTCCGGTTCCCCCGACTCCCCTCCTTTCTCACCCCCTTTCCCCATGGGGCCACTTGCCTCTTTCTCTTCTTGCCCAAAGGTGGGGGGGAACCCGTCCCTGCGCTGCTCAGGGACGTGCCGGAGGGGAAGAGCTTTTCTTGCGTGATTTCCCTCAGCTGATGCCCTGCGCTCTCCCCTTCCCTCCGCTCATGTCCTCCCTCCTCTTTGTCTCTCGCTGCCCGGCCCTTGCAATGCCTCCGCTCCCTCCCTTGCTCGGAAGTGCCCCCTAGGCTGGTTTTCCCCGGACTGATGCACTTTCTCCTCGCACACAGCCCTGTTTTGTGGGAAGCTCGGCCCCTTCCACCCCCGCCAGCATCCTCCTCCCCGCCAGCATCCTCCCCCCCAGCATCCTCCCCCCCAGCATCCTCCTCCCCACCAGCATCCCCCCCCAGCATCCTCCTCCCCCCCAGCATCCCCCCCCCAGCATCCTCCCCCCCAGCATCCTCCTCCCCCCCCATCCTCCCCCCCATCCCCCCCCCAGCATCCTCCCCCCCAGCATCCTCCTCCCCCCCAGCATCCCCCCCCCCCGCATCCCCCCCCCCCCCCCCCCAGCATCCTCCTCCATTCAGCACCGGTGCGGTTTCCACCGGGATCAGCAGAGCTCCCGCACCAATCCCGGCCCTCCCGCCGCCGGGCCGGTCCCTGCCATTGGCCCTCCGCGATCTTGCGAAGCCCGAAGGCGGCCGGGCCGCCCCGCCGCCCCCCCGCGCCCGCTCGCAGCGGGGGCCCCGCGCCGGGAGGTGCGGGCACCCCCTCTTCTCCGCCTATTTTCTTTTCCTCGGGATTTCGGCTCCTGCTTTAAAAAGATCCCCCCCTTTTTTTTCCCCCTTTTTTTTTTCTTCCCCCCCCCCCCCCCAACTTTCACCGTACTTCTTAGTGTTGGGCTTAAAAAGGAGATTTTGGTATTCTGCCTAAAATTAGCATCGTTTTGCTCTATTTTATCATGTTGAGTTACCGACCTGATGGCTGTCAGACTTAACAGTTCCCTTCTGCCACAGGAGTGCTGCTCCTTGCGTTGACAGCAGGCTCAGCTAGAGATCTCTGCTTAGGGCAATGCTTTTATTAACGGTGGGACAATGCCATCTTTTCCTTGCCCTGGGGCACTTAATAATAAAAGAACCCCTGTCATTAGGTTATGCAAGGTGTTGCGGTGCAATTGTATTTTCACCCAATTGCATTTTCACCGCTGTCTTTCTCACGGCTGAGGGAATCTGTGGCCGCTCTCCAGGACAAGGCAGCTTTCCTGGTGATAGGTATCTTTTCTTGTGACCATTTTGCATTACTAAGTGGAAGGCTTATTAATCCTTTCTATAGTGGCACTGGCTGAGTCTAAGCAAAATTAATATACAAGGCGTTCAAATGTTTTAGGGTACAGACTGCACCCCCTAACTGACACTGTTCTGGTGCATGAGGAAATCTTAGGATTGGAGCAACACTGGCTTCCAGTAGCTCAGACCTTTATTTGTCTCATCTTTCAATAGCACAGTGGTCTGACCTGGCCTGGAAAAGCAGGGGAAGGAACCCATATGGTTAACCATGAAATGTTTTAATTCACAACACTTATTTGCTCTCTAGCCAACTATCATATACAATCATTTAGGTTGGAAAAGACCTTTAAGATCATGAAGTCCAACCATTAACCTAAAACTGCCAAGTCCACCACTAAACCATGTCCCTAAGTGCCTCATCCACACGTCTTTTAAACACCTCCAGTGATGGTGACTCCACCACCTCCCTGGGCAGCCTCTTCCAATGCTTCACCACTCTCTCAGGAAAGAAGTTTTTCCTAATATCCAGCCTGAACCTCCCCTGGCGCAACTTGAGGCCATTTCCTCTTGTCCTATCACTTGTCACTTGGGAGAAGAGACCAGCACCCGCCTCCCCACAACCCCCTTTCAGGTAGTTGTAGAGAGCGATGAGGTCTCCCCTCAGCCTCCTCTTCTCCAGACTGAACAACCCCAGCTCCCTCAGCCGCTCCTCATCAGACTTGTGCTCCAGACCCCTCACCAGCTCCGTCGCCCTTCTCTGGACACGCTCCAGCACCTCAATGTCCTTCTTGGAGTGAGGGGCCCAAAACTGAACAGTGTCTTCCTGTTGAAGGAGGAAGCTTATGCATGGGATAAGAGACCACCCTCCTCCAGTGAAAGCAAGAAATCCTCCAGTCCTGGTGCTGTTGTGCTTCTGTCCAGCCCCAGCCATAGTTCAGGGCACGCACAGACAAGGGTGCTCTGGTTTTGCCTGCTGCCATTAGCCTGAAGGAGCTGACAACAGTGACTATCTAAAAATGTCTTGCTCCTCTCCTTTTCTCCACCCATGCTCCCCACCCAGGCAACAGGAACGGAGACTGAAGTGAAAGAATGTGCAGCACTTCTATACCAGTGAGAATCACTTTGTGCTGCCTTTGTGCCAAGGCACGCTATAGGTTTCCTCCGTTTCTGCCTGGTCTTATGGCTGCACAAGGACTTCAGCCTATTAAACAGTCTTTTCCTGTGGTGTGGGGTGACGGAAGTCAGAAACGAAAGGAATGTTTTCCTAAGACTTGCTAGTTTTATTTAGTTTGGTTCAAAATAGACAAGGATAATAATAAATGTCAGCAAGACACTACGTTAAGGTGGACTTGAAGCTCATCGCTTGTGATGTGGGAAAAGTTTACCATGACACCTTCTGCGCTGAGTCCTTTGAATTTCAGGATTTTAATCTTGTAGGTGTGTCTGCATAGCACGCTGGACGCTTTAACCTTCGCATTGCTAAGGGTGTTCCCTCTGCAGCCTGCCTTTCCCTTGCAACCATGCACCTGGAGGCTGCTGTCCTGCTGCTTCTACCCCGGTATCCACGTGCCGTTATCCTCGGGGCCTTGCACAGATGCGCTCTGATGTGGTTTTCTGTCTGTTATGTCTGGTTTCTCCTAAAAATTGATTGCCGTGGGTAAGTGAATCATCCTTTCTTAGCCTATTTTTTTACCCTTTGCCTTGTAGCTTTTAGTTTATGACCTTAGAACCTACTGGCTAATACAGTAGATAAATCATTTGCATGTCTAATAAATATTACTCAGCAATGTAGACGCAGAAAACTTGTAGATGACATGTGCATGGAGCATGCAACTCCTGCACCTCGTCAAGTGTGCTTCAGTCCATGCTAACATCACCTCAGGCAGGAGCAACCAGTAATGAGTTTAAGTGGGTTTTGATGAAAACTGTATTGTTCCTGTCGGAAAACTGCTCCGTGGACTCCCTGCTCCACTGGAGAGGATGTCCAGAAAAGGATGGTTGTCTGGAAGGCCCCGTTGCTTCTGTTCCTGGCTGGTCACCGGGAAGATGGTTTTCCTTCTCTCTTTTTCTCTCTTTCTTTCCTTGTTTTGGTTGTGGGGGTTTATTTTTATGTTTTGTTTTGGGTTGGGTTTTTGGTTGGTTTTTTTCCCCCCAAGAAAGCTTTGAGGTCTGTGTATGCCATAAATTGTGGATACAGCTAAAAAAAATAATAATTAAAAAAAAAATTAAAAGAAAGGAGTGATGGAGTCTGGTGGTTGAAAAGGGAGTTGAACGAAAGGGACAAACATGAACACCTCAGATATGTTCATTTGGCATCTAGACGTTATCGTATTCGGAATATTTCTGTTTAATAAAAGGAAATACATGAAATGGAGAAAATGATGTCATGGTAATAACACTTAAAAATTCGGACACATTAATCTGGCCTATGTGCTTGCAGCACACATCCTTCTCAAGAGTTTGCAACATAAAAGTTGCAGGAGCAGTGATCTGAAGTGAGAGTTTCAGCATTTCATAGCAGCTTGTCTGAGTCAAAGCCATGACTTCCTTTGACTTGTAGAGATAAAAATACACATTATTGGTAACTTACAGTATTAGCTGATAGTCATAGTCCATCGGGTGACTGCTCCACCAGAGGAATAATTAATGTTATTGGAATTGGTGGTTATTTTGTATACAACAAGCTTTACCAGTCAGTCTGTGGAAGTTCGTAATTCAGAGCTGATGACTTTAAGCAGTGGATATGCCACGCAGGGCGGGCTACACATGCTGACGCTGGGCTTGAATGGTGTATTTGCCTGAGCATGCCCTCCCTCCTGAGAAATGAACTGGTAAGGAGATGGGTACGTTTTGGAATTGGCTCTTGTACCTGGTAGACGGTCGTAGACATGAAGTCTGCACATGGAACTCCTCATCTGGATAATCCACATAGATAATTGTGTAATAACTTAATGACGAGTCATTGAAAGGTGCCTATCAAAAAAACCCCAGCGCTATCATCGTCTTGCAGCACGGCCGGCTGCGGGAGTTTCAGGATGAAACATGGGTATAGAATACGCAACGTTCAAGTGCAAGGCTTCATGCGGCACTTGTTCAGGGTTTTGTTTGGCTCCCGGGGCACAAACCAGCTGCGGCAATGAGAGGAGAACAGACTCTCTTCTGTGGCCAAGTAGGTAAAAGGCTGCATTTGTTGCACGGTGTAGCTTTAGTGGCACAAAGAGCTTGTGTAGGGGACATAAAAGCCCTGAGTTTAATCGGGTAGTCACGAGATGCGGGGCGGGGTGGGGAAAGGTGAGAAACACGACGGGAAAGAAAGCATGGAAAAGGGGATATACAGGGAAGTGCAAAGCGGAAGAGTTTTTGTAGGAGGTACGTGTAGAAGGGGTGTCTCTGCTCTTCAGGGTAATGTAGAAAAACATAAGCTAATGAATAAGTGAAGGACATCTTGCTGGGTTAGTCTGGAAGGGGGAAAGAGCAGGGCAAATTGGTAGTTCAGGTATCTTTACCGAGACCTTTTAAAAGTGTTTTAAAAATTGAGTAGAAAGCACAATTTTTGTGTTGGTTTTCTCATCCCTTTATAGAGTTTTACGTAGAAGTTATTAAGATCAGATAAGACTCTTTTAACCCGCCTTTTAGAAAGGATTAGAGTCTCCATTAATACCTGGAGGATGACTTTGATAACAGCACCCAGCCTGGCACCGGCACGTGGAAATGCACTGCAGCTGCGCAGTCGCCCTCATGGAAAATTCTCCTTTTCCCCAGTTGAAGAAGCAGGAGATCCATCACTAGCCACTTGGTAAGGCCGGATGGGAAAAGGAGGGGGCACCTGGTGGGAAAAGGAGGTGGCAGGAGAGAGCAGGGATGTGAAGGGGAAAAAGGGGATGGGCTAAGGCAGACAGTGGGAACTGAGGACATTGGGAGAAAAATAGAGCGAAGATCAGATTTAGCTGCATCTTCAGACTTTTAGCTACCTTTAGTTACTCTGCCAAGGAAAAATACATGTAAGGAGAGAAAGGGCTCCAGGCTTTCCCCCCCTTTCACTAGAAGGAAAGGCTGAGGAGCTCTGGGTTGAGATGGGTGAAGAATAAATTCACACACAGTGGGAAACAGCTAAATGACATCCTGAACGGGCTGGGGAAAGGGGTGCTGGAGCATGGAGCCTTAGTCTGCAGAAGAGGAGGTCTCAAGTTGTGGCACGGGAGGTTCAGGCTGGATATTAGGAAAAATATCTTTATGGAGAGAGCAGTGAAGCATTGGAACAGGCTGCCCAGGGAAGTGGTGGAGTCACCATCACTGGAGGTGTTCAAGGAATGTGTGGACGTGGCACTGTGGGACATGGTTTAGTGGGCATGGTAGGGTTGGGTTGGTGGTTGGACTTGATGACCTTACAGGTCTTTTCCAACCTTAGTGATTCTGTGATTCTGTGAGGGAACCCGACGGTCAGGTAGGGATGCTGTTGCAGCATCACTTTAATAACAAAAAGCGAAAGTATCTTACAGCCAAATTGTGGTAGTGACATAAGGAGTTTTAATATATTTCCTCTGACTTTTGGTGATCTCCAGTCATCTAGGCTGTTAAGAATGACTTGCAGCCAGACCAGAAGCATCCAAGAGCATCTCTTATCTTCCCTCGGATTTTCAGTGATCCTTGATAGCTGGGTCACAGCTAGATCATGACAGTAAGGAGAACTGGAGATGGGAGTAGTGGAGGTAAAACAAGGAGTCAGAACACTGAAAAAAAGGATTGTTGGAAAAGCAGAGCAGCCAGGTCTGGTTTTACCTAGTTAATTGTCTTCCAGCAAAGATGGACTCTCTGTTAATGCTAACAGTCACAGCTGGATAATGTGTGTAAAGTGTATAATGGCAGCTAGTTTTCCCTTGCAGTCTTTGTTACAAAGATCACAGAATCACAGAATCACTAAGGTTGGAAAAGACCTGTAAGATCATCAAGTCCAACCACCAACCCAACCCCACCATGCCCATTAAACCATGTCCCACAGTGCCACGTCCACACGTTCCTTGAATACCTCCAGTGATGGTGACTCCACCACCTCCCTGGGCAGCCTCTTCCAGTGCTTCACCGCTCTCTCAGGAAAGACATTTTTCCTAATATCCAGCCTGAACCTCCCCTGGCGCAACTTGAGGCCATTCCCTCTTGTCCTGTCACTCGTCACTTGGGAGAAGAGACCAACACCCACCTCACCACAACCCCCTTTCAGGTAGTTGTAGAGAGCGATGAGGTCTCCCCTCAGCCTCCTCTTCTGCAGACTAAAATGATCTCATTCTCGCTCCTGTGAGACCCATTGAGATCCTGAGCATGGCAAGGGTAGGAGATCCAACCACTGTTGACAACCGGCAGGACACGAAAACCTTCATCGCTTGGAGTTGGATGATTCAAGTAGCATCCATGATGCCTTATCTTGTGCTGAATCATCTACTGAGGGGAAAAGAAAATGAGCCACAGATTTCATATCAGAAGAAGCTTTGAAGGTAATTCCAAGGACTGTTGTATAATTTGTCTGGGAAAATCTCTTACTAAAGGTGTTAACATCCCTTATAGCTTCTGGTCCTGCTGAAACCCACGGAGGCATTTGAGGGGATCAAGACAGTGGTTTATTGAGCTCAGTGGTGCTTTTTGGCTATTGTTAAGATCCCTTAAAACAAGTTTCCAAAGGTTTAACTTGTGTAGGAAGGTAGACTTTTTTTTTTTAATGTGGTATATAGGAAAAAGAAAACTGACCAGTGCCCCCCTGTATTCATGACGAGAAGTCAAATGGAAAATATCCACTAAATTTAGGACATTTATTCTTTTGTGCAATAGAACATTGGGAAAAATAGAAACTGAAATAGTTACTGCACCGTTCTGAATATAATGGTTAAATTTAAAAAGATGCTAAACATTTATTAATGTCTTTTATGGTTACATTTGTGAGATGGTCAGCAGTCAACATACAAAGCAACTTAATTTTTGCTGAGATCAGGAGAGAACCTTTTCTTTTACGGAAAGCAGTGCAAATGTGTTGAAGCAGGGATGCCTTACCCGATGCATTAGCTGTGGCATTGCTAAAGGGAGGGAAATTAAAGATGTTCGATCCAGTGTTTTGCAGGCATAGAATTCCATGCTAGGAAGACATAACGTAGCAATCAGGTGATGTTCTGAACAAGAAGGGATACAGTCTGGTGGGTCTTTGTTTCTATGGTTACATTCAACTGGAATTGCTGTAATTAGGTCAGATTGGAAGGTGTGAGTGGAAACAAAGACATTCGGAATTGGTAATGAGAGTTCAGAGAGAAGACTGTTGCTACTAGGGAAAGCAAGAAGGGAGCTGAATGTGGAACCAGGCGTTTTAATGTACATTTGTAATGTATACATAGGAAGTCCCACACAGATGGATCCGTCTATTTTAGCATGATTCGCTCTTCTAGCATTATTCAGCAGTCTATTGTGTGAAGAATCATACGCAGACCACCTTCAAGCAGGCGTGTGATGTGATACACCCACGGTGACACCTTTCCTCCCTCCGGCTGCACATCCAACAGCCAAACGTAGCGTAGGAACAGGAGAGGCCGTGGCAGCTGAGAGGGAGAGGCAGGAGAGATGGGAGAGCGGGAGAGGTTTCCTGGAAAGGGGAAAGGAAACCAAGGGCAGGGCAGATGAGGCATCCTCAGCCCAGAAGTGAGGAGAAACAGGCTGCAGAAGTGGTCTAAAAAGCAGCAGCTTGGGTGTGAATCGCACTGCAGAGCCGGCGCATCGCTCCTCTCTTGACGGCTCGGGTCCTCGGCTTTTCTGCTTTCTCCAGCCCCTGTATCTGGTTCATGACGTAACTTTCCAGGCTGTGCCTTCACCCGGGATAGAACATTGACCACCAAACCTCTGTCCTTTCCAACTAGCACCTCATCGAGGACCAGCCACGCGGTATTTTGACCCCTTTCCCACCTTTCCCTCCTCGCTGCAGGACTCGGCATTCGCTTATGTTAAACTGCTCCATGTTCTTGTCAGCCTGCCCATCTTTTTTGCCCTCCAGCTTATCCCCCCAGTTCCATACAATCAGAAAATCTATAGAAAGGTGCGTTTATCCCCTTTCCCCGCTCGGACGTGAGGGCATTTACAGAGCCCTGGCACCGCCGCTGACGCTTTTAGGAAGGCATCTTGTAACCGGCTGCTTTTCGAGCGAGCCAAGATGATGAGGTCTATAGGGTGCCCTCAGGTATGTCCAAAATAATTTTGTCCGGTGCCTATGGCTGCACCGATGGTATATTACGGCCTATAATTCGTTGCAGTCTGGACAGCCGGAGATGCCAGCCAGCTGCCTGTCGCGAGGGCCCGAAGCTTCCTCCTCTCCCGTGATTTCCACCACCGAACCCCACGCCTGCAGCTACGCCGGTTACAACTCCGGGCGCTGCAGCCCCGGAGCCCGGCGGGGCCGCCCGGGGCCCCGCTCGCAGCGCGCGGCCGCCTGCCGCCACCGCCCCCCCGCCAGCGCTCCCCGCCCGGCCACCGCCGGTCCCCTCCCAAAGGGGCGGGCGCAAGGCGAGCGGGGCCCAATGAGCGTGGGGGAATGGAAGGAAGGCGGGGTCTGAGGGAGCGGGGAGCCAATGGGAGGCGGGCCAGCGGGCCGGTTTGCAAGAAGAGGTGAGGAAGGAGCGCGGAGCGGGGATTCGGGCGGTGCTGGCGGGGAGGGTTCGGCCGGCGCGCGGCCGAGCCGAGCCGAGCCGAGCCGAGCCGAGCCGAGCCGAGCCGAGCCGAACCGAACCGAACCGAGCCGAGCCGAGCCGAGCCGAGCCGAGGCCAAACATGGAGGACCCCGCGGCCGGGCGGGCGCTCCGGCGCTTCACCTGGGAGGAGATCGGGCAGCGCACGGGCCGGGGGCCGCCGCCTCAGGAGCGCTGGCTGGTGATCGAGAGGAAGGTGTACGACATCAGCCGCTTCTGCCGGAGGCACCCGGGGGGCTCCCGGGTCATCAGCCACTACGCCGGGCAGGACGCCACGGTGAGGGGCGGGGGGGGGGTCGGTGTGTGTCGGTCCCCGGCTCCTGCGGGGCATCCCGGGGGGGGTGGACGCTGTGAAGGGGCAGGCCCTCGGCTGTGTTCCCCACGCACAGGGTGTTCACTCGGGTGGGCAAAGGTGCGCGCTGGGCACAGGCTGTGGTGGGGCCTGGCTGGCTGCGGGCAGCGCGTCTGGAGGAGTAACAAAGATGCGCGTAAATAGGGTGTCCGCAACCGGGCATCAGTCTGTGGGAAAACCCCCCGTAATTGTTGCACACACGCAGGAAATAAGAGTACTCCTGGTTTTATACGTGTCTAGCCACAGGCTGGAACAGAAGCACCCGAGGTATGACAGTCACGCTGCTGTGCGCACAGGTAGACTTATTTTTTGCATGTGTATGAACGCATTCAGCCTCCTCTAACTTTAAAAACCCAGCCCCGTCTTTCCAAGAGACGGCACTAGTGCAAAACACGACTAAAAGTCATATTTCAGTCTTTTTTTTTTTTTTTAAATCATTCACGTCTGAATGCCGATGGCTATTGCAAAGCGGAGTAAACGCCGTTCAAATTGGCGGCAGGGTATGGGGTAATTCTGTCAGTGTGTTTCCTTCCTTCACCTGCTTGTGTCTTTCACAAAAGAAAATGCATTTCTCCAAATCGTGGAATCATAGACTCGTAGAATCATTTAGGTTAGAAAAGACCTTTAAGATCATTAAGTCCAACTGTAGACCTAACCCTGCCAAGTCCACCACTGCACCGCGTCCCTAAGCGCCTCTTCCACAAACGTCAGTATTTAGACCCAAGGGCAGGTATGGGATGTTGAAGCTACTTCGAGAGTGTTTTTTGATGGATTGTGTTTCAGTCCCTGACCAGAAAGGATGGAACTTGAGATCTAGTGCTTTCCTTCACTTCTTCATGTGCATATAATATAAAGCCGAAGAGGACAGTGACTTTGCACATACTTCATGAGGTCAGGACGCGCACATGAATTTTTGAAGCCCCGTTGGCATTGTCTGATCAGAAATGCGTCGGTCCCAGCGGCCGGCACATAGGGCTGAACACAGTTAGATGGCCAGATTGCAGCCGACTGCATTCTTTAGGCGTTACAATCTGTGTCGCTGCTGGGTGCAGTTGAACTGCTGACCGCTCAGGAACCCGAGCCAAGTAAATTCCAATTTTTCTAATAGTTTTGTTCTGGAAATGAAAAGAATCAGGCTCCTCAAAACCAGAAAAACTGGAAAGTAAAGAAAGAACACTTTTAGTTTGCTGAATGCCACTAGAGTGTTCTGGTTTCTTGAAGGCGCGGTCAGCGGTCCCTTATCCTCCCGTTAGGATTTGCACTGCCAGGTTTTACAGCCTCCGTGGGAAGGATTGGTCTAAATGTGTGGTACCATCCTCCTCTGATCTGCCCACATACTCCTCCCCATTTTTTTTCCTCTTCCAGTGAGAAAATGCAAATGTACATTCCCTCTCTTCTCTTTCCCTGTTTTGTCAAGTAAGCCTGAGCAGAGAGGATGCTACAGCTGAAGTACAACAGGGCTGACCCAGAGCTGGCAACATCAGCCGATTTTTTAACCCCTTTCTTGACTAGAGAGCTTTTAAAAGGACAATTTATTTTAAAAGCATGCAATCATGAGCTAGTAATCATAGTGCTGGACGGTGCCTGGTGCAGGAAGCTTCCAAACTGATGCGCAGTGGGCAAATATTGTCTCAGAAAAGAAAAAGCTTCCTTAGGCTGAGGGAGATTGTAAAGGTGGGACACCGGGAGACAAGTATGCAAAAGGAGGTAAATGGGAGATCTTCAGTAAGAAGTAGATGTCAAACTGCCATGTGTGCTCAGGGGATTTGCAATCTAAATATAGTGATAGAATCTATAGTGATAACCATCACTCCTGATTTTTTCACCTGGCTGCCTGGTTATCATGGAGATTGGCATTACATTTAAATGATAAAAGTAACTGATTTCCCTAACAGGGATCTTTGGAATGGTAAGGAGGGAAAAAAAGGCCTTTCCATGGGACTCTTCAGAAATGTGGAGGGGAACCAGATGGGGAACAAGAGGCAGGTAGCAAGAAAACAAAACTTTTCTGGGAAAGTGTGGCAGGGTGGGCATTGGAGATGGCCAAGGAAACGTGGGGGGCACTGGTGTGGGTCACCAGAGGCTGCCATCACCTGTCTGTGTCCTGCTTGTCCCATTATTTTTCCCAGTTCAGCTTGCTGATTCGGTTTTGTGCTAGCATCTTGCCTTCCTCCCTAGTCAGACTTTCATTTCAGGATATGGGGCCTGAAGAAAAATAAGGTGGAAGCTAAAGACAAAATAGAAGCGGAGTTGTTGAGAAGATATATCTTCAGGTTCAGCAGGATATGAAATTTTCAGATTCAGAAATAAGAGGGGAGTGAGCCCATATTTCTTGGTCACCTGCACTTAACAGCATCCAGATTGAAAATGATACAGAGAATTCAGCTGATCATTTATGGTGTGAAGAAAGCAGTAACATTTGTGGCAGTAAAATCTGGTTCAGCCAGCTCCATTAGTTGGGTTGCTTTCTGCCGAGTCCAGGATATCATGAACTATATTTCTTTTACTGCCACCTGAACGATGGCTTTTCTTCATCCTGTTCCTATATTTCTGTTTCAGGATCCTTTCATAGCATTTCATCTTGACAAGGCACTAGTGAGAAAGTACATGAGCCCACTCTTAATTGGGGAACTGGCACCAGATCAACCCAGCTTTGAGCCCAGCAAGAATGTAAGTGTCTTAAAAACTTGATATTTGGGTTGAAATTGTGCTATTTAACATCTCTTACTGGCAGCTGGAATTCCCTGTACATAAAATTATAGTGTTGCCTAGAATCACTGTGTCAGTCTGAAGCTTCCCCTTGTCTCCATGTCATTATTAGTAGTCTTAGTGAAGCTTTGTCTCCTGGTGACCCTCAGCTTTTCCCCATTACCAGAGTAGCTCCTTGAGAGGGGAAACTGAGCTCCTCCCTGAGTTCCTGAGGCATTTTCAGACCAACAGATACTCTTGCGTCTCCCCACAGAAAAAGCTGGTAGAAGATTTCCGTGAACTCCGTGCAACGGTTGAGAAGATGGGACTTCTCAACCCCAACCGCACCTTTTTCATCCTGCATCTCTGTCACATCTTGGTGTTGGATGTTGCAGCCTGGCTCACCATCTGGTATTTTGGAGCATCCACAGTGCCTTTCCTCGTCTCTGCAGTGCTTCTAGGCACTGTCCAGGTGAGCAGCTAGGCAAAAAGAAGCCCCAGAAACACCAAAAGCCAACCCTTTGAGACTTAGGTGCTCATTGCCATAAGCACAGGAGAAATCTTATCTTCGTGGACTTCCCAAAATTCTGCTTCTCCCTGGGTTCCACCGAAGGGGCAAAATTACAGTGCTACAACATGCTGCTTTGGTGGAGCAGGCTTTGCCCTGCTTTTTCCTTCCCGTAGTCCATCAAAGCCCTCCTTATTCCCAGCCACCTTCATATGATGAAAGCCATGCTACGCTTCTGAGGTCCCTTGTGCCAGAGCTCCAAGGCACTGCGCAGGAGCCAAGCCACCGTGTTCCCATGGGAACTTGCAGCGAGTTAGAGGAGAGGGCAGAACAGCTCTCAAAGCCCCAGCTATTTCTCCTGTGGCCAGCTGATCCCCTTGGAATTACAAGTACTTGGAGGAGGCAGCAGCAAGCTGCTCCTTAAAGGAGACTTTGTTGCCGATTTCAGTGCAGTTTTGTAAGAGAATAAATGCTGTTTCTGAGCTCCATGACTTTTTTTTTTCATGACTTTTTCCTTCCTCTTGAAAACAACTATCTGGGACTAAAAGTCATTAGGCAAAGTCTGGACTGCACTGGTATATAGTAAAAGATAAGTGTTTGGATTTAGTCGTAGTAGTGGAAATGCTCTCGCTATCCAGGGGTATGTTGCGAGGAGCGTGGGAGTGGGAGAAGGGAAAGCCCTTTTCGGATACAGAGCCTCCTGACTCTTCTTTTTCCCCAGCAGCACTGTTTGTTTTTTTTCAATTCCAGGCCCAGGCTGGCTGGCTCCAGCATGATTTTGGACACCTTTCAGTCTTTAGCAAGTCCAGATGGAACCACTGGGTGCACAAGTTTGTGATCGGCCATCTGAAGGTGGGCATTCAGTGCTGAGAGGGACTGCTAGAGACTTGCCTGGGATGCTCTGCAGTCAAAACCGATCTCATTATACGAAGAAAGCAAATGCAAGGAGCTGCTGGGGAGGGAGGACTAAGGGCAGAAGATACAACTTCTTTACGGCACTCTCTTCTCATCCCTTCCTGCAGGGAGCACCAGCCAGCTGGTGGAATCACCTCCACTTCCAACACCACGCTAAACCCAACTGCTTCCGAAAGGACCCCGACGTTAACATGCACCCCTTATTTTTTGCTTTGGGAAAAACACTCTCTGTAGAGGTGAGACCTGGTGAAGGCTGGGAGGTTACAGTATTAGGATTCAAATCTGGAAAGCTGCAGAGAGCTTGGAGACTGGTGACCAGTTGGTTTGGTCAATGAGCTGTCTCAGTATTTCAGAAGTTTGGAGAAGGTGCGGCTTGGCATTAATGGCCTTTGAAAAACAAGAAAAAAGATCATGGCGCATCACTAGCTTCCATATATTTAGCGTCGCCACTGGTTTTTTTATGTTTTTTGCCCTAATACAATCTTGCTATGGGTTGAAATTTTCCAATTTTATTCTGAAGGTTAAAAAAACCACCAAAACTGCTTCTGTAAAATGAGAAGTACATCCAGAAAATGGTTTGAGTTGACCTGCTATTTTATATAGTGCTACTTTGCCTTCCACTAGTCCCTAATATTCCTTAGTAATACTTCAATACTTCTGAGATTTTTATATTCTTAAAATTTCACTAGAAGTTATTTTTGGTATGTTTTAAAGTAAGAATGAAATATTGGTCACAATGACAAGTTCATGTGTCTCTGATGAAAGACTTGCAGTTGTATGAAGATAAGATCGCAAGTTGTTCTCTTTACCAAGATCAGCTTTGACCAATTGTAGTGTTTTGGGAAATGAAGCAGCAGATGACAAGCAAGGACTACCTGGAACTTTTACAATTACTGATCAAAGAAGTTATTTCAGTAGTCTCTGTCTGACAGTGGGTGTGAGACCGAGTCCCATCTGGAGTCCAACTTGATTTCTGGTACAACTCTGAAATGAATTGAATAGTTTTAGCATTTGCCAGTCCTTTAAAAAAATAGTTATGAAAATTCAGTGTCACCTGGCTTAAACGCTCTAATTTTCATTGAAATTAAGGGATGCTGCTGTTCAGAATTCCTTTGTACATGTACAGGGATATAATGGAGTTTCTCAAGGAAGTCAGTGATGTGATCTGTTATGTTTATACAGTGAAACCTGAAAAATTAGCAGTCTTGGAGGGAGGATAATCTATTCATCCCTATTCCTGTGGACACAGTTTAATGTCTAGATGCTCATTTCTCTGCTTTGGAGACTAATTACGAGTTCGTGGGAGTTCTACACACTGTCATCTTTATTAATGGTATCATAGGGTTTTCTTTTCTTCTGAAGCTCTATATTGGCAGCAAACTGTTCTCAGTGCCTCATGTGGTTTTTGGTTTGAGTGTTGTTAGGCAGCTGTGCCCTCTGTAGGGAAAGAGCTTCCAGTGCACGTTGCTGTTTGTGGTGCAAGGGACTCTTGTGCATCCCTTGCCTCTTGTGCATCCAAGGCAAGGGATGAAAACTTATCACAGCTGTCATAGACTGAAGTTCCAGGGGATGTTGAAGCCAATGGCATGGTGGATGCTGACATGGTTTGACAGGACATCTCTTTCAAAGGTCAGGAGGTATCTAAGTATGCATTTCTTCGAAAGCGTAGTGTAGGCACAGATGTCTTTAGCTGTCTTCAGCTGTCTTCACAGCCTGAGTAATTTACTTATTTTAACAGCTTGGTGAACAAAAGAAGAAATTCATGCCTTATAACCACCAGCACAAGTACTTCTTCATCAGTGAGTAACCCTACCCTTTCGCAGTTGTATGGACAGCATTCACTCAACCCCTTCCTTTTCCAGTCCATCTCACTGGGATAAAAGGGCACAGTTAATGTCTCTGCAATCTTATTTCTCCACTCTAGTCGGTCCCCCAGCTCTGGTGCCTCTTTACTTCCAGTGGTACATATTCTACTTTGTGGTACAGCGGAAACAGTGGGTGGTAAGTCAGCTCCACTTTGCCAACGGTGACTTCTTGTTTTATGGATACATTTCAGTGCAAGAAATTACTGGGAGGAACGCTGAGCTGTGTATCTCTGTGGCAAACGGTGTGGGTATATGATCTGGGAAATAATGTCTCTGATGTTCTGGCTTGGTCCAGGATGTGTGAGTGTCTGGAAGCATTCCTTCTTCTGCAGAGTTGATGTTCATACAGAACTTGTCCTTCAGGTAGCATGAGAGTCTAGTTTAAGGTAGAAGTGGTCATTCTGGCCACTCTCTTTTGTTTTCCCAAACCAATATAATAAAAACCTATGGGCACAGAAAAGGGGGAAAAGTAGCAGAAATCAGGGGGGGTTGGGGGAGGATTCATTGCGCCTCCATTTTGCAAAATTATATATTAAAAATCAAGTGGCTTTCAGGTAGCCTAAAACTGAATCCTCCCAGTTCAGTGTGAAGTCGAATGGGGAATGCGTAGTAGACTTCCAGAGTTGTTAGGAAGAGAGTTTGTTAAGGGAAAATCCAGGACTTTGAGGAATAGCATGTTTTTTAGAGACTTTAGAAAAAAATGCAGAAAAAAGATGTCTCTTCTCTGAGATCTAGGGGTTAGAGACAAGGCATCTTGCTGTTTTATTCTTGCCTGGGAGGTAGGACAGTCAGGAGAAAATGAACATGAGGGAAAGAAGAGATTGCAAGAAATGTGAAGAGGATCAAAAGAGGATGAGATGGGGGTAAACCAGAGCTCTTTATTCTTTTAGTTGGCTAGGTTTTTGGTTTTCTCACTGCTTTTTTCCTCTTTAGATCCAGAGGAAAAAGTGATGCTTTAGAGCATGTCCTCTCTAGTGTTTGCCCTGTGCTGGGCTCATAAGACCAGGATAATTCCTGAGCACAGGAATGGCTGGGGAGTGGCTGTGTGTCAGATTGCTTTGTGATGGGGCTGGGGACGAAGAATCTATCAGTAGAAGATATTATGGGAGGTTTTAAAGGGAGTCCCACGTAGAGTGGACGGTAAATTCAGAAGCCAGTAATTCTTCCTCTGAATGAAGTTTCATCTGTTCCCTATACTACAGGACCTGGCCTGGATGCTGACCTTCTACATCCGATTCTTTCTCACCTACTTGCCCTTACTGGGGGTGAAGGGTATCCTGGGGCTTCATCTGTTAGTCAGGTATCATTCAACTTATAATTCCTCCATTTTCTTTACCCAGTTCCTATCAGTCCTTCATGTCAGCTTTTCTTCAGCCTCCTGGTTATCTTTCTCATCGGCTCCCTATTCTTCTGTCTCCGTATGCCTGTCAGCAAGAGGTTGTTGTCTGTCAGGCATGTGTCTTTAGAAGGTAGAAGGTGTGTGTAGGTCTGATCTGCTGACCAGATGTTTTGGGTTCCTGGTGTTCATTTTTTCAAGCAACGACTAGCTTGCATGGGTACAAATGTTTTGTACTGACTTGTTGAGGTGTGAGATCAGTAATGGTTTTGTATGTGTTTGTATGCACAGGTTTATAGAGAGTAACTGGTTTGTCTGGATTACACAAATGAATCACATCCCGATGCACATCGATTATGATAAGAATGTGGACTGGTTCTCTACCCAGGTAAGACCTTCTTTCCAGAGACCTGTGACTTCGAAGGTGAGAAGTTATAGTTCTGGGTACATAATGTTCATCGAAGTGGTGGGAACTGAGAGAGGAAAATGTAAGCAGCTTGTCCTCACTGTGGAAGTGAGTGATTAGTGCAAAGAAAGAAGGTGTAGAAGTGGGATGGAGGCTTCAAATGCTGAGCACAGATGCCTCAAGGAAAATAATTAGAGGTGCTACAGTGCTCTTCAGATAGAGAGCTTTCCATGCATGAAGGATGCAGATCTTGAGTGTGTGCTCTGTCTTATTTACGTTCTGAAGCCATTACACAGTTTTTTAAGTGAGGGAAGTGAAAGTCGTGGTTGTTATGGCTTATCTCACTGGGGAAGTCAAGTCTGTTCTCCTAAATTATGTCCCTAACAATCGTATATCACAGCATGGCCATCTCGTGTTAGCTGGAGATAGCTCTCTGAGTTGCTGTATTCAGCCAGAACGCACGTGATGATAAGGAACTTGTACCTGCTTACTGTTGTGTTTGGCACATGGAAGAGAAGGGGCATTCCTAAAACAACACTTAAATGTTACTGTTTTTTCTCTCAGCTCCAGGCAACCTGTAATGTTCATCAGTCCTTATTCAATGACTGGTTTAGTGGACATCTGAACTTCCAAATCGAGCACCAGTGAGTTGAAGCATGGGTTGGGGATGTGAGGGAATTTCAAGGAGTGCTAGTTACAGAAGGTCTGAAGAGCCTACAAGGTCCCTGTCTCAGCTAATACAAGAACAAAAGATAATGTGGGTAAATTTTGTGCTCTTTATATGGGGACGGGAGCTCCAAGAAACTTCTTGGAGCACTGGTGAGCACCAACACCACTTCAGATATGAGTAGCATGGCACAGGAGTGAGAATTACCAGCCTCCTGGTTAGTGCAGATAACTGACTGAAGTGACATGAGAGGGACCACTGCAGAGCACTAATGGCTATGGGCACGAGGGGAGGCTGAGGCACTCCCAGGCTTAGGCACAGAAGAGGGGCAGGAATTCTGTGGGGTGATGACGGATGCCATTGAATCACCATATTCTTTTCCCACAGTCTTTTTCCTACAATGCCTCGACACAACTACTGGAAGGTGGCCCCTTTGGTGAAGTCCCTGTGTGCCAAACATGGTATTGAGTACCAGTGCAAGCCATTGCTCACTGCCTTTGCGGACATAGTGCAGTATGTATCAACCCGCTGCATTCCCTAAGTGAAGAGTTTTCCAGTATTACGGAGTGAACAAGTGAGGGACATGGGAAGGGGAGGGGCAGCCAGCTTGGATCACAGAAATTCTGTGAAGAGCTGTAGGTGGTATAGATGACTATGAAAGGGATTGGAAAACTGTTTAGCCATGGCACTGGTTTCAGCAGCAGCAGACAGAAGGTGTCAGTAGGAACGACCTAATGGAGAGCTCCTTTTCTTTAACTCTGAAGAGTCAGAGGTCAGTAGGCTGACAGGTCTGGCAACTCTGTCTCTGAGTATGCTCCAGGGAAAGAGGTGTTTTCATAAAGATGAGTTTGAACTGTCATTCATTCTTTCTTTTTTCTCCCTTACTTCCCCTCCTTGCCCCCCAGCTATATCGTATTCCGTTGAAAAGTCATGTGGCTCTCTTCTGCCATGCTTGCACCTTTTGTTTTCATTCCAGTTAAGTTGTTTGCTTTAGCCTTCCAGTTTGCGTCTGATGTAGCCCCAGTAGTTTGGTTCTTCTTCATCTTTCCAAGGAGCTGTAGACTACATTGCCTTGCCTCTGAAGATCTCTGAGCAACCTGGTCTAGTGGAAAATGTCCCTGCTCATTGCAGGAGGGTTGGACTAGATGAGCTTTAAAGGTCCCTTCCAACCCAAACCATTCTATGATTCTATGATCTCCTTTGCTTTACCTATGGATGGGAATTGTTCCCACAAGGCTTTGTTCCGTGGACGCTGTATTTCATTACCTTGTTTCTAAGGAAATGTGGTTCTCTCTTGGCAGCTCTTTGAAAGATTCAGGGGAGCTCTGGCTTGATGCCTATCTACATAAATAAGCAGTGGATCCTTGCAGAGGAATTCCCCACCCTTGTTGCCTCCTGTGGTGGTCACCGTGAAGATACTGCACAGAGGAGAGAGAGCTGCTAAGCCAGAGGTGGGGAGGTGGCACCGCTTAATTCCATTGATGAATGTGATTAATATGATTTTTTTAAAAGATGTGTTCTTAATTTTTCTTGTGCTTCTTTCATTCCTGTTCTCTGGTGCTGAGTTACAAGGAAAAGCTGAATGGAGGAGGTTATGTTCCACCAAGCTGGAGGCAGCTTTGGGAGTGGGAACAGATTCCTTTCTGTCTGCTGATACTTCATTTGCTGAGTATATAGGAGGGAAGTCTCTTATCTAACATAGGCTTTTTTGAGGTGGCTCTCATTATGGGTGTAGCAAGAAAGTTGAGTCAGTATGAAATCAAAGAACATGGGAGTTAGTGAAATGTGGAAGCAATAAGGAATTGTGTAGGTACAGTATTTTCAAATACCTATATGTAATTAACAATGGCAATAGAAGTGCCCAAGCCAAGGGGCAGTGGGGAGCACGCGAGAGCCCAAACCAATTTGTATGTATGTGGGTGAGGCGGAGAAGGTGCAGGCAGCAGTTCTGTAGGAATAAGCATGAGGAAAAAGACCTAATTAGAATCCTAACTGAGGCAGAGAAGCAGGAAAGTGGATGTTACTCCCCAGACATGTAGATGTGAGAGCTCGGCATGCCATATTCTGTGGGAATGCTGCCTTCCACATCTCCTCTGTGGTGAAGGCCTCTGGGTTATTTGCCCATTCGTAACCTCCCATGGAGTCTCTGCAAGTGGTTTCGACAGTGCCATACTTGTGAGTGTTATTGAACCTGTTACTGAAAGTCAGAAGGGACAGAAATATGGCATGTCCGTACTTGGGATCCCTGCAAAGGTGTCTAGGGAAGCAAAAAGGTAATCAGTCTGGTCACCTGAAGCTACACTCTTTTTTGAGTGATTTGTTAAGTGGAGAGAACTCATGACTTCTGGCCCATGGAGCAGGAGGTGTTCCTGTCTGAGCTGCAGACAAATTTATTGAAGGTGTAAAAATGTTAGGGGTGGGGTACTGTTTAAATGCCTTTAACTTTTCAATCGGCAGAAGTCAGCGGGCTGCATACCCCGTAGGCACATATCAACCAATACATTGCTGGTCTTTCTCTATTGGATGACGTGCCTTCAAAACACACCCCAAGAGGGCAGGTACTGTCTGACTGGAATGTGAATTAGCCTTACTGCATTTCCTGGCGTCTTTTCATTTACTACACCAATGTTACAGATGCCAAACCAGGATATAGCACCTGGCATAGCACTAATAAGGACAACTCCATCACCCTGTTCCCTCAGTGACAGGTGGCTTAGTCTCCGGAAGGGATGGGTTGATTTTGAGGAAGATGTGGTGCTTTTTCTAATCAACATCCAAAAAGAGGATGGCTTGTGAGGGAATGGAAAAAATGGATCTTCCCAGGCCAAGAGTGTTGCTAAGCACAGAATAAAACTGTAATGGAAATAATAATCATTAAACCATTGATACCTGTTGATAAAGACCGTAAAGAAAATGGGCCTCAGTTGCTCTTTTACCTTGTTTTTTACTGCTGTTTCTTTCCCTCTTATTATTAGAACTGTTGATGGAGGAAAGTCTAATAATAAAATTCCTTGTCTTACCAATTATTGCTGTCATCAGAGTAAAATATGTCTGCTCAGGAGTCTGCACTCTCAAAAACATGGAGCAAATGCCTGTCCTGAGCGCTGCAGAGAGAGAACCATCATAAACCTCAGCATTTGTATTTTGGAGGGAGGGAATCAGCTTGTGTGAAGTATGCAGTATAAACAATTAACCAAAATTAATCCTACCAAAACAAAACTATACACCAGTTCTTCTTACAGAATGAGGGGGAAAGAAAAAAAGATCTACCCCTGACTTCTGGAAATTGCGTTACTTTATACGTAGAAAGGTCCGCATGTTTGATGAAATCAAGAGCTGTTCTGTAAGGACTTAAACTCAACAGGCAATCAGCTTTCAGATGAAACTTCAATGGCACTGCCAAAATTTTCCTCTGACCTTGGAGCATTGACCCTAAGCCACACAGGCCAGAGGTCTTGTTATGCTAGTCAAGAGAGCTATTTAACATCTCTGCTCCATAAGGAGCTCCAATCCCCCAGGCTAGGCTCTTCATATGTACAGAGTAAGCTGGACAAGTGGGGAGCTGCCTAAGCTTGGCAAGAGAAAACACTGAAGACAAGGAAGTCTTCAAAAGGTCCTCTAGAGACATTCCATCTCCCTAACTCAAGCTTCACAACTCTGAATTTTGTCCATTGGATAAAACCACAGAGACTGTTCTGGTAGCAAGAATGCTTCCATCTCACGTTTTGGCCATAATTGCCAGGTTTGAGAATAAAGTTCACTCCTGCTCTCTTTCTGTGGTCCCGTGAACCTTTAATTCAGACATACAAGTAGAATGGTTTCAACAGGCAAGGAAGGTACTCTTCCTCTTTTGTCAGGACAAGTTTTCAAGCATCTCTGACAAGAGAGGGAACTGAGCCTAAGCTCTGGTTGCTGGATGCTAGTGCTCTAGTCACGGAGGTACTTTATAAAAGTTCAAGTACTTCCAACATGTTTTGAAGGAAGGCAGCGAGACTTCAGCTCGGTTCATGAAGCTTTGAAAGTGCTTACCAGATGGACTGTGGCAAATGAGGTAAGTAGCAGAAACACCGCTAGTGGCTCAAGTGGACGGTAAGTGTTCAGCAATGTTGAAGCGGTTGGTGTTGCCCAGCAAGTGGCTTTTTTTTTTTTTTTATGCCTGGAGTCGGAACATTAATTATCTGAATGTTTAATTTTGAAAATTTGGATAAATTTAAGCTACCCCCAGGGCTAGGATGATCTGGGAGTGAGTTTTGAAGAGAATAGTGTGTCTTCAGTTCCACTTTAGTGCCTAAGACTTTGGAGACTCTTGTGTTTTCTCTGCCACAATAAAGAGGAAACATCCACCGTACAGTAAAACTGAAAATAACACGTATGAACTGATTCACAGTCCTAAAGGGTAAGACCGAAAGGGGACGTGAATCAACATAAGCAGAGCTGTGTATGTTGAGTTTGCTGGAAGTCCTCCAGGCATATGACCACTCAAGAGGAGAAATAAGCTGTATGACAGCTTCTTCAGTTTCTATGATTACTCTGGGCTGTTCATAGCCCACAGTGGCAGATTACTCCGAGATTTCTAATATTGAAATTTTACAACAGTATTCAAATGCAAGCCCAAAACCCCTCCCAGGTTCTCTGAACGTGCATTGAGATACACCTTTTTGGTACAACAATGACCCCAGATTTGCCATTTAGTGGAAGCCCTTTGGCTTCACAGTTCAGCATTAAAACAGGGAACCTGAACATTGTGAAATAGCCACAGGATGGCAGTCAGACATCAGAAGGGAAGGAGGACATCCAACCTCACTGGGAACTGAAGCATGAGTGTCTAAAGGCTCTGGTCTTGCTGTTATCATACTGTTCTGTTCACTTAAAGGAAGTAAATATGAAATTAATGCACAGCTCAAAGCAACTTTTGGCTGATGTGAGAATGGAACACGTAAAACTCACTAACCAAAGCATTATATCCCCATCTCACCCTCTGTAATAGGTAAGAGTGTGTTAAAATAACCTTTGCTTGTAAGCAGGACTTGCTTGTTGGGCCTTTTGCTTTTGGGTCTCTATTTTAGTTCAGCCTAAGCACTAGGAAATGAAAGGTGTGGTAGATATCTAGTACAGATTTAATGAACATGAAAATTCATTCTCTCTGAAGATGTCTGCGGTGGATCAGATCATGAGGTAGGGGAGACTCATTAACTTTCTGCTGTTGGTAATTGTTCAAAGCCAAGTGACCACTAAGATCACAGAATCACAGAATCATTAAGGTTGGAAAAGACCTGTAAGCTCATCAAGTCCAACCACCAACCCAACCCCACCATGCCCACTAAACCATGTCCCACAATGCCACATCCACACGTTCCTTGAACACCTCCAGTGATAGTGACTCCACCTCCTCCCTGGGCATCCTGTTCCAATACTTCACCACTCTCTCTGTAAAGACATTTTTCCTAATATCCAGCCTGAACCTCCCCTGGCACAACTTGAGGCCATTTCCTCTTGTCCTATCACCAGTCACTTGGGAGAAGAGACCAACACCCACCTCCCCACAACCCCCTTTCAGGTAGTTGTAGAGAGCGATGAGGTCTCCCCTCAGCCTCCTCTTCTCCAGACTGAACAACCCCAGCTCCCTCAGCCGCTCCTCATCAGACTTGTGCTCCAGACCAAATGGTTCTGAAGTTTTGTGTGTTGCCTTCCCATATCCTGTACTTACCTGCTCTTTTTCTGCCACAGTTGCGGCAGGTTAGGCAATGAAGTATTTTAATTACATGCTGTAAGGAGAGATTTAATGAATAGGATAATTGTTAAAAAACCCCTGGCACTGTAGCAAAGCTTATTTAGGGATGAAGACAGGGCGTTTACACCCAAGGTGAAGCCTGTTAGTCTTCAGTCTCTCCATGGGATTTAGCTGTTGGGAGAGGATATAGTCTGCAAAGACATTCAAAGGAGAACAAATTCATGAGGCATTTGCGTGGGGTCTTAAAAACTGCAGTCTGAGATTCATAAGGCTTTGAGCATTATCCAATTAAGTGGAGCATCATTGGGCAAAGAGATGGCTCCAGCCCAGAATAAATTACTTTTTTCAAAGGGAGGAACATTTTCAGCAGTGGAGTGGCTGGAATTACAAAAACAGTAGGGTGATGTTAAAACAGTTAAGGGCGATGGGGCAACTGGAAGAGGAAAATGCTGCAGTTTTCCCCTTCCCAACACCCACTCGTTTTGACCTGTTAATGATCTGGATTTGCAATCCTTGCCCAACTCATGTGCGTGTTTGCTTCCATTATCCTGAATTCCTGAAGAGGTGAACTGTGTTGTTTATAGAATTTTCTCCATCTTTCGAAAAGAAGGAGAAATGAAGATGATTGTAGAACCATACAGGATAGATAATGGATGCAGCTGAGCCACTTGGAAACAGGATGATTTGTTGCTTCCCAAGATAGGTGCTTTTATAAGGAATATAAAGAGATTTCTTAACAGGTCAGGTGTAGAAGACTAATATATTAATGCAATACTGCTCATGGGTGGGGAGAGAAAGAGGATTACATTACACTGAAAGAGCGTTCATTGGCATGAATGTGGTTTCTGTGCGATTCACATCTGCTACAGAGACTGATATTAAGTGTTCAGAAAATGGTGAGGAATTTCTACAAAGAAAGCTTTGAAACAGCAATAAAAAATAATGCACCAATGAGTGCTTATATGAAAGGCTGATTATGATGGTGTCCTTTAGGCAAAACAGTTTGTTTCTGTGACAAGTAGCGGTTTTGTGAGTTGGAGGATCAAATGACACAATGCTTTGTTTTCAGGAAAATTAGCTTATAAATATACCACAATAAATAAAATATTATCTAACAGTGCAATTTTAATCCCTGGAATTCTTGTCTAAGGACAAAAGAGTCTTTAGAACATCAAATTTACATGTGTCTGACACCTCCAGTAGATGTTCTAGGAATACTGTGGAGGCATACGCAGTCATGGTGAAAATTGCCCTTCCATTTTGGTCGCTGGAGGCTTTGTTTCACTGGTTCTGCAATACAGTGGTAGCAAATGCGTGATGCTTGCCAGATAGCAACAAAGTCTTTCAGGTCTTGTTGAGATGGGAAAACTGGAAAATGTCTCGCAGGTTGAACGCAAAACAACATTCGATCCCCAGAGGTGAAGAAAGGTGAAGTGGAATCACTAATACAGAGGAAGCTCTTAGGCCATTTCCAAAGGTCTGACTGATCCATAGTAGTCGACCTTGTCTTTGGTCACAAGAACTAGCTTGACTTTTTGATTTTGCAGCTAATCATTTGGACTCCTGCCAGTCTGGTGATTTTTTTTTATATATGTAGATATACATCTGTTTTGGGTTTTTTTGGCGGGGCAGTCCTGCATGCTTACAACGCGTGCAGGGGCAGTTCAGTTTTCTAGAACAAATTAAGTTTCCTTGCTGGTTTGCAAGTAGATTTCTTCATTGAGTCATTCACCCCAAGAAACGAAGTCTCTCTGCATCCTCTGAACCACGGTCACCGTGTCTCGAATGATAGCTTAATGCTGTTAATGCATAAAAAGGAGGTCGAATGTTTGTGCCATTAAAAATAGAAAGAAAAGTGCTTCACACAGCTCTAGTTGGTTTTAAGTAGATTTGTAACTTGTCCAGTGCTCAAAAACCTACTTGATAGCCGAGGTTGAGAGCAGAAGCGCGTAGCCTGCTGCTTCCCCTGTAAAAACAGGAGGCTTTTAGCAGAATACTTTTTGTGATGCTCCTTCCATTTTGCGACTCCTTTCTGGGTCTGCTAGAGGCCAGGCTTCTTACTGTTTCGCATCTACTGCCAAGCCTGTCCCTTCTTCCATCTCCTTCCTCCCCCTTCTACTAAGGCTTTGGAGCGTGGAGGTGGAGGCGTGTAAGGCTAACCTAGCAGCCTCGCGGGAACGTTGTAAAAGTTGTTCTATGCTTAGGTTACAATTAAACTCTTCAAGATTATAACTATCTAAAAATGAAGCATTTTGGCTCCTTCTATGGCCATTGGAGGTAAAGGGGGGCATTTCAGATGTTCTTTTAATTAAAAATCTAAGAGAAATACAGTGAATTGCCTCTGGAGGTGCTTTCTGTTCTCCAGGCTCTATAGGAAGAACATACACAACTAGTTCAGATTAGATGCCTCACTTTTTGTATTAAAGTGCTAAATTTAGATGACCATTACTGTCAGAACTCAGTTCTGTGGGAAGAAGATTGTTTTCACTGATACGTGTTTCTCGGTGTATAAGAGGTGTTGCTAACTCCTACAGCTACTGAAGGTGATCTCTGGACAGCCCAGATATGTCCTGTATGGATGCCAAAGGCAGTGTCTTTCTGGGCAGACAACAGGGCCTCAGGACCTTCAGGTTAAAAGGGACATCTTGTATTTATATATCATAACAGGGTCATATATTGTGACCTCATGCTCAAACCAGTGTAAATACCGAATTCAGGCAAGGTTGCTTAGGGCTTTGTTCAGTTGGGTCCTGAAAACCCGCAGGGGCGGAGATCCTGGAGGCTCTCTGGGCCACGTCTTCCAAAGCTTAATTATCTTTGTAGTGAAAACTTTTCTCAGGACCTCCCTTGTTTCGTTTTGTTACCTGCCCCTTGCCTCACACTGGTTCAAGCCGCAGAAAAGGGGGCAAGATTTTGCCCGCAGTGACAGACACAGGCTCTGGTAAAAAGCACATGGAGGTAAACGAAGTGTCCCTGCCTACTTGGAGTGTTCCCATGCAGAATCTTGTCTGCATGGCTCATTACTGAAATATAAAATTCTATTTCTCCTAAAGGATAGAATAGTAAGAACAAACCCATTCCAATGGGCATCTTAAACTCAGCTCAAGGAGAACCAGCCATTGCCGAGGAATTTAATCCATTTTGCTTTTCTGGCCTTTCCTAATTATCTCTGAGAGAGTTAGGAGAACAGAACAGAAAAAGACGTGGAAGTCATTGTACGTTGTCTGTTGCGCATGAGCTCCCGGCTGAATGATGCTTTCTGAAATGCCTAAAAACAGACCTGTATGTACAAAGGCTAAAAAGGGACAGGATTAGGGAAGAGTTCTTATGTTCTATGTGGATATGTCTGCTATCAGGGTATTTTACTCAGGTGTAATATCTGCAATACAAAAACACTGTTGAAGAGCTGAAGAGGATATAGGGCAGAGATGCAGGAAAAACTAAAGCCTTAGGAAAGTTCCTTACTGTAGAAGAATAAAATTGTTGAAGCTCCCTGAGCCCAATGGAAGAAGAGGCAGTGGCTTGATCATAAAATGAGGAATTTTATAGCAGAGAGTATTTCAATTTGTCAGTGATAAAGAAATACTCAGTAGCTGGAATGTGAATCAATACCAGTTCAAGATATACAGAGGGTGCAAATTCTTAGTAGCAGGGTTAATTAGCCCGATGTTCAATACAGCAAGAGCAGTGCTAGATTGTCCACTAAGAGAAATACCAAAATTCAAGAATGACTTAATTTGCTAGAAGACAATTCCTTGTAAACTATAGCTGTTGTTTGCTTTGACTCAGAAAGAGATGAGGGCAGTCCTGTGGGCAGTGTTATCACAATTAGGTCACCTCCTGCATAATAGACCTTTTGGGATGAACATGAGTGCTTCTAAAACAATCATTTAGATACGTAGCCAGATAGAACGATAACAACTTCTGGCAAAAAAAGTTGCAAATGTCCTAACAAGTGAGTCTGAATTCCTTTCCAGGATCATCTCGCAATCAGTTTCGAAAAAGGAACAAGATGAAGTAATAAATGCTGGATGTTGCCCAAGTAAAAGAAAAGGCAAATGAAGATGCTGCCAATGAGCTCAGGTTACGTCTTGGTCATTTTGAGGTTCTGTTTGTTTCTGCTTCTCCCCTCATCCAGGAGGAAGATCAGAAACATGTGACTTCATTTGAAACTAGAAAGATACAAATATTTCTGTCTTGAGCAAATATTCCAAAGTTACTGAAATAGAGGAATAAATAAGGGGGAAAGGCCTGCTGGAGCCTAATTCAGATTCCAGAAAAGACATTCTGAGTCGCTGTTTCATGTTATGGTTATGGCCTATGTCTTATAAAGAACTTCTAGTTTTTGAAGAAAACTTTTCTTCTGAGAGAGAAACAACATCACTTTAACAAAAATAGTCACCACCCATAACTGCTGTGAGGCAGAACATGTCAAGGCAGGGATAGACTAGGATAGATTCCTAAACTTTGTGTCATCAGATGCCAGACTAGAGGCAAAACATGGGGAAATTTTTTTCTGAAAATAAAAAAGAGAGAATTTGCAAAATTGCTGAAGTCTTATCAGAGCAATAGGACTTATCAGGATTCTCTTCTGTCTTAGTTTGTTCAAGATTTTGGTGCTGGAGGAACTGGAGCCATGGGGTACTGGAGCCTGTTGTACCTGTCAATGAGGAACTTGTCAGAGGGAACCAGGATGTCAGAGAGGCCCAGGAGTTGGGAATTCCGGTAATTCGGGAGGAAAGCAGGATTGCCTTGGCAATGCCTCAGTCCTCAAAGGCTGTCTTATGGGGGTAAAATTCTTACTTATGCTTTTGAAGCATGAATAAAACTCATGCTGGCTCAGACCATTTGCTGTAGAATTAGCCGTACTTGGGAAGTTGACTACCTGACAGATGGACGCTCTGGTCTCAGAGTTAAAATGGGATCTAGCATGATGCCTTCTTGATTAAAACAGATGGCGGCTGAACTTTTTGTCCTAAGGTAGACCTACATGTCCCACATAGGAAGCTAAAAAGCCATACACCTACTCCATGCTGCCTTAAATTTTAGGGCAGCGATGAAGCCTTAGCTCCTTCAGGGATGAAGAGGTCTGTGCAGTTTTGTTTACCGAATGTGGCATGCTATCCCAGGAGATTTCATACTCTACGGAGAAAGTGGAAATAGGTCAACACTGGACAGACCCTGCCACTGCAGAAGGGAGCACCTTATGGTCTGAAGCATGGTCACTAGATTGCCTAGACAATGCCTGCCCAATAATACTTTTGATTGCCCAGATATGAAAGCTCCTGATACTCAGTCTAGCGGGAATTGTGACACAGAGGTAGGATGCCATATGGTTTTCCAAACTGAAAGAGAATTTCACCATAGTTGTTGGAGACATGTCCAGAACTATAATCAGTTTGACATCATTGACTAAAAACAGTCTCAACAGAGAAAAGCTATAGCCAACAAGAACTCAGGAACAAACACAAAGGACTCTAGAAATAGGACAGGAATGGGGTGTAACTTCCATGTATTAACTCCAAACTGGAGAGCTACATGGTTGCTTAGAAGGTTTGTAAGTATTTGCCTGATGTTTGAACATTTTTCTGCTGCTTGACCATTTTCCTTTATCCACCAGATATTCATCTACAGATCTGGAGTATCCTTTGAAATGAACCACTATCAAGACTAGCTTGATGCTGAAGACCTGTGAGGCCATGCAGAGATCAGATGAAAGAACTCTGCATTGGCAATTCCCCCTTTTAAATATGCCCTTGGACATTTGCCAGGTACCATGGTATATCTAGAAATAGGTCCAGAACTCATTCCATTTTTGTCTGAAGCGGTCGAGTGGCTTGTGGCTAAAAGTTACGATCTGCCACCAGAGACAGAAGAACTGGCAGGTAGGAGTATTTGGGCACCCATATCAGAGCTACATGCCCCAGCTTAGCGACACTGGGCTTGAGCCTTTGCTGCTTTTATTTAAGAGCAAAGTTTGAAGAATGAAAAAACCTAATCATTACAGTCAGCTGGAGTAAGGAGCTCTGACATGAGTATGGCTGAGTCTTAGAGTATAAAACCTTTATGGGACTTATGTCCCTAGCAAAGAGGGGAGAAATAAACTCAGGAGAGCATTTTGGATCGATAAGGAACTATTTCTGAGGTAGATTGGGAATGCAAAGAATAGGGAAAAGGTCATGGAAGTGCAAGTAGGAATTGCTAAAGTATCAAAGAAAATTAAACTTTGCAAAAGAAATGAGAGCAAGTAGCAAAAGCTTCTTCAGCCATATAAATGAAAAATATGACTGACCTCCTTGTGGAGAGGGTAGGATGTAGAAGTTTCAGGTTGATGCACATCTCTGAGTCAAAATGCATATGTTGCCCTGCTAAGAATATACACCGCAATTAATACATGTCTGAGGAAGGATGGTGTGGGAAACAGATGGTGAAGGCCAGAGAATTGAATTATGGTTGAATTATGGTTGAATAGTGCAGGAGGCAAGTTGTTGCAGGATCCCTGCCTCATGTATTGCAGAAGTTGGAAGGTAGCCCAAGACCCACAGGAAGGACAGAAGGAAGAAGGTGTTCTGGTTGTAGACTGTGGAACCACCATGGGTGTTTTAATCCTTGCTTATGCCACATTGTTCCTAATTGGTGTTGCACAAGTCATCTATCAAACAAGCTTTCAAACATGATCACCTTTTGTGGAGTTTTTCTTTTGTGGATGCACAATTTCAGACAGCCAGAGCATTCAGAAGTGTCTGCAATCAGTGGGTGCTCTGCACTGAACATAGAAAATGCTATAAAAATGCTGACTAGTCTGAAAAAAACAACCCCAAATACACGACAGTGGGAAAACAAAATGAGTTTGTTACAGGCATTTAACAATTTTACCTTGAATCATTCCGTGTCTTGTTTCCTCTTTGTAACAATATATAATGCTACCTGTGTGCTTGAGAGTGGGGCTGTTAAATTTAGAATTTATAACTTCAGATCAGCTGAATTTAGATCTTAAAGCCACAGAAGAGTCCCTGGGGTTCTGACTTCTGTGAAATTGGAGGTGCGAAGAGTATATTTCATAGGAATTGCAAGTTGAATGAGATACACAAAATGGAAATACTAAGTAGATGGTGATTGTTGAAGAGGTTAATATCGACCCTCTTTAAAAAGAATTTGGGTGTGTAGTTACAGGTGATGTGTTTATGAGAGGGCCACATCAGAATTGCAATAGCAAATTGTGTCAAGTTTTACAGCTTCATTGTGCAGCATTGCAGCATCTTCTGTGTGGGGGTTTTAGTAACTTCCACAGAAGTACAAAAAATTTATATGATACAGTTCAGGGTTTCAATGCAACTTATTGTTCTGTGGGGAATTTTAGATGAGAAGGTTCACAGTACTTATTGGAGAACCTAATTTTACACCTCATTATAATTACCACAACATCCATCTTGGGTTTTTATTGTTTACCCATAAAATGCAACCCAAAGCTAGGAGTGAAAGCAAAATTTGCCGTCACCCAAATGGTAGTATTGTACAGGTGTTTCTCTCTCTTTTGAAAAAGATATCAAGATTGCATTCACAGAGGGAAAAAACCCCATGTGTTATCTTACTACTGATACATGGGTTAAGAAATGAGACAAAATTAATAAAGACTTTGAATATCTGAGCAAACTAAACCCCTCAAGACAGAGAAGGGAAGAGAAGGGAAGAAGAGAGGAGAGAGGAGAGGAGAGGAGAGGAGAGGAGAGGAGAGGAGAGGAGAGGAGAGGAGAGGAGAGGAGAGGAGAGGAGAGGAGAGGAGAGGAGAGGAGAGGAGAGGAGAGGAGAGGAGAGGAGAGGAGAGGAGAGGAGAGGAGAGGAGAGGAGAGGAGAGGAGAGGAGAGGAGAGGAGAGGAGAGGAGAGGAGAGGAGAGGAGAGGAGAGGAGAGGAGAGGAGAGGAGAGGCCTTCCATTGCAAACTTGACTCTGTGTCCTACAAAAAAACCCTTGCTTTTGCTTTTGGTTTCTCTTCCCATTTCTGAAAGTACCTGATGTTCCTGAAAAGTAGCCCCATCTGAGATACAGGGTGGTGTCTCATTAATTCAGAAGACACTAAAAAAAGGAAAACCTGGTCCTTTTCTCCTCCTGACTGACATGGCATCTTCTAATGTTCTTAACAAGCAAGTAATTACCGGATTTTTTTTTTCTCCAAAACATTTCTTCAAAACAAAATTTTGCAGTCTGCAAAAGTTATTGTCTCTTGAAAAGATTGAGATGTTTCAGAATGTAGCCTTGTCCTGAATTATGGATTCCAAATTAAGTTTTGTGCTGGAGAGAAAATAATTTTAACGATTCCAGTTTCCTTGCGGTCTTTGGAAAGAGACCCATTATAGTCACAGGAGAGAGAGTCTTGAATGAGGGTCCAGGAAATCCATGAAGAAACACAGGCCCTGTCTACAGGGGTGGGAGCAGATGGATGCAGGCCAGCTCCCCGCCAAAGGTCAGAGCCACTTTAGGGCAGAGCATCCACGAGCCCTCCACAAAGGCAAGGTGCTGTTCCAGCATGGCTTCAGAGCAGCCAGGGCAGGGCAGAGAGACTCACGTCTGCCTTCATAGATAAGCGCAGTTGTAATTGTAGACTCTTACCTCCAAGGTCATGCTTTTTAAACTCTCTGTACTGTTGACATCTAACCCTGGAGACGTGTACAACCCATAGCTGTCTGTCTTTCTTATATTTAAGTTCTCCTTCTGGGTGAAACTGTACAGCTCATAACGTAGATGTTCTTCATCCAGTCTTGCCCAGAAGCATCACTTTGTAGGTGTTCTCACAGCATGTGTGACAGGCTCCATGCAAAATTTAGTTTCTGTAGAAAAGGTGGTCAGAAGCAGCATAGGTGGCATCCCATATGACAAAACTACTCAAAACTTGGAAGACTTCTCTGGAACAAGAGATTTTCTTAGAAACAAGGTGCTTCAGTGTATCTTAGTACTACATTCTTTTCTGGACCACTCTGCTGTGTCAGTTTATCTCCAGTGGATTAAGTGTAAACTGCAAACATTTATGTGATATGGGATAAAAATGTTGATGCAATAGCTACCAGTTCAGCAGTCACGTACTGGCTTTCTGGAGATCTGGAAAACTATGTCAAGTGCCTGTGCAAGAAGACTCTTAGTCACAAAAGCAGCGATGTAGAATAGCTCTGTGCACGTGTACTAGCTCCCAGATGCATATGCCATGGATTTTGCCAGGTGTGTGGGTAGTTGTTGCAGAACACCAAGTATGGCGTAAATTCACTTTAAGTGATTTCTCAATAGTTTCTCTGGGTGAGCATGACTGTGGCTTTCACTATCTGTCTGGGCTTTTCAATGCAGCTGTGAAATATGTTTGGTGACCTGGATAATATAGACAGAGACAGCTTCTGCTTTCAAATTGGGAAAGGACTTGTTTGGGGCTTTTTAATGTAATGTAATACTGATGGGCATTACAGGACCCTCTGGATGGGATCTGATGCTGAATAAACTCAGACATGAGTTAATATGGAGGACAATTATCTTAGAGTTCCCAAACTTAATTCGTCTGAGTAACAACAGTGGTTCGGTGGATAGTGGCACCCACAGTGTGTGTTAACAGTGAAAGTCATGATTACTGACTGTGTGTGTATAGGCAGAGACATCCCATATTTGTTCACTCCAATACGTTGGAGATGTATTCCCCAGCTCCTTGTAGACCAGAATCTACCCCACATTTTTATCTACTTCTTTTCAGGTAGCTGCTACATTTACAAGTCTGAATATAAGACAATGGGAAGGGGGTTTTTTGTACTTTCAGGAAGCTATGGAGTAATTTGAAATTTTTTGCATGTATATAAAAATATCATATATGCAGAAATTTGCAACAACTGTTGCATAGTGTATTACCACCACCTCAAGTACTGAAGACGATTTGTGTAAGACTCTACACATATTCCATGCTAGAACACGAACACATCATTAGTGTGGACACCCTTAACTTTTATTTAGAGCAAGATAAAGGGTTACAAAATGCAATGTGACAGCACAGTAGAAATTATTCCTCCCATTCTTTTATCACTGCCTTCTAATGAATACCAATAGTCACATTTCTCTTTTACCTAGGGTGGTTCAAGCATTGCCACATGTCAGAAACTTTAGACGGTTGTTTTGGGCTTGACTGATTAATTTGCAAGATGCTACACGATTTAAAGAATAAGAATTGCGTAATTTACAGTTCTGTGTCAGCCAGAAAGACTGCGCACTCCATGCAGGGCTGAGGGCAAGGCAGGCGTCGCTGCTATGTGAGATTTCAGCTGCCTCGGTCCAACTGTTTTTGGGCTACAGTTAATTCACTGGGAAACACAAGACAAAGACCAAGACTTCACATTTGCCACTGTGTTTGCAATGAGACTTGAACAGAGTTTGCTAAGAAAGATAATTGTAAGCTGAGAATCTTCATGGTCGCTTATATCACAAATACCCTGTAAACTCCATTCCAGAGTCCCTTAAGGAAAAACTCTTCAAAATAAAGTTATTCTATATAACTGAAAAGGTGCCTTTCTCCTGAGGCAGAGGCCTCTCAGATCATCGCTGCTTTGGTCAGCTCTTGCCGAGGCTTCCTGCATGCTTGGGAGCTAGGGAACGCAACCATAATGTCGCCTCACCCTGCTGAGGTACCTTGGTCAAGAACATAGTTCGGCTTTCTCATCTTTCTGTCCTTCCTGAAGTCTGCAGCTTCAGCTGAGTTTTTTCAGTCCTTCTCAGAACTGGGAGCTCATCACAACAACCACTTTTCATTCGCAATATGTGAATTGTCTGCGAAACTCACTGTCACAAGAGATAGTTGAGACTTAGAATTTGTTAGGTTTCAGGCAGGGACTGGGCATCGTTGTAGACAGTGTTTGTCGTTATAAACATGATACATTTATAAACACAAATAAAAAGTTTGGGGTAAGGTGGAAAATTCATGATTCGGGATTTAACTCAGTATTGCATTATAAAGGGATGAGATGGAAACCTAATGAGGACAGACTATACCATATCTGCCTACTTCCTCAAACACACCCAAGGCTAATAATTTTGGATTAAAAAAAAATACAAGATTAAGAGAATCCTGAATCTCAAGTAGGGCAATATTTCATATGTGTGGGCTTAGTTTTTTCTGGGTCACCTGCAAAATTGATGTAACTTTATAGGAAACATGTCATTGCCTTCTCTTCGTTATTTATTACAGCTGAGAACTCCTACCTCTTTACTGCACAGCAGATCCTCTCTGAACATCAGAGATATTTAGACTTTGGCTCTACAAGACTAGTGTTTAAGTAGGGTTATTTATGTAAACAGTGCCATTAAACATAGTTTTAGAAACTCCTAATCTACAGCCAAACTTGGTGTTAGAAGTTGCTGTTGTTGTTGTTATTATTATTATTATTATCAACCCCAGAATCTTTTAATGTCTGTTGTTGACTTATGAATGAATGAATTGAACAATGAGATGACTGAATGGACTATACACAGGGAACTCTGAAAATAACTGTATGCAAAATATTGTCAATGTGCAAGCTAAATTAACTGGAGATAAATAATACTTTCTTAATATGTTCTTTCTTTACTCTGATCTGGTGGTATTTTGATCAACAATGCTTTTAGTTAAGAACGACACGTGAATTTAGCGTGCCATGGTCAACATGGAAAATTTCAAAGACCAAGGACACGCTGAAGTTTTTGGGTAGTGACGAGACCGCTAAGAGATACCTTGTGGAGAGATTGCAGACCTTGGAGCATTTTGCTGTTTTCACTATGCTAGTGTACAAGTTGGCTCCATGCCTTGAAGGCAGGAATTACAGTGGAATGAGAGATGTTAGCAAACATATTTAATAGCAGCTTTTGGCTCTCCACACAGGCTCCTTTACAGCTTTACCTTTTGGCGCTGTATGACGTTATGAAGGTCCACTGTATGGTAAATGGAGGATTTCCTGACATTAGTGACTGATTGAAGGATTACAGGACGCTGACAGTGCTTCAGTTTTCTAAGATGGTCACTGAATATTTGCTGCAGAAGAGCTGCCCACAGCCTTCCTCAAATTTCTCCTCTGGCTAACCCCCATATTGACTCAGCAGTATGGAAGCAAGTTGACAGCTTACCTTACCCAGTTCCTAATGCTCTATGAAGGTGCTCACTTAATAGTTCTTTCTGTCATTTTGCCATCTCATTTAACTGAATAACATAATCTTCCTAAGTTTTTTTATTTATGCATATTTGTATTCAGTGAAGTAGTCTACAGCTCTCATGAGTAATCAGACGTTCCAAAGGCAATTCAGAAAGGACAAGAAGGAGCAGGGCTTTTATTCAAGGGTGTGCCCAAGTGTCTGGTGTGAACATGGAAAGGGAGGGAGCTGCGGAAAGGTGTGTTTGGGCAAGGGGAGCCAACCAGCCCTAGAATCACAGGGAGTGGCTTGGAGTGGGACTGTATAACGGGCAGGCTGAGGTGGTTCACCGTCTGTCTTGGACACAGTGCTGCAAAGCTTAGACTAGTGAATCTCAGTGCTGACTGCGCATCTACCAGTACAGATGGCTCCACAGACTGGCTCCACTGAAAAGGGGACGCGACCCGTTTCAGCCTTTCTACAGCTTTTCACTTGGGAAGATATCAGAATCCACAATGGCCACGGTCAAGGTCAGGAGCAATGGCTGGTGATTGACAGGAAGGTTTATGATGTCAGCAAGTTTTCCAAACGACACCCCGGAGGCAGCCGAGTTATTAGCCACTACGCTGGGCAAGATGCTACGGTAAGATCTAGGAGGACAGTGGAGAAGGTGGTTCCATTGTCAGGGCAGGATGACATGGTGGGACTCCAGTGGAGAGTGCTTGTGGTTGGCATTGAGCTTGGTCAGCTAGTGTAGCGGAGACGTCTGGGCCATCTGTAAAAACGCCCTTCTGGTTACCGTCAAGGTCAGAGTTACGTGCTATGCAAACTGTAAAGCTCTGTTTAGGTTCAATACACCCTGCTGTAAACAAAGCAATATCCATGCCGGTTGTCTTGCCACTGGGCATGATCAGACAAGCTGTCTTCCAGACGCCTGAAAAGTGTCTCTGTTGTAGCAGGGAGAAAGGGAAGAGGGTAGGAAGCAGTACGCTCAGTGCGTATTTTTACTTTAAAGGCTGGTCTTTCACTGTCACCTGGATGTGATCAGTGATAAGCAGGTGATAATCAAAGATAGAGCATGGGTAGATAGATAGCTAAGATAGATAAGGAGGAGGTAACGTCCAAACATAAAGTAATTTTGAGGGCAGTGAAGTAAGAGAAGGAAAGGACACTATTTTATACAGGCAAGTGGAGGAGAAGAGAGTCTTGAGCAAAAAGGCTATTTCGAAGGAGAGGGGGAAAGAAATAAAATACAGGAAAAATGACTGAGAAAGCAGCAGAAGCTGCCACTCTTGAGAAGGTAAGACCAGCCATACCAAGCCAGCCCAGAGATCCCTGTAGCCTGGTGCTACCTCCTGCAGTTTCTACTACTGGACTTCTACAAAAGGAGTCAAGGAATACAGAATGCATGGAATGATTTGTCCCCAAGCTATGTCCTCGCAGCTTCTGCAGCCACCAGTGTCAGGACTTGCATTTAGATCATTGTGCTTTATAGACATCCAGGGGTTTGAATCACAGTGAATTTGTCTGGCATGAATGAGTTTAAAGAATGACCTTTGATCTTGCTTGGGTTTATTATTACAATCTGGTTTTCCTCATTATCACTTTTGTACATTTTAAAACTACTTCCTGATAATTTCATTATTGTGGTATGAAAACAGTGAATAAATTTTCCATGATTTTCTCAGTGGTACTTACAGGGTTTTAAAACTCTTTAACTTGTTACCTCTTTTCCGAGGCAGTCTTCTAGTATGAAAGCTGTTCCAGAGTTCTATTCATCTTTTATTTACTATGTATAGTTATATTACATCCCTTTGAAGACAGAAGGACCAGAACTACATGTGGTGGTCAAGACTGTGGGTACACTATGGATTTATGTTGCATCATAACGACATTCTTCTGTCTTGCTCTCGATTTTTATTCTGCTAATCTTTACCATTCTTTTTGCTTTTAAAATGCTGCTATGTTCATATATTCTGAGAAATACACAATTTTACAGAAAAGCAGGACTGGAAGCTGTCTCAAAAGACCATATGGTGCTTAACTTTGCCTAAATTGGATTTTTTTCCAAGTACACTTGACTACTCTAGAACACATAATTGTATATATAGCGAGAATTATCTTCCTCTAGGGCTCATAATTATATATATAGTGAGAATTTTCTTCCTCTGTGTGGATTACTTTGTAAATATAGACAATATGCACTGCAGAACATTACATTGATGTCAAATGTTAGAGGTTAGGTGCGTTGCAGATGATAGTCCTTAAAGCTAATCTCTCGTAAGATGATAATCAGGCCCTAAGAGCAGGGAGGAGAAAGGACAGGTTGCAGGACTGAAAGGCTTGCGTTTCTGAGATAAGAATCTGTGATACTGATATTGTGGATAGGAAATGCTGCTTAAAAGGATCCTGGATCCTGTTTCTAAGCTGCCGTATAGATACTTACAGCTTGACTCAGTTTTAGAATCCCTGGCAAGAGGGAGCTACATAAACATGTATAAAAAACTGTAGGATGAGGGGCACAGAATCATAATGGGAAGATTTCCCCAGTCCTCTGGGTCTGAACGGAGTTAGTTGTTTGTCGCTGTGACAAAGGGCCACTAGATATCTGTAGAAAGGTCATCTGTTCAAAAAGTCACTGTGCTCTGACTTTTTCTAGACTGAAGTACTCAGACACTCAGTCTCTAAACATGACACTCCAGACGAATGTCAGACTGTGCAAGGGAAGGCCTCTGTCCTCTTCCAGGGACTTAATCCTGGCCAGACGTGTGCAGAATTTTTTTGTGTCATGATCACCCACATTGATTTTCAGAGCCAAAATCAGCAAGTATCTGGCTGCTCAGACACTGAGGATTTTGTTACATCTACTCTTTCCAGAAGAAAACAGAGTATGGTCATCCTCTTCACCTTTCTTCTGGAAAATTCACCGAGGACATGAGCTGAAGAATTTTGGCTTATCTGGAATTTCATCCTTTATTCCATAGTTTATATTTGATTTTGAAACTGGTATTTCAAGCGGTTCTTCGACAGACCTGTTTGTGTCACTAGTGTTACTCAGTTCCCCAAAACATCAATCAGTCTGAAAGCTTACAGGGAACTGCGAGAGGTACCCAGCTAGTCCTGCTGCGTATGGACCTTCAGCATATATTTCCTATGGCCCTAGCGTAATGAAGACAGGATTTTAAAACCATTATCCTAAGCATGGCAAAGACACACCTCATTCATTGACGTGTTTTCCTGCTCCTGGGTCCCGTCCATAGGGCAGGGCTGCTGGCTGGAGCCTTCTAGGGAAGGACTGTGCTGAAACAAGCAAATGAAAGAGCATGTTTCCCTCTGCAAAGTGTTTTGCATCAAACACTTTCATGTTTATTACCAACCTCGCCCAGGTACTATTATGAAATCTAGTCTCTTGAAACTTCTCCAGCTTCCTTGGGCCAAGCTCCAGTTGATGGCAAAGAACTACAGGAGCAACAAAAGGGACAAAAATGGACAAAGGAAACTGGATTATATATTATATCAAAGACCTGGAAAAGGGAGGGGCTCAGCATCTGGTGTTTAGTCGCATACCCTTTCTCACTGCCTGCCTTTGTGTGTTTCTCAGGATGCCTTTGTAGCATTTCACAGTGATAAGTCTCTGGTGAAAAAATACCTGAAATCTCTGCTGATCGGGGAGTTGGCACCAGATCAACCCAGCTTTGAGTCTAATAAAAAAGTGAGTCTTCTAGAATCCAGCTGTGGGAATGGCTTGGGGTTCAGCATGGGAGGAGAAGGAAAATAAGAGAGCTGGCAGAAATATTTTCTGAAGCAGCATGCCTGACACTGTGCCATGGGCTGGGTGGTGGGAAGGCAGCTGGCAGTAGTCACGCACAGAAACGTGCACTGTCCCAGAATCACTAAATCCTCACCTGGGTGTGAGGAACGAGCCCCAGAGCTCCAAATTCTGCTCAGTTCTTCCCCTTGCGATGTCTCAGTAACAGAGCCTGCCAACAACTTGTTTTCCAGTGTCAAAGCAAACCCAAGATCTGTTGATCTCATGCTCATATTTGCACAGAGACCCCTCTGATAGAATATCTCCTCTGACTTCCATGGCTGCTTTGGGATTCCTGGGTCTGCTATGTTACATTTTCAAAGTAGACAATGCATTAATACTCACTTTACCCACAGAAATCACTTTTAGAGGATTTTCGTGAGCTGCGCTGCACTATTGAGAAGATGGGACTTCTGAGGCCAAATTACATCTTTTTCTTCCTGATTTTCCTTCACCTCCTGGTGCTGGATGCTGCATCCTGGCTCGTGGTCTGGTACTTTGGGATATCCTTAGTGCCTTTCCTGGTTGGCATTGCGTTCTTCACCATTGCTCAGGTAAACTAGAACTAGAGGAATGGCCTCAAGTTGCTCCAGGTGGGGTTTAGACTGGATATTAGGAAAAATTTCTTTCCTGAGAGAGTGGTGAAGCACTGGAAGAGGCTGCCCAGGGAGGCGGTGGAGTCACCATCACTGGAGGTGTTCAAGGAACGTGTGGACGAGGCACTGCGGGACATGGTTTAGTGGGTATGGTGGGGTTGGGTTGGTGGTTGGACTTGATGGTCTTACAGGTCTTTTCCAACCTTAGTGATTCTGTGATTCTGTAAACTGCTGACAGCTGTTCAACACTGCAGACATGTTTGGTTCTTCCAGATGGAGAGGATTAATGAAATGTTCACATGCCAGTCATTGCTTTATTGCCTTTTCTTAGATCCTGTAATCCGGCTGAATGCACGTTCTACATCACCATTTTTGTTGCCTTCAGCAAATCTCATTTTGCTGACAAGCTGCTCTCTGGGGTTGGTGGGGTGTTGTGGAGCTGGCAGTTTCACAAGATGGGATGAGCTGGTCTAATCACTTACCCCAGCAAAAGAGGGACTAGTTCATTCTCAGCTCCACTTTTGGCTCCACGTTCCTTCTGTTTACTGACTGATGGCTCTGGTGTTTGGTGGGTCCTTTATGAGCCACTTACACTCACTAGCCCTAAATAGTTTTCTGCTGGATTAGTAAACTGAATCATAGAAGGGCACAGTACATATCAGGGTTGGTGTAGGGAAGGAGGGAATAGGACTTTGTGGCCTTTAGATGTCAGAAATTGGAGGGTGAGGGGAGGAAGAAAGCAAGATCTTCTTAGTAGTGCTGAAATCTTAGGTTTGCTCAGACATCCGTGGAACAAGTGCAAAGTAACTTTTTTTTAAATAATCTGTTCTATTTGCCTAATATCTGCTAAGGCAGATACTCCTCAAAGAGCATTCCTGTTTTTCCATGGGAATACGAAATGCAATGAAGCTATGGATTTGGAAATTCTTACACTTTCTAGCTGGTTACTTGGAAATTATTTATTTGCGATGGGAGCAAAAGACTTCCATGCTATAACAGTCAAATTAATTGTAATGACGCTTTGCTGCTTGCCCCTTAGCTTGTACCATAAAATCAGTATCTGACATGAGCAGCTTTAGTGGACAGTAGCCTGGAAGGAAGTTCTCAGCACTGAGCATGTAAGACAGCACGTAGTGTTTCTTCCCCAAACCAGAAGGAAGATGCACTCACACTATGAAGTTAGAGACTCCCAAGGTAAATTAATGCAATGCCTCTGTGATTCTGTTTCCTCAGTGATCCTTTTGTCTTCCAGATCCAGATGGGCTGGTTCCAACATGATCTGGGCCACTGCTCTGTCTTCAGGAAGCCTAAATGGAATCGACTTCTGCAGATCGTTGTGATAAATGTTCTGAAGGTAATTGTCTCATGGTGGGAATATTATCTGGGGCTAATCTGAACTAAGCAATGAAGGGGAGTGTCCCTACATTCAGGCAATATCGCCTGTGAGGGAAGCGTAGTGCAGCTGTCAATAATATGTGGATAAATAGCGATGTAATCATTGATATTGTCCAAGTTTGAATCCCTGGTCTTTAACTTCTCCTGCAGGGGTTACCTGCCAGCTGGTGGAATCACCTGCACAACCAACACCATGCCAAACCCAACTGCTTCCGCAAAGACCCTGACCTCAACATGCACCCTCTCCTGTTCAGCTTGGGGAAGACACTTTCCATGGAGGTGAGCACGGGGATGTTTGGAGAAGCAAAGAGCCGTTGGGATAAAAGATTTTAAAGACAGAAAGCTGTAGAGTGAGGTATAATCATAACCCAAATTGTGCCTTTCTGCATAAACTCCTGGTAATTTCCAAAGTGTCCCAAGGTCTGAGAGTCCCAGGTACTGACAGGTTATTATGATGCTTAGGCACCAGCTCCTGAGAAGCAAAGTCTTGAAATCAGTGCTTAAGTTCTCTGTGTTGCTAGAAGAGTGGGGTAAGAGCCTTGAAGGCAGTCCAAAGAATGAGTCAGTCCACTTGCATTAGTGTTAGGTGTTCGTAGTGATAGTGAGTCAGATGTTCCCTCTGGGTCCTTTTGGCTGTGGGAGCTGTTTGGCACCTAAACCCTTCAGGACCAGTATAGCTGCTATGCACAAAGCACAAGCGTAGCGAATTATTTCTTAATCACAAAATTTATGGCTTTCATAGAAATAAAACCCATGAACAGACCTCCCCTGCATCCTTATGATTTCTGATATCATCAGGATAGGCAAAGTCTCTTTTGCTTTTTCTTTCCCTGGCAATTCTGTTTACTTGTGGGGTGATGAAATGGCCTCTTTGCTAGATAACCAGCCTCTTAAAATAACATCTCACTCTCCTTTAGCTGGTAATAAGCAAAGAAATTACAGCCCTCCAAGGCACGTGGAGAATTCCAGCTCTGCTGTCTCAGAAAGACTCCTGTAAGGAGAGTTTATACAAAATACTTATTTGTAGAAAACTGTTAGCTGCAACTGGGAAGGATTTTGTCAGTGGTCTTCTGAAAGGTCTCTCATGGCTATATATTAGCACAAGCATCTAGAGTGGGCCGGCTGTGCTAGATTGGGTTTGATGGAAGTGAAAATGTAGGAAATTAGTTCTCCCATCTTCCTGCTTTTTAACTGAAAGGAGTCAGGAACACTGTGTATGGGCAAAATGCATTTCAGTGGTTTCATTTAGCCCAGCTCATTTGTTTTGTTTCAGTTTTGATCCAGTGAAGACATCTTTGAGGTGTTCAAGGTTTTTTTCTCAGTAATAGGGGAGCTCTGGCAATAGTTTGCTTATTATTTTGTCCTTTGAAGAATCATAAGCACAAAATTTGCTGATGATGTTATGAATCCTGTGAAAAAAACCACCGTGAAGAAATAAACTTATTGTGCTTTTTGTAAACATTTAATCTCTTGACTGTTCCATGTACTTAAAAGCAAAGTATTTGACAAAACAAAAAGGCAGATGCCTTTATAGAGTATTTACCCTTTTGATCTTGCAGAAATTATTTTACAATCATTTTAGGATAGCATCCAAATGCTTATGCCATTTCTGACCACTATCTCCTCTATTACTCAAAAATTTGGGATGTCTGCTAGGATGTAGCTTTCATAGCAAACACATCCTGCATTCAGCACCCACCAAGTTTCCTGTCTTAGTTTTCATGTTAACAACCTGTTCCTCCCTGAGCACCGACAGTCTCGGCACTCGATGGTGAATATGTGGAATTGGTTAGATTGGACTTTCATTACCATCACTAGAAACTTCTCCTACAAAATTCAAAAGACTTGTGAGCGTTTTTGTGATTTTTGAGCATTTTCGTATCCTGCCATGAGTTTTGGAACTTTCCTAAAAAATGGCTCTGTTCTGATATCGGCATAACGTTGATACCTGGATACAGAGGCTCAAATCAAATCTGCTTCTCTCCATTGCTTTGGAACTTCAGTACCTGCTTTTCAAGAAGAGGGGTTGAATTAGATTAAGAGGTAGTTGCCAATGTGTTCATTAGACAGGAATAAGAAATACCTTATGAAAGGTCTCAGGTCTCCAACTGGCCCATTATAATATCTTCTCATTTTTCAGCTTGGAAAAAAGAAGAAGAAGTTCATGCCTTACAATTATCAGCACAAGTATTTCATCTGTGAGTATCCCCGCTTCCTTGCAGTGCTGTAGGAACTTCACCTAAAAATCATGCCTGCATCTCCTCCCCAAAATAAAGGTTTTAAAGACGCTCCCATTGAAGTCACCACCTCAGGACGCTTGCTTCACGTTGAAGAAAGTTCACGTGAGGAGAAATTGCCCCTTATGTCTCTGTTAGGATTATGTGATGTCAGGTACTAGATAGGGGTGAATTAACTGTGAGGAAGAAAGGGATGGGAGAGAAATGAAGAAGCGGTGAGAAGAAAAGAGGAAGAGATTATGCGGACACATGAAAGTTAGTGTAAATGGAAGACAGCAATTTTTCTTCCACTGGCAAGAAGAATCTTGTTTCTTAGAGAAGAATTCTCTGTAAGACTTATGATGCAGTGAAATTATAAATGTCTCTCTGTCTTCATTCTTTCCTTCAGTATTGGCCCCACTTGCACTTGTACCCTTCTTCCAGCTGTCTGTATTCTACTTTGCAATCAAGAGGAAAAAGTGGTTGGTAAGCACTGCTTGCATTGACTAGAAAACTTTTTAAAAATGTCGCCACTCTGCGGCTCTGTTAACCTTCACCTCAGGTGATTGTGGGGTTTAAGACAGAAAAGGCTGATTCCAGGCTTGCTGCAGCAGCAATGCAGTCAATGGGTCGAGGGAGAATTTTTTTAGGAGAGGCTTTTTAGCCTCTTAGCAGCTGAATAAAGGTTAACAGAAAACTGGCAGATCTAGACAGAGTGTGATCACAGGGCTGTTTGCTGGTCTTTAGTTACTGATGGTAAAGGGAGTGCTGCAGGAATATTTCAGGGATACACTCAACTTGAGGCAGAATGATAGTGTGGAGCTTACTCTTGATAAATAAGAGATCAATAAATAAGAACATTTTTTACGCAGCAGTTCAAGTAAAAGGGAGAGGAGGGAGTGGAGGGACTTCATCAACAAAGGCTTATTTTTGTCTTTTTTTTGTTGTTTTGTTTTGTTTTGTTTTGTTTTTACAGGACCTGCTATTGATTGTGTCTTTCAACGTCCGAGTCTGTCTCATGTATATTCCTTTAATGGGCTTTAACAATTTCATGGTGTACTACTGGCTGTCCAGGTAACACACAGCATACCCAGGGTCCCCATGGCTAATAGTTGTAAACAATATTGAGCTTCAAAGGAAATAAATGAAAACTAGTCATGCTCACGACAATTTTCTCAGAAACAGTCAGCCAAGAAGAAACACTATAACTTCAGGGTGGTGGTGGTGCCTGCTCAGGGACATCTGCAACTACAAATTGAGTGGTTCTCAAAAGAAACTCCAAAAGTTAGGAGGCAAAGGAATGGAATAGAAAATCCTGAATTACATCGAAGTGCTCTTTTACTTAAGAGGAGACTCAGCAAAGTGTTTTAATGGTGAATTTGGATGGGATTAGAGATATGATAACTGTTTCTGTGTTTATCTGCCCAGGTACCTAGAGAGTACCTGGTTTATTTGGGTGTCGCAGATGAATCACATTCCAATGGACATTGATTATGATAAGAACAAAGACTGGGTATCTACTCAGGTGAGAACCTCCTTTCTTCTGGAAGAGTGAGTCTGCAGTTCTGAATTATAGGACAAAGACAACTTTGCTCTTCTCTTAGCTTTAATGCTGCGTTAATGAGGTTTGTCCTTGCCGTTCATTAAATAGGCATGCATTTCTGCAGTAGTCAAAATATTTAAAACTTTAGTTGGAAAACAGGACATCTAGATTAAAAAAAAATCTTATTTTTTTACTGAAAGGTTTTGACACGTTTTTCACAACAGTTTTCCCTTCATGTTATGAAAAAGTACTGATGGAATAACAGTCAATCTCCTTTTTAGGCCAACTAAAGAGAAGCAAAGTGGGACTGGCTACCTTTATTTTTTACCCTACGGGTTATAGGTTTACTGCAGATAAGACAGATCTGACAAAATTTAGATGTGATAAAAATGAGTATGTGAATACAACTTTACTCACATCTATACTGCCTCCAGCAGTATAATCCTACATAGTGGGTTCTAAGTATTTTTCCTTATATTAAAGGCAAAAGACCCAGCCTGGTATTCATCTGACCAAACCTGGATGTCTACATCTGAACACCTGCTACATTCATTGGAGAGAAAGAGCCATTTCTAGAGCATGATTCATCTTACCCTAAAATAGACATCTAAATCAGGTCAGATGAATGGCACCATAAAAATGCCTATTTTTCTCCATTGACTCTGAAGTGACGAGCACAGATGCAGATTTCAAACTAAAGGTGTCTAAATTAGGTGAGATGAAGCCTGTGTACACAAGTCTTTGCCTTCATACTTTTGCATCTGACTTCACTTGTACTAGTTGGAGGAGGCCAGAAGAATGTTTTTTGTTTCTTTATTGGGCATCTTTTCTTTCCATCCAAGTGAAAGATGTAGGGAGAAGCTCTTAAAAGAATCACAGTTGGAGTTGTGTGCATGCCAGGGAAGAAGTTGTTCTTTCTGAGCAAAGAGCTGGCTAAATTAACCTATATCCCAACAACCCATTTCAATCTAGACTTTGTTTAATTCTTCAGGGCAATGATGGCTATAATCCCTGCCTCTAACTTGCCTTTTATGCTAGATGAAGGTGGGTAATGATTGCTGGGGTTCAATTATCAGACTTGCAGAAAAAGAAAAGCTAAATCATGTATTTCTTTGGTCTTTTTTCCTCCCAGCTCCATGCAACTTGCAATGTGAACCAATCTTTTTTCAATGACTGGTTCACTGGGCACTTGAACTTCCAAATTGAGCACCAGTGAGTATCATTATGGGGAGAAGGGTGGGAATAATATGGGACACTTAGAAGTGAGAAAGGCCACGTAGTGTCACATTACACCATCTCAGGAGACCCTTTGCTCTCCTTTTGGGGAAGGGCAGGGAACTATTTTGAACAGAGGGAACGGAGAGTGGTGCCAGCGAAGTCTTACAACTCTCTCTCATTCAATTCTGCAGCCTTTTCCCCACAATGCCTCGACACAACTACTGGAAAGCAGCTCCTCTGGTGAAAGCCCTCTGTGATAAACATGGCATTGAGTATAAAAGCAAGACTTTACTGACAGCCTTTGTAGATATTTTGCAGTAAGTATCAACTAACAAGATAGTTTTGCACTGTAATAGTATGCGAGGGAGGGGCAACCATTTCAAATCAATATCCATGGAGAGATCAAACTTAGAGTTTATTTAGGTTTTTCTAAAGGCACTTCTAATTTTAAAAAATTTTCAAAGTTTCAAAGATTTTTTTTCTCTTCCTTAAATCCTCTCAACTCATTCCCTGCAGTCAGACTTTGCTATGAGATGTCCATGCAGTTTTTAATCCATTTTTTCCATTTACTTCTTTTTACATCTAAACTACAGTTTCCTTCCCATGAAGCTGAATATTGTCTCCCCATAAGTGATTTTCTACTTTCTGTTCCTGCAGTTCACTGAAGGATTCTGGGGAGCACTGGCTTGAAGCATATCTGCATGGGTAGAAACTGGCAGCTCTCAGAGGGAACCTCTTCACCAAACAATTGCTGCAAAGCATCAGCACAGACCATCCGTGTGTGTGTGTCTTCTGGCATAGAAACTCAGGAGCTGGGCAAAGCTAATTTCAGTAAGAATGGGTGGGAAAGTGGCTTAAAGATATATTTTTTCTTGTTCCAAACCATGAAGCTCTATTTTTCCTGCTCTCAATCTCAGAATTTAGAGCCATGATGAACTGGACCTTTAAAGTGGGGAGAAGTAGCTCTTGAATCAGCTTGATCAGTTTGCTTCATTGGAGGCACCAGCTCATTGCTTATGGAAAAAGTTTGAAAGGAAATTCTTCATAGAGTTGTAGAATCATAGAATGGTTTGGGTTGGAAGGGACCTTTAAAGATCATCTTGTCCAAACCCCTGCCATGGGCAGGGACACCTTCCACTAGACCAGGTTGCTCAAAGCCCCGTCCAACCTGACCTTGAACACTTCCAGGGATAGGGCATCCACAGCTTCTGTGGGCAACCTGTTCCAGTGTCTCATCACCCTCGTAGCAAAGAATTTCTTCCTAATATCTAATCTAAATCTACCCTCTTTCATCTTAAACCCATTGACTCTTGTCCTATCACTACAAGACCTGGTAAAATGTCTCTCTCTACCTTTTTTATAAGCCCTCTTTCAGTATTGAAAGGCCACAATAAGGTCTCCTTAGTGTTTTTGGCTCCGTGGATTGGTGAAAATGGGATAGGACAAAGCAAACTGCAGGAAGTCAGGTCACATTAGGACAGGAGGGATCTTTAAGGGATATTTTAGACTAGATAAAATAAGTATGCAAAGAACAAGATGGCCTGGGGTATGCCCCCATCACTACAGATCGTATGTATGCTACTTGCTTTAACTACTTAGGTGTTATAACTAGTATTGTTCACAGATTGCATAGAGAGACAGATAACTAGATGCTAAGTTTTACACCTGTAATAGCTGGTTTGAATACAGCCCAAAGGGTCTGTATAGCACGTATTATTTATATGCATAAATAACATGTATATATTTTAATTGAGTGGTGACTGTACAGTCTGATTAGCTTTCTGATGTGATGTATTGTACATTTCTGCTGATGTTACACGTCTGAATAGGGAACCAAAATTCTGCCAAAATTCTATAGAGAAGTCTTCAGCATACCAATGGAAAATACTGTGAAAGTTATGAAGCCATTACTATGCATTCCTCGGTTAGCGTATTGTGAGTGAAAAAGAGCTGTAAAGTATATGAAATGCTGTTTCTGTAATGAGACACAGTTCCAGGTGCGTGTGATGTACAACTTTGATGTGAGCTATACAAGTACAGCAGTTCTTTAGCATTAAAGTCTTACGGCAATACTTGCAAAAATGCTTGAGCAACTTGAGAACTCAAACTCCATCTTCCATTTGGCTTAGCATTTAGTGTCAGATTTTAAAGAGCAAGTGCCTCTGTGGATCGGTGCCTCATAATAGATATAGAACAACTATTTCTTAAACTCTTAATTTTGATAGATCAGCTTTGAATAAGACTGAGAAGCCTAGGCACTGAGGAGTAGGTCCAGATTGCAAGGGTATTTAGGGTACTCTTGCTTTTATTGAGTTTTAGATATATTAATTTTTCTCTAAATACTTAATTCCCAGTGATTCCAAGGACCTGTGAGCATCTACATTGGTTGTTAGGCAACTGAGTACATTTGTGGCTCTGATCCTATATCCAGAAAAGGAATTAAATCATACCTAATTCTGTCATCCCATGAGGGCCTCTTCGGGCCTTGCAAACTTTTCTTCTCTTTCAGCATCCCCAAGAAACAGCTCCTTTCCTGGAACTCTCTCTCACCAGTTTTGTACCTGCTCCTTAGCTGTTTGGCTCCACGAAGGACCTAGCCCTTCCCTGCTTATGGTCAAAGACATCTTCTGCTAGTGGAAAGTGTAATGACCGCCTGTGTAGAGGCATAGTAGCTCTCCAAGAACACCAGAATTATCCTATTGGTTTTTGAGAGAGCCAACAAAGTGAAGAAGTTAGGAGTGGGTCTACAGTAGAATATCTTCAGTGAAAGTGCTTTAAAACTTATGGGAAAGGGAAATGGTAAGTGAGGAGAGATGAGCATCGAATAACAGACAAAAGAAATAGAGGATGTACGAAAGAACAGAGAGATGTGTGGGTATCAATTAATAGCAGGGAAAAAAAAAAAGCTGAGTGGTGATAACATGGTTATTTGGAAAAGCTAGAATATGGGAAAAAAGAGAAATTGTCAAAATAGCAATAAAGCTCCTCTTCATCATTTTTAGACTGAAAGTCAATACCTGTTTTAGAAAGAGTGTATGACCTCTGATTAATCTTGCTGATTTTGCAAAGGAATGATGATTCAATGATGACATTTTCTAATGTCATTTATATCTAACTTACTCCATTATGAGACAGTTGAGCCATACTGGCAAAACCTGCATTGTACTGTATTCGCCTAACTGACTTAAAACCATGAAGGCAGTCTATAATGGCAAATAAGTGGACAATTTGCCCATAAGAGCAAAGACTCCATGGAAGAAAAGTGGTTCCACTCCTCTGCCAGTCACATCCAGAACTCTGTGCTCCAGCTTTCAGTGGACAAACCACCCAAAGAGGAAAACGTGAAAGATCTTGAATTGAGATATCACTGTGAACAACATGACCCACCTGCAACCCATTGATGAGCAATTTACATGTATTACAAGCTACAGACAACCACAACCGCCTTCTAGGTAACAAATAATATCAAGCCCAACAGACAAAGCAGAAGGAGTTTGGACTTTTTATTTTTGCCTTTGTTTTTTAAGAACATCTCCATTTATTCTTTTTATTTATATTTTTTGTGTGTATGTGCAGGTACTAATAACACTGTTCTGGTTATTTCCTAATAATAGCTGACAGATGTCATTGAAAAAGATCCTGATGAAGAAAGTAGTTATTCAAAAACTGCTTTGAATGTAATCTTAAAATCCCTTCTAACTAGTACCTGGGACAATTCTGTGTTCCCAAATCCAAGGTTGGTTAGAATGGTGAGATCCACAATTACGTGTAACAGTAGTAACAATTGATAAGTATTTAAGTGATAGTACTGTCTTAAGATGAATGCAGAGATTTCACTGCACGCTCTATTTGGTAATACATGAAGACATTTTAAAATGGATGTCTTGGTGAAGGTAATATAATTATTGAGGATTCCTATGGTTTTTTACCAGCGAGACTTGAAAGCTGTGTTGATTAGATCCTGAGTCCCACTGAAATCCTCTAAATACAAGACTGATACAAAATGGTTCTTTCTGGTGTCAGTCTCATAAATCAAACTGATTATTTGTTGCATTTAGTTAGCATTTTACTCATTCAAATGTAATAATTTATTGAGTCTGTCTTTCTGCAACCTCATTTTAATTAAAATGTGTCTGGCTCTTGAATTGGTTCAACAGGCTGCTCTGTGTGAATATTAATTTCTTTATCTATTTCATAAAGGTTATTAACAATTCAGCGGGTTTACCTTTGTCAAATTCTAACATGGTTCACGAACTTCAAGGGGTCAAGGTAACACCTGGTGAGAAGTTGGCAAGCCCCTTCGTTTTGCATTCGCACTAATACTGAGGTCTCTACTAGTCTGATCTTAATGAGCAATAACTGGAAATTGCCCCAGCTGTAACACTGGTATAGAAGGAGAATAAAATGTGCTCAGTGAAAGCTTGTTCAACAGAAAATGTACATGACAGAGACTAAGAAGATTGAAATAAAGGCTTTGTGCTTAAACAGTCGTCTGGAGACTGTAATCTTATTCATCATGTTTTTCATAACTGTAATGTTCCCTGAAAGACAATATATGCAATCTGGAATACATGGAAGAAACAAGGATATTAGGGAAATAGTTTGCAGAATCCTGCTTGCTTCAGGAGTTTATGCCGAGATCCTGCTAGTAGTGTTTTTTCTTATACAAGTAGAGCAAAAGAGCAGAAGAAATGTGGCACAGTCACTGCTGGTTATTAGGAATCGCATTGTGCTTATGTATAGTGTGTCATGCAGAGTAACGCAGCATGCTTTTGATTCTGCAGCAATCCTATGCCCAGTTCTCATCGTAATTCAATGTTTAATTCTAATTGAAATAATGGGAACTAAACTCCTTGATATCGTCCAGCTTGTATACCCAACTGTATTTGCATCCTCTAGGTTCCTTTGCCTTAATTCAGGGATTTAACGTAACTTTAAATTCATAATTAGTCAGCCTGTCAAACAAGAATATTTGTTTCAAGGCATTACCTTTCTGAATGGTCAAAATTTCAAAGAAACTAGAGACTTCTGAGAAAAAATATAATCAAAAGCCCAACCTCTACTAAAATGCAGATCTGAAGAAAAATCAAACCAAAGTCAGTCTCCTGGATCCTCCATTTCAGTAATCTTTCAGATAAGAGTAAACATAAGAATGTGCAAATAAGGTTGAAGATCTACGTCATATGTCTGGAAGTCTTTCTGGTTTTAACTGACCAGAGTGAAATGTAATATTCCAGAGGATTCTTAAAATTGATGTGCAGAGAGAACTAAACCACTTACATTCCTTCTCTTTCTATTCCAAACACCAAGTCACTTCTTCAAGCCACTATTCCCTTTATCTCTTCTTCTAACTGACTAAGCAGGGCCACTTCTCACAACAAGCTTCTCTCTCAAATTGGTAATGGACAGTCTGAGTCTCCCTCCCTCCCTCCCTCATCAAACACTTCATGTACTTGATGATGTTTAGGCTTTTTTAATAAGAAATATAGACAATCTTTTAAAGTAAAAGGAAGAAGAATGTTATAAATCTGTTATTTCTTCTTCCACTTTCTTTCTTCTTCTCACATTACACAATTCTAGTATTTCCTTTTCACTTCTCGACTTTTCTCTCACTCTCCTCTTGGATAATTTTTATCATTGCCTCCTTTAACTCTTTTCCAAGTGGGTATCCATCAACCTCTTTTCCACCTTCAACTCGTGAATATTTCCTGTCTCCTTGTGATAGGCAGACTCCAGGCTTTCTAGCCTTTAGATTCTCTGAAAGATTTGAAGGATGCTGGCTTGGTGGCTGTTTGTATGGATAAGTAATGTCAATGAAGCTGCAGCAAATACACTTACACAGACCAAAAAAGATTATGAAGCTTTGGGGATAAAGATAAGTTTGGCTTAACAAAGCTTATTTCATGATGAAGGGAGGCATATAAGGTTATATTCCCTCTCCTAAATTTGTATCTTTGCTTTTGTTCTTCACTCAGGCTCTGGATTAAGGGATGCAATTGGATAAGATGGTTCGGGTGGAATCTGACTGAGAGAATTTAAAAATAGAAAGAACAACTCCCTTTTCTACTAATGTCTTGCTGTGTATGGCAGGACCTCAGCTTAGCACCTGCCCTCTCTCCTCCCACCAAAGGGTAAAATTATTCCCCTATAAGACTTGTTCACTGATTCCTCTTACCACCCACCCCTGCAAAAAATTGCTAGAGTTCTTCAGTGTTATTGCATAAACTCTTAAATATTGATTGGTGGCCAACTTGTTTGATGCTTGACATGAAGGAAATGACAATGTCTATATATATAATGTATATCCATTAAGAAACAGTCAACCAAGAATAGAGACGATATCTACAATGAAATCTTGATGATATGGGTGACTATATTCCAGCTTACCACCTAAAATGCCTTTTCTTCAGGTGTTGCCTACAGCTGGCTCAGTAGGTGTGTTCTGCTATTACTCTAAAGCTCTTTAAATGCTGAGCTCTGCTCCTGTGCACGTACAGAACTGCCTCGGTCCGAGCAATTTTCATCTTATCACCCACCTAAGGGTGGGGCATATTCGTTTTCCCCATCTGCCATATCCCCTGAGGGGCCTGATCCCATAGGCATGCTCGGAACATGCTTGACATACTGGCAGGGCTGTGCTTTTCAGAGGAAGTTTGTTTTCTTTGTAAAATGGAGCTGGAAGAGGTGTTCCTCTGCTTTTTTCATAATGCGGTGGTTATACAGTTGTTATGGCAGTATAATTACCAAGGTTCAATTCTCTCCCTAGCAAAAGTGACTCAAAGCCATAACGCCCACCTCTCACCCACGTATGGACTGGTTGGTGACATGTTCCCCTCTCCTTGGAAGGTGTACCACAGTCCAACAAAGAATTCAAGACTGGCAGAACTGGCCTCTCATTTATGGCATTTCTTGTCTGGTTCTCAGAATACTTCTTGGGCAGGAATTCGATCCCCATTTTAGATGCTCTCTACACCTTAGATTCAATGGCTGCTGATAATTGCAAGGCAATTTCCACCCTTTGTAATTGCATTCAAAAGAGCGATACGGTATCTAAGCTGTTATCCCAGGCAGCCTGAGCCCTTAAGTCGTACTTCTGAGCCTGTCCTTGCTCAGACTCCACAAGGGACTAGCAAATGGTGTGCCAGGACTGAGTCAATTGTTCAAATGTTGTTTTTCGGTATCCTTTTTGAGGAAATTGCTAGCAAGGGACATGCCCTGTGCACGCACTGCAGTGTGAGAAGCACCACGATGGTTCTCTGGTACCAGGAAGAAGCAATTTAAAATCAGGATAGTGCCTTTCCTGTCCCGACTTCTGCAATCTTTACTACCACCTAGAATAAATCAGCAACGTGCCTTGAATATTAGAGGATGAATAGTTGTGTGCAGAAGTCCAGGACAAACTGGGAGTGAGAACCAGAGCGATTACTGGAGAGCCTACAGAAGCTTGTGCAATATGAAGTGGTAACTAAGCTGTTGTAAGAGCTAGTTGGAAACATCTGTTATGGTATATGATGTCGTCTTTTACACAGTGCTGATAAAGTCAGCTACAAGTTAGACTCTGCATGTACAAGTTAGAGTCTGAATGAAGGCAACGTGCTAATTCCCAGCTTCTCAACAATGTGTTTGGTGCTGAACATGCCAACTTTGGCTTTCAGTGTCTTCAACAGGCTCTTGAATGAATTGTTGAGTTCAAGTGGTCACCTGGACACAGGGGAATAAAGTGGGGAAGAGGCCAGCGTGGTGATTCCACGTTAACATGATACATCATGCAACGCAGGCATTCCTTTAGGACCGGTAGTGCTATTGTATTGACAATGTGCAAAGGGCTGTTGCCAAATGCACTTCCATGAGAACAGTGTAATCTCTGTGCTTAATGTAGTAACTACAATAAGAACTAAAGATAAAGTCAGATATGGTCTCTTTAAGAACTGTAAGTGTAGGTAGCTTTTATTTCCTCAACACCTTAATATGAACTTAGAAAATTATCTAAATAGTGATAAAAAGTAAATGAATTCGTTCAGCTCTTGCAAATTAAAACCTACTTTCACCACTGGGATTTTGCATGTCAAAGAAACCAACAAATATTGCTAAAATAAAGGTGAAAAAAAAGTCAGTACTTGTGTTTCAGAAGGTGCCTTTATGCTTGAATTCTCTGGTTTTCATACCAAGAAACACTTGGCTTGCAAAACCCTGCTCGGGAGGGAGAAATAATCAGAGACGATCTTTCCTCATGACTGAACCAGTTAGGGTGCTAACCTACAGCAGTATTTGGGCCTTTATAAAGTCCAACCCCACCTGCCCCTGCTCCAAAGTTTATTTCCTGGAGGAACAAAGTAGGATTATTAAGAGGATAAGACAATGGAAAGACACCTTCTTTAAGAATTCTGTCAGTAATACTGTAGTAACTACAGTATAACAAATACTGTAATAACTACAACACAGGTCAAGGTTGGCAACTTGATGAGAAATCATGATGTGATTCCTAATAAGGAAGAGCTTGTTCCATATTTTTAGACTCAGGTTGACTCTTAATCAGCCGAACATTTCCAGCCTAACGAACTTCTGCTGCTTCCTGTTAGACACAGAAGAATGTTTCTCAGTATACTTATCATCTCCTCCATGGATTGGAGGTTTCCGTTGCAGCAGGTTTTTTTCAGAATATGAATTATATCACTATGCTTCAAGTATTCTTTTTTGATGAGCTGTGAAGATGTTCCTCATTTGGACCCTTGGTTCCTTAAGGGTATTTATAGCTTATCAGAAAGGTGGTATGCCTCTTCTGGCTCAGGATACATGAGGAAAAATGAGAATCAAGTGGAATTATCTTTATTGATTTGACTGGCCACTAAACTGAATCTGGCAACATCCAGTCTGAAAAAAATCACTCTCCCCTGAAGAACCCACGTTCCTTCTTGGAAGTAACTATTAACATTGGAAAACATTTGAAAACATGCATACATATATGAGAAAATACCTCTTTTCAGGATGGTTTAGATTCCTAGGGGATCTAGATCTCTCCCTATTGACTGCCCTATCCTTAAATATATTTCCCACTGAAGTAATACTTACACTATTTGTTTATTTTATCAGCAGGGTGGTTATGCTTAGCATAAGCAAATACGCTTATATTTGAGGTTATGGTTTTGTGATATGTTGAAAAATTAGAATGTTGGAAATATTCAAGTGGAAACATGTACAGCGATCTATACTACCTTTTTGTGCCAATTAATCAAGTTTATTGATTCAAGGGTGTTGACATGAGGGTGTCCACTAGAGTTGTTATTCTGATCTAGGATGGGTTAGAAGAGATTCAGTCTACATGTATTAACAAAATAAAAATAAAAGTGATTTTTAAAATCACTATTCCTTTCCTTTCGCTTTTTTTTATTGCATATATTACCCAAGAAATCTAACATGAACATCTACAATCTCCAGCATCAGACTCCAGTGTGAATTAATCTTAGACTTGTTTTATAAGCCTGGTTTCCTATGGAAGCCATCCCTGTATGGCAACTGCTGATTGTTGGGTTCTCTCACATATAGGATCGTGTTTGCTGGTCTGTATCAAACCTGGCAGGAGAATACCAGCATCAACAACTGCTGTCTTAAAAAATGTGTAAGAATCATCAGTTGAGCACAAAAGAGACGTCTAAATCCTTGTGTAAGGAAAAGCGGCAACGGGAACTTTGTTTCTTATGTCATGTGGTATCAGAGGGCTGCTCAGATTGATTCTCTATGTGCCCGTTTGTGACAGCAGCTTCACTCTGCTTTGGTTTAAGTATTTAGTCTAAAAAATGTTATGTATTTTAGAATTTTCTGTTTATCACTGCACAATTCTTGTGCCAAAAAAAATGGTGTGCTGATATACACAGTTTTATACCAGCACAGTATGGAGAACATTGAGTAAGAGCAAGCTAATTATGCAAATAAAGCCTATATACTCTGCAAGAATTGCCGCATACAGAAAGCTACGTGACCGTAATTTTCATTCTGACTCATAATTCCATTTTTGTGAACAGAACTGTGCATGGCAGTCTCATACCATTTGTCATGTAACTCCATTTACAATCTCTTATATCACTGTCACACAGACCAGTTAAAGCTTCAATTACCTGTGTCTATGGGGCTACCTAGAACAAATAGGCATGAGGTGGCATAAGAGAGACCGTGTTAGAGCAGAGCAATATTCCAGCCAGCCCAGTGTCCAAAAAGTGGATGCCTGAAAAAGGAGATAAAATCAAATTCAATAGGCATTAATTACAATGTCTATTGTATTATCATGTATGGACTGAATATGCGGTGACTTATCCAGTGTGGGAAGGAAAATAATAGCAGCCCTGGCCACTGAGGCTGTTGCTGATTTAAAGGGTAGCTCTTCTCAGGAATTACTCATTCCACTCCCACTGACCTACTAGGACCTGAAATCCCCCCCTCGTGGTAGATGTCCCAAGTATTAGTCTAACCTTCTTCTGTTCCTCTTGAATTATGAAATAGCCTAAGCCACTTTGGCCTGTTGCAACAGAAGTGGATTTACCAGGCTGCGGCTCCTCATGAAGTGGAAAAAGGATTTGTCTTCATTTTGTATCATTTGTTGAAGTGGGCATTAGAGCTACTCACACTGTGAGGAAAAAATCACAGTAATAATATATATGAAAAATTGTCACCGCTTTGTTGCTGTTGTGATTTTTCCCTCCCGTGTATTCAGAGAATGCACACTCTTAACTATAACGTCACAGTAGCGTACCTAAAAATAGAAAGCTATGTCAGTAAAAAAGTGATTTCAAGCTAAGTTTCCCTTTATTATTCCTGTTATGTCAGGGTGAGCAGAGTCAACCCATTTTGGAATGTCGTATCTTGCTTTCTGTCAGGGCCTGCTGGGATTTCTGATGCACTGTTTCAACACACCATTATGAAGCTCCAATTTGCTGAATCAGAAACGCTTTTATTCATCAGCCATGCACATCAATGAGCAAAGCAAAGCAGGCAGGTACTACCCGTAAAAATACTCATTATAATAGCTTGAAATGTCAGCTGTGGGACATGAGCTAAAAGTTTGATATTGCAGCATACAAAATTTGCTCAATGTATGGGGTGATGATGTAAGGTTCTTAACCCTATGAATAAACTTGCAAGCTGTGGGTGTGTGAAAATGAAAGAGAGGTTCTCAGGATACTTTTTAATCCTTTTTTATTAACTCATTTCTTCTTTTACTGCCCTTACCAACTTTTCAATAAAAGAACACCTTCAGTAAGAAGCTGTGACACGTTGACAGCCAGTGAGATAAAAGTCAGCCTTCAATCACTCTGTATAATTGTGTAAAGAGTGTAAAACATCTGTGTCAACCGCACCACTCAGCTCAGTGTCATCTGCAAATTTGCTGAGCGTGCACTCGATCCCACTGTCCGTGTCGTTGATGAAGATATAACACAGTAGTGGTCCCAGTACAGACCCCTGAGGGACACCACTCATCGCTGATCTCCATCTGGACACTGAGCCGTTGGCCGCTACTCTCCGGATGTGACCATCCAGCCAATTGCTTATCCACTGAATAGTCCATCCATCAAATCCGTATCTCTCCAATTTAGAGAGAAGGATGTTGTTGGGGACTGTGCCAAAGGCCTTACAGAAGTCCAGATAGATGACGTCAGTAGCTCTTCCCTTGACCACTAATGTAGTCGCTCCACCATGATTTATTCATTCCTCACTTGCTAGCCTTATACATTACAAATTATTTAATATTTTTTGTTTACCCTTATGGTAAAAAGCCTCTATAGACACAAGCAAGACAAAAAACTTCAAAATGGCAGCCCGCATTATAGTGAAAAAAAAAATTCATATGTGTAGCTTCTTTTACAGCTTTCTTGACAGAAGGTTGCTTTGGTGGTTTTGCAACAGCATGGGTTGTCCCCACTATTTACCTGCTGGCAGGTTTAGACTTGCGGAAGTCACTTTCATTCTGATTAATTAATTCTGTCCTACATTTATTTAGATTTATAAAATAAAATGAAATATTAAAACTTCCAATTGAAATTGGATTTATGCCCCTGCTTTTTAATCCTTTGAAGCAGGTGGAAAGCCTCCACTTTCATTCAGTGGTCTCTAACATATGTTGCGTGAAGGATGGAAGAGGAGTGATGGGTATGTGGACCGAAAGCACGCAAGTCCAGTGTTGAGCCTCACGGGTGCTGCACGGAATTTGCATTTTATAGCAATACCTATAGACTGTAAACCTAAGTTATGTATGTGAATTTTATTTACTGTGCAGGAAGACTTGTAAGCAGGGTTGTATGCAAGTTAGTAGTCCACAGCAGTTATTTATTGTCTAATGCACATAGCAAATGGCTGGGATCAGCACGGTGTTGGAAAAGGGATCTTCCATTGCCTCCCCCTGGTTGTAGCTAAAACTCTGCAGCATTTCCTGCCCAAGGTGTCCTTCTTTCTTAGATTTCTTCTGCAACACGCTACTTACGTTGAGAGCAAGATCCAAGTGCTGTTTTCTGTTTTGGACAGAGTTTGAAGGTAGGCCACTTCTAATTAGAAGCAGTACGTGCTTTTTATCCAGAGGGTGTTAAGGCAGCAGGCTGGTAGCACATCCTGACTTCTGGGCTCTCTGGCATGAGACAAAATTTAGCAGTGCATGATAATGTAGTAGAAAAAGTACTGAGGAAACTTTTCCCTGACTCAAATAACATCTTCTTGGGACTGTGATTTACAGTTTGACCATCCCTCTAAAATGTGTCCTCTCCAATGAACCAAGGGACCTGTGTTTCATGAAAAATCTCAGCTTTTTTTTGTTCCTTTAATCCTTTTAATTCTCTGTATCATGGGCATGAGTTCTTTCTTTTAACTACTTATATTTGAAAATATTTGGTGACTAAAGCCACTGTGGTTTATTTTTACCTGATGCCCCCTTTTTTCCTGTATGGACTGTTAACTTGCACCCTTGCTACACTTACCAGTTCAAAATCTGAATATCCCTAGATAGTTTCATTGCAGTTATAAATACGATCTGTGTAAGTTATCTTGCCACCTTCATCTCTTGCTAATAACAACTTCTGAAGGGATTTACCTCTGGGCTACTACCTGCAGTTTTGTTACTCCTGGTATTTTGCCAGTCTTTCTTCCCACTGTAAGTTGATTTGATATAAATGCTGGTGGGATGTCAAGTATAATGCCTGGATTTAGGCAGTTGGACGGTTTCTGTGTGAGCTGTCCTTCTCTATAAAACTCTATTGTTATTTCTTACCACAAGTACACCCAGTGCCTTATGTGCAGCAGAGGAGAAGACATCCCAGCTAATTTCTTGCAAATTTATTGAAAGTATGCCAAGAGTTAACAGAGATAATGGCAACAAATCTAAGTCCTTGGCTCTTCCAGGGAGCTGTGCAAGATCCCTGTTCCCTATCCTTGCATTACAATGCCTGTCGGGCCTTGACCAGCATCGATTGCAGTCCTTTTATGTTGCCCTCTTCATTTAACTCAAGCAGCTCTTCTCCACTCACCTTCTTGTTGCAGCAGGAGAGAGAAACCCAGATTAGGTTCTACATGCCAGGGTGGTTTCTCCTTTCTCACCAGCACTGTCCTTGAGTGGTTGTTTCCCCCAGTCACGCTCCCTAAGTCTGTATTGTCATAACCTTTCTGTGTCCACCTCAGGGACCCTGTTACCTCCTTTTCTCTCTGTGCCTCCCCAACACCATTCCGGCCTGATTCCCTCCAGCTCCCATCCTCCTTCTAGCCCTGCTAACAGGGCATGACTGCAGTGCACTTTACCCTGGCATGGCCGGATTGCCTGGTGTCGGTGTGGCTGGGGCTGGGTCATGGGAATAAAAGCTTGCCTTCCATTTTTTTCTTAATGAAAGTGTGACTTTGGAAAAATCTGTGGAATATAATTTCCTTCGCTGCTGCTTCTTCAGAACTGCAGTTCTTGTGGAGCAGAAGATTCCTGGAAAAGGAATACTCTCTTGATAAGCAAATTATTAAATATGACCTCAGATATTAAAAGGAAGGTTGAGGCATTGCTGCCTTGGTTATACAGACTATTTTATTGTCTTCCATGACTGTGCTGTCACTGTTCAGTTGCATGAACCAGGGTGTGTCTTGCGTTCTTCTTGCTGTGGTGTCTTAATCTGTTGACAGTGATATAATTCCTCTTGTCTCTACAAAAAAAACTCTTAACATATTTCCCATTGGTAGAGCTACCCTGGGGACAGGGCAAGGTTGCATGGATTTTAGATAAAATCTATGGCAAGGCAATCAGGGGTTGTCTCTGATCATAGAATGGTTTGGGTTGGAAGGGACCTTTAAAGTTGATCTAGTCCAACCCACCCTGCCATGGGCAGGGACATTTTCACTAGATCAGGTTGTTCAAAGCCCCGTCCAACCTGACCTTGAACACTTCCGATGACGGGGCATCCAGAAGACTGTTAACTCATCTTTGTGCCCAGTCTACAGACTTCGGATTGTTAGTATGAGGGTTTTTAAGGTAAGAGCTCTACGGACAAAAAGAAAAATTAAGCAGTTATTAGAAACTTCTGTAACTCCACAACAGCAGTATCTGATCATGCCACATGTTTTTTTCACGCATTGATCTTCATAATCTTTTTGGCAGCTGGGAAAATGCTATATCCATTATAGGGAGAGAAGTCTCAACATCTGCCTCTAAATGGTTTGAGTGTGCCATGAGTCATCTATTTTTATAAGAAGATTGTGGCGGAGAAGGTAACTAAGTCTGAATTTCTTGTATCACTGGACCCTTTGTGAAAGCAAATGGCCGTATAGATGTGTCTGTTAATATGAAGGGGAGAGATTCAGATATAAAAAAGATGACAAAAAAATGCAAAATGGCAAGTTAAAAACAGGTTGGAGGCCTTTGAAGAGGAATGTTTGCACTAGAAAGAGAAGTGGGCTCAATCCCTTCCTGCCTGGCTCTATCTTTGCCTTGTGCCTCAGCTTACCATGTGGTACTTCTATCATCTACTTTCTCTGTGTGCATTCCAGCATCCTTTCACAACATTTCATTGTGATATTAATGCTGATGAAAAAGTACATGAGCTTGGTGCTAACTGGTGAGCTGGCACCTGATAACCTCAGCGCTGAGGCCCAAAAAATTCTGCATTTGTCTTACTGAGTGTTTGCATGGTGAGACTGCCAGGAGAGGATGGTAAGACCCCCTTCTATTTACTGGCAGCTGGATCTTGCCAGTTACATTGCCCTATAGCTTGGACTCACTCTCCACTGAACTAATCTCCAAGCTGAACTTGTCCTTTGGGTCACTGCCTGATACTTTTAGCGTCATCCCCATCTGGAATTGGGAGCAAAACCTGCCTGCTCCTGGTGCTGCCTAGCTCATGTGCTTCCTAAAGCCAAACAGCAGCCCTGGCAATGTGCTCCCCCCAGTGGCAAATGCATCAGAATGAAGATGAAATACATGCCAGGATTCTACTTTACGTTTTCAAAAACCAAAAAGGCAATCCTTAGTTATAGAAAAAAGAGGTCAAAGTGCTTAATAATTTCAACACAAGCATCCTTGCCTCCTGAGTGGTAGAGTATATACTCATCAGGACTGATTATGGTCTTTGCATTAGATCAAATCTTGGTCATTGGATCAAATCTTTTATTGGTGGCCTGCAGTATTCTGTACTTGTTTGTCTTCCTCTGGCTTAATACATCTTGCACCTTTTGCAAGACAGTCTTGCTAGTAAAGGACTTCTTTCTTTCAATATGTATGGGAGTGGGCTGAAGAGTGGGAAGACACAGCTTTGAGTGAGTTGTTTAGCTATCCATCATAGAATCATAGACTGGTTTGGGTTGGAAGGGACCTTTAGAGGTCATCTAGTCCAACCCCCCTGCAATGAGCAGGGACATCTTCAACTAGATCAGGTTGCTCAGAGCCCCGTCCAACCTGGCCTTGAATGTTTCCAGGGATGGGGCATCTACAACCTCATAACCTCTTAATCATAAACAGCATCTCTTTTGCTATTGTTTTTCTAAGAAAAGGTGGACTATGTCAGGGCCTTGAGTATACTAACAGGTCTTAATGGCCCTCACCAGCCTCCTCCTGGACCCACACCCTGCCCAGGGTCCCCATGTAAGCTCAGCTCTGGGTCTTCAATCCCTCCCCGAGCTCAGCTAGGCCTGGCCATGGACCCCATTGACCCTGACTCGTGGACCTGCTTCATCACCACAAGCTTTTGGGACTTGGTTGAACCTGGCTGCCATCTCAGGCCTGCCCCTCACCTCTGAGTGAGCCCTGTGAGACAGGCCCCAGCTGACATGGCCCTGCTGCCTGTGGCCCTCCCGCTCTCCATCTCATGGGGAGCTGCCCGCCTTGGCTGCATCCTGACAGACTACTCTTGGTCTGCAGCTATAGCCTGCACCTTGAGTGCCATCTAAGTCTTTCTGCAACTAGCCAAAGAAGCTTCCCAGAGTGTTGGCAGACTCCTGAACTGACTTGTGTCCTGCTCATTTCACCTAGAGTCACAAAATATCTCGAGTTGGAAGGGACCCATGAGGATCATCGAGTCCAACTCCCTGCTCCTTGCAGGACTACCTAAAACTAAACCATACAACTAAGAGCATCGTCCAGATGCTCCTTGAACTCTGACAGGCTTGGTGCCATCACCTCTTTACTTGTTGAAGTGCTGGAAGAGATGGAAGATCCTGGCATGATTTCCACAGGAGGAAACTTATTTCCAGTCTGAATAGTTTAGAGGTATAGCCTCTCTCAAGAAGAAAAATAGGAAAGGGTTGGGAAAAATAATCCAAGTTTGCCTCCTTGTGGTACTGTCCCGCTGTTACACTTAGAAATGGACCGCTTTTTCCTTTTCTTGATATGAATTCCTCCCTGTTTGCTGCTGAGGCTGGACCAGCTGTGTTCATAACAGATTGCTTAGAGCATCCCTGGCCTTTCAGGACTTCAGCTGTGATTTTGGATACTCTCAATGCCAGCCAGCATTGCTCAGCCAGGACAAAGACAGAACGCAGTTTTGCCTGATAATATCAGATACTACAATGCAGTGCTCCGGCACTGAAGTCCTGTGTGCGTAACGCAGAAATGTTATCCAAAGAAGTGTGATGACAATATAAAAAAAAACCCCTTAATGTCCTTCTAGATTACTACTATTATCATTTGTATTAGGTGCTTTGGAAAACAAGAAGGTGGTGTGATTGTAACGATTAATTTATAGCACACAGTTATACAGCTGGAGCTATTCAGTCAAAGCACTGTTCTGTGGGTAAAAGAACCCAAATTTTCTTCAGCAAGAGAGTCTGGTACAGTTTGAGAGAGAGCAGGAAGCCAACAAACATTAAAAATATAGCTGAAATATATGGACTTGCAGGGAAATATAAGGAACTGCAGGGAAAGGCTCAGGAAACAGTCAAAGGCTTTTCTCCTTAAGCAGCCCGCTCCCAGGGATGAATGGGAACCCCATCCTCTGGCAGTTTTATGAAAAACCTTATGCCCAGGGAGGACTGCAACGACATTCTTTGAGACTGGTGGATTTCTTCACCAGCCAAGCTTCAGCTTGCTTACCAGTTACCCCTGATCTTTGGTATCCTTTCAGCAAGAGACAAAACCATGCACAACCAAAAGTAAAAGCCACAGCAGGCTACCGACTTTCAAAAATTATTTCTGAATTACCTATTGTTATCACTCTTCTTAGGAAGCAAGGAACTTTGCAGTCAATAGCATTAATAAACTCCGTAATGAACACCAGAAAAATCTTGGACAGCCTCTGATTCCCAGCCTAAGGGAATGCGGAGTACAGAAAGCCAAATTCTGCACTTGTTTAGAAAGCACGATTGTCTGAAAGCTATTAAAAAAAAAAATCTTTCAGAATTTTGCTAAAAGCCTTCAACTAAAAACCCTGAAAGATCTCTTTCCCCAGGGCAGCGGACAGGTTACAAGCCCCACAATGGTGAGTGGGTAGACCACTGCTGGGTGTGGTGCTGGCTGTGGGCACTTGAAAATACCAGTTTGTAAGTAGCTCATAAAAGAGAGAAAAGATGAGATTAAACCACTGACATTGTAGGTTAATTGGTAATAGCAGCGTATTTGGAAGCTGGGACTACATGGGACTTAAAATTCACACCCTTAAGACAAAACCCATCTATTTAGAGCTGCCATTCCAGCACCTGTAGAAGGACAGTTGTCCACATGGAAATTCACAGTGTGAAGCTCATAGTAGTGCCTTGCTGCAGTTTTCTTCCTCCTCTGTGTCCTGACTGCTCTGCATCTTATTCTTTGAATGAATTTGACTCACATGTTTTTCCAACAAATCGTGAGGGCTTGTTCATCAACTAGAGGACTTGGCAGACACTTGCCTACACACCTTACTTGCCTGCAAGCCTAAACAAGGTGGTTCAACATTCTCACCTCACTGGCAATTAGCGTTGCTTTTCAACATGATGTGGAGAAAGGAGCAAGCAACAGGCATGTTTCTCTAGCACCTTCTTTTTTGACGTAGCTTTGGATCCTGTAAGGAGTTTGCCAGTGTCCAGGAGGACACATGTCATCTTTGAGGAAAGTATCTTGGTAACCACAGGAGGTGTTCTTTGCTATCAGCTTACGGTCCTTCATTTTCTGAGGGGGAGAGGCTCAGGGTCTGGATGGCAGGTCAGAGTGCTTGAGTTCCCTTCTGCACAAGACTCCTCCAAAAACTCTTCTCCAAGAAATGGAGTATAGGAATAGCTACATGGCCTCTTATACAAGTAGCCTCTTCTTTCAATCCACCTTGCAAAAAGTGGAAGGGGATTTAGCCTGACAAGTAGTATCTTGATCTAAAACTGCAGTAGACAGCAAGACACAGACAAAGGATCAGCCTGGCCAAGGTGACTATTGAGTTATTCTGCACATTTTCAAATTCAAATAAATCTACAAGCAAGGATATTACTCCACTCCCACATGCAGAGTAAGTTAACATAAGTCTTAAGAGAGAGCACAGTGTTTGGAGTATGAAGTTTGAGTCTAAATAACAGTCTAGTTTCTCGTAACTTTATTTTCCTTAACTGCAAGTTCCAGTTGAAAGGTTTTTTTCTTTTAACTTTTTTTTAACAGTTGGTAGTTTCTCTCTGTCTCATAATAGCTGAGCCCTCAGTGGAGTCACTTGAACAAACTTTTGGAACCAGCTGTCAGTTTATACAAACTTGTAGGAACTTCTTCCTGGCTTATTTTAAACAAATCTGAAATGGTGTAGAGGTCCCAGTGAGCTCAAAAGTTATTGGCCGGGAGGAAAAGTGAGCTGAGAAACAGGTAGGCACCTGTTAAATCTCATTTTCTTGGAAAACCAAGCTAAAAAGCTCAAGGAGATGTTTGTGACTTACAAGCTGTGATTTATTTTTCAAATGAAACAGGGAAGGGCAAAGAAACTAGTCCTTGTCCTTCATGTCCAGCCAAGGCAGTGAGATCTGCTCCCTTTCACCCATTGTTTCCTCAGGACACTCCCCACTTGCCCTGTTTTAATGTCCCTCGCAAAATTGCATTACTTTAATTAGTATCTGCAATGCAGCCTACCTGAAGGCTCCACTTGGATAATGAATTAGTGCAGCAAATACAGAAGTAGCTCAGGGCATGAGTAACCAGTATGAATTCTTGAGGGTCCACAATCATTTTCTATCTGCCTTCCACAGCTAATTGCCATGTGTAAGCTCTGCACCTGCAGTAGAAAAAGAAGTGACTATTTTAAAAGCTCTGTGTAGAAGTTCTGCACATGGGTACTTAGATCAAGGTCCTGGTTGAGGAGAGGAGAATAGGAAGTAAAGGGTGAGGTGACATGAGGCTGGGTCATGTTTGGGTCCGTAGATTCCCTAAGGCGTGATGCTGGTGGGGCATCAAAACCTCATCCACTGCGGAAAACTGTTGGCAACCCTGCAGTGACTGCAGTAGGTGTTTTCTTTCAGGGCTGATGGGGTAAAATTGTAATTTCTTAACCTGTTTCAAGCTGGCTCATGAATGTTGTGGAAACCCAGGGATGTTCCTGGCAAAAGCAGGTCCCACTTCCTTAGGCAGGACAAACGAACCTTTCCTAGAATACATCTAAAATCACATTGTCAAACCCCAAAATTCAAGTTACAGAGTTAAAGGAAGAATATAGGGCTTTTTAAAGCCTACAAATACCACCGATAATTTAAAAATTAAAAGAATGTTTTAAGAACTTAAAAGGAAATGCATTCTTTCCCCTTGTCCTACCCCTGCCCCAGGAAAAGCTTCTCCCAGCACTCACTGATTTCTAAGTTCCTCTTATGCACAGAGGTCAAAGTTTCAAGCTTTTCTGAGTAAGCATAAGGCACCTTTTCCTCTTCTTCTCTCCCCTCTATTCATGAATACAGGATTATTTTTTTTTTTTTTCTGATTGCTGGGAATAAAACACTTAAGAAAAATACCCAGAACTGCAGAGCGCACAATAGACTAACATGTGCTGATACCACCACTGAAAACAAATCCCAAAAGAAACCAACATAGGTCAGTGTCTGGGATAAATACCAAGGCATTAGAAATAGCAGAAGTTTTTCAGCGCTCTCCTGACGAGGTTATGTCTAGGGGCAGCGTATGGAGAAAAGGGATGTGATGTCATGGCCTAGGATTAGTCTTGCATCTCCTTTGCTTGCTCCGTGTAATATACCCTGTGACACACTAGGAGTGGTTGGGACTGACTCCAACAGCCTGGGCTAATGAAGCTCATTCCTTTGCCTCAGTCTGCAGCTCATAAAGCCCTTGTGTGCCTCCTACAAAAGGAAATGAAATTGCATTGTGTCCCTCATATAATCCCTTTGGTTTCAAATTAATTTAATGATGTTGTTCTTAGCCTTTTGTCCCAGGACACCAGGAGATCCTGCTATATAGAAGGTCATATTTCGAGATCCAGATCACAGAATCACAGAATCACAGAATCGCTAAGGTTGGAAAAGACCTGTAAGATCATCAAGTCCAACCACCAACCCAACCCCACCATGCCCACTAAACCATGTCCCGCAGTGCCTCGTCCACACGTTCCTTAATGAGCTAGCTCATTCTGTTCCCAAAACAGGCTTACTGGGCTCTGACAGTCAGGGAAAACTTCACAACCCCCTTTCAGGCAGTTGTAGAGAGTGATGAGGTCTCCCCTCACCTCCTCTTCTCCAGACTGAACAACCCCAGCTCCCTCAGCCGCTCCTCATCAGACTTGTGCCTGATCTCCCAGGTATAATCCCCGCTGCTGTCAAGCTTTATGTTTCGTGTCCAAAAGACAGCACTTGCAGCATCGGGCCAGCCAATATATTGTGGAGTGGTTTGTGCGTCTGGCTTCACCGCCTCCTTAGGTTTATAATCTGTGAGCAACCAGTATATAAGCAACTAGTAGCTGCTCAGGGCTAGGATTAAACAATTAGTACTCCACTGGGATTTTTAGAAGTATCCCACAGGCATAGTCCAAGGCCTCTGTTTGTCTAATTGAGGATTAGGAGCAATTAAGAGAAGTGAAATGCAATACTTACCTGATATCCACTAATATCCATCATGCAGGGCTGGCACAAAACACTTAGGAAATGTGTTTTTAAAATGCAGTCAAATTCCTCCCAAGGTTAATCCTCCAGGCAGATCATGGTACACCTAAAGAAAATACCATGCTAGAACCTGGTGTCTATAGACAGAGAAGAAAAAAGCATTCCACCTAGTTAACCTATGGAACAGTAATCCACAAATCCGAATAAAAATCTAGGGTCTGTGCCTCAATGAGCTGGTGTCAGCTAGGAGAGGAGAGCTCTTGATCCATCAATTCAAGGATGCAGAACTAAAAAGAAACGGACTGCGGTCCTGTGCCTGAAATTTAGTGAAGGACTCACTGTAAACTCTGATTCGTGTTACACAGAGTGTGGTATCAGCTAGTCCATGAGTCTCTGCTGGCAACAGAAAAGGGGCACACAGCAAGCGCTTTTGTGAGGACAAACTGGATTCTTTTGTTGCACCAGGGAAGGTTTAGGCTGGATAATAGGAAAAATGTCTTTATGGAGAGAGCGGTGAACCACTGGAAGAGGCTGCCCAGGGAGGTGGTGGAGTCACCATCACTGGAGGTGTTCAGGGAACGTGTGGAGGTGGCACTGCGGGACATGGTTTAGTGGGCACGGTGGTGTTGGGTTGGTGGTTGGACTTGATGGTCTTACAGGTCTTTTCCAACTTTAGTGATTCTGTGATTCTGTGATTTTATGCACAGGTTGTTTCTCCACAAATATTTACAAGGAAGTTCCTGGTATCCCTTCTTTCCATGTGGCAGCTGTCCAGGGAATCTCAGGAAGTGGGAGATGGGATACTTAAGATGTGCATGAAAATTAACCTTCTTAAGTCCACATTAGTTACCTGTTCTTTATTCTTATCAGGCATTATCATTTTCCCAGTTCCTTTTTTGAGTCTAGCAATGCTTTTACTTACCTCAGTAGCTGCTTTGCCTGCCTCAGTTGTTACCATTTCTTTATCTCTTAAAGATGCTTTTTTTGGCTTTTTACCAAAACCTTTTTACCTTCTGCTTTGCTTAGATAGTTTTAAATTATGCATACTTTGAATAAACTCCTCTGAACAGTTTCTCTTTGTTACCCTTTGCTGACCTGTAATTTGTAAAAGCCGAAGTAAAAATCAACTGGGAGTAGTTAAACTCCTGTACTTTTGCCAATTTTTCTTTCAATAATACAGGTCAGCTTTAAATTAAGAGCATAAAATAGTCTTCTAACAAAAATAAGCAAGCATGACATGATCTGGCAAGCATAATTAATCATAAGTGAGGACAGGTTCTTAGACTTTGAGCAACTGAGTATCTACATCAAATAATTAGATTCTTGAGTTAACTGATCTGATGACATCAGAAAAAAAAAAATACTGCGCAGTTGATCCATGGAAGCTACGCAGGGATTGTGCAAGCAAATATAAAGTATTTGTCATAATTTATGAATGTTTTTTCTAACGACTATTTGAGACCTGTCAAACGTTCCATCCCATGTTCCTACTGCTGTAGGTAGAGAGCTAAGCATAAACTGTGCATAGAACTGCTTACTTTTAAACTTTATCATAAGGACCCTGACAGCACATCCATGAAATGAAAACTTTTACCATAGTAGGTAAGCAACTGCTTATAACAGTCTAATAGGAGCTGTAACTCGTGTATTGCTGATTCTAACAATAGATTCTGTTTACTGTATATCATAGAATCACAGAATCACTACAGTTGGAAAAGACCTGTAAGATCATCAAGTCCAACCACCAACCCAACCCCACCGTGCCCACTAAACCATGTCCCGCAGTGCCACGTCCACACGTTCCTTGAACCCCTCCAGGGATGGTGACTCCACCACCTCCCTGGGTAGCCTGTTCCAATGTTCACCACTCCTTCCTTGCACCTTCCCTGGTGTAACTTGTGGCCATTTCCTCTCATTCTATCGCTAGTTACGTGCTGTCCTACTTGCTCAATTGCTTTTGCAGTATACATTTTTGTAACCGTGATGGTTCAGATAAGTTCTTGAACATTTAGCATTGACGTTTCACCCCAACGTTTCACACTGCTGAGGACTGCAGCAGTTACACGCTCACTTCTTTTCAAGATTTTCTTCACAGAGAGGTTGAATTTGGAAGCAAAGACTTTTTTAACTTTTGAAGAATACACTGATGACTGGCTCATTGTCGGGTTTCGGGTTCTTATAGACTCTATCTGTCTTTACATTTCAACCGGTGTCCTAAGGTCCTACATCCCATGGGCATCCAAGGTCCAAGGGGGCCAGCCATTCTGATGAAGGGTTTTCAGGGTTTTGCTAGCACTCTCATTTGGGTCTGTACACCTGGGGTACCCTTCATAAAAACAAGGCTACAGAAGGAAATCGGTGAATGCCTGGATATTTCCTGCGGCATGTCTCCAAACTCAGGCTGTGGAAGTGCTCTTCAGTGTGTTCCATGTGGATAGAGCTACAGACTTGCCTGCCATGTGGTACCCATCCTGGACCTCTCAGAACGTAATACCCTGTTTGTGCACAAGCTCTAAGACCTCTTGTTGCCTGGTCCAAGCCAGCCTTCCCTGGTTTCTCCAAACTGCAGGGATTATCTAGCCCTCCTGGACTATGCGTTGTGGATTAAAAATTGCCCGCAAACCTTAGGGACCATGCAATCCTCCGCAGACAGTAATCCCAAGACTATTTATTTCCCTCCGTCTAGTTGGTGCCCTTGGTCTACCTCTTCCTTGGACTCTTCAGGCCTCACAAAAAGCATTGAAGATAATTAGGCCTGGAGAGGGGGAAGGAGAAGGGGACAGAACAGAAAGGGAGGGAGGAAAGGGCTGGCCCTGACTGAAGACAGTACCAGAGGAGTAAGCACAATATATCCTATCTTAGTCTGAAATAAGTGAACAAAAAAGAAAGAGGCTGTTCTTTACATGTTGGACCACTACACTTCTACTATAAAGGAATTATAATTACACAATTATTTTTATGCTTCCTTAGCAACGTATAAGAAGATTTCAACAGGTATTGATTCTTGTTATACATATTTGAATATGTATATACATATATACATATTTGAATATGTGTGTATAGGCACAGATGAGGGTGACTTGTCTGTGATTTACATGGCACTGATTGTTTCAACTGTAGCCTTGTTTTACAACACTGAAGTTGCAGTTCATAAATCCATGTAATTTCCAGAGCTAGCTGCACTTCTGGGCCTGGGGATGTGAAGTAAGTTGGCGTGTATCCTATACCTACGCCATCTATACAAATTTACATTTCCAAATGCAATTGCATGCCAAAGTCTCTGTTAAGATGATAAATTCTGTTTGGCAAGCAAGAATGATTTGTGTGGTTTGGCTAACATAAGAGCTAGCATTAACTTCCCATTTCTGCTTCTTTCCCCTTAGCGGGGAAGCAGAAGGAAGAAGGTCCTAAAAGGAAGGATGAGCTGTGATGAAATGTGGATCCAGTCCCTTTAGGTGAAACAAGGCAATTAAGTAGCCTAGTAGGTGCTAGGCACAGGTTGTGCAAGGAACCAGTCCAGCTACAAAATAGAGATCCTCCCTTTTAATCTTGATAATGGTTTCTAACTGACAGAATGAATGATTTTGCCCTGCTTTGCTCCCCCTCGTTTCCCTCAAATAAAAGTTACTAAATTGTTCTCACAGATTGAGTGGGTGTCTAGGATTTTGTAAGACCATTCTAAGTGTGCAACATGCCAATTCTCGGTTGAGATTCGCTGAATAACTTGACCGTGATTTTAATATTCTGCTTCCCTTGGGGAGAATAAAGAAGAATCATGTAGACTCATTACTAAAGGTGAAGGATGGTGAATGCACATTGCTAATTGTAAGAGAGTAATTCTGCAAAAGGTTATTTTAATTGTTTGGTTTTCTATTTCAATTGCTTCTTCAGACTTTTTCTGAAATTTGTTTCAATCATTCAAGAAAAAAAAAAAAGAAAAGGTGGTGCGAAGAGCTGAAAGTACAATTCCTTAAAGAACTCTATTATTTCACTTATGAAAGAGAAGAGGTAAGCTGGTCACTGTCCATAACAAATGGAAGGAATTTAAAGAAAATCTGAGTACATCTCAAGTGCTTTGGTGTTCTTGAAATCTTAAACTTGTGCTGCCTCCAGCAATGACTGTTTAGAAAAGGAACATTATCAACCCTAACACTGAAGGACTCACTAAATTCCTCTTGCCTAGCTCTACGAAGTTAAGCATCTAGTCTAAGCTAGTGTCTAGGTTCTCTTGTCAATGAAGCGAGATAGCCATCTCTAGATGTAATTTATGCTGCCCATTTTTCTCAAATGATTATAGAGCAAGAATAAATAAATCATGTAGATTATGCATTTTTAGACAGTTAAAGCTAAGAGAATGCATTCATTCATTGTATCTGAACTATTCTGATACTCACATCATCCTTTTTTGAGGCAGAGAGATGCCACAGAGTACTTTCTATATCTGTACCACCATACAGCATAATCCTTAAACCTGTAGATGATAAAAAGAGGTTAGTTTGTTAAAGGAAATAATCTACTTGCAATATACTGAAATAAAGATGAGTTAAAAATGGTTATTTTTACCTATTACTATGTTTAACTCTTCCTTTTTTGGTTATGATTTTGTAGTCACATTTTTCCACCCTTCATTTTCAAGTCATTCTGTTTCTGTATTAGTCAGTCACAAACAGAACAAAGGACGCTGCTCAAATTGAAAGTACTGGTTTTGTACAGTCTGCACATTCAGTATGCTGTATATATTGCCTGAGCACCCTTTAGTGTAACTAAATATTAATATGCCTTTTTAAAAATATGTATTTGCAGTGCTGCTATATTAGCTATATTAGCCCAGAAAAATGTCATGTGTTTATACTGTTTCCAATGCCTGAATTACCAGAAAGAGTCAAGTCTAGAGCTCTACAAGCTCAGCCTCACTCAAGACAACTCATTCTTGTTCATTTAGAGTGTCTAGAGTATGTACACATAGGCACTGAGTTTTTCTCTGTCAACAGAGAGGAGCTGGACTTGATGATCCTTATGGGTCCCTTCCAACTTGAGATATTCTATGATTCTGATATGATCTGGCTGGGATCACACGGAAATTCAAAGGCTGAGAAAGAATAGGATATATTTCCAAATCCTGGAATAAAATCCTAAGTGCTGTTTTCATTAATGATGTCTTGAGAGGAACAGTGCTACTGTCTGAAAATCACCTACAAGCAACAAGGAGGGGAAAAGCCATGGGAGGGCAACGATGTCTACAAGCCAATGCTGTGGTGCACCTCTGAAAAAGAAAAAAACAAAGTTCTATCAGTCAAGGAATTATCAGTAGTGAAAGAAAAAATTTAGTTGTCTTGTACAAGACTGAGGAAATCTCTTCTAGATGATTGTGCAAACTGTTGGTTGCCCATTCCACAGAAAGATTAGTTCAAAACTAAAGAGGGAGGGCTGCTTGGTAGATCAGAGAAATGCTGTGTTGATTGTATGATCAGAAGCTAAAAAAGCCTAGTGAATTTTCAGGTGATGTTTCCAGTATTTTTCTCCATATGAAAAGTCAAGAACCAATATGACTGTAATTTATTTATATGTAAATTTTGTAGAACAATATGATTTTCAGCTCTTTTTTTGTAGGAGCCTAGTAGGTGCAAAGAAATACTACGTTTGCTCTCACTGGTGTAGTGCTTAAAGAGAGGAAGTACTTTCATGGGATCTACTGAAAGAAGCACATGTTATGCCCATATTGTTATAGAAGAGACTTCTCAGGTAGCTAATTTATAGTGTTGTGCAATGTGTTTTCACCCACCATTTGATGTGACTTGTCTGTACCTGTTGACATACCTCAGAGGGGAAGGCTGAGTGGATCTTTATCTTATGAGGCAAGTTGTAATAATCAGTTTTCTCCAAATATGATCATCATACACAAAGCTTTCTACAAATGATATCTGTGAGTCTATGCAGAGTGTGGACACCATCTTTAAGCTCCATGTGCAGGAAAATATTGCTGGTTTACTAACATTGTGCTGCTTCACCTCTTGAAATTCACGGTTCCTGTCCTGTATAGGAAAAAAGAGGGGGTGCTGTGGCATATACGTAAGTAATGCCCCTCTCCTTGGCCTCCTCTCCAGGACAATATGTGCAGTTACTGTGGACACTGACACAAGTTTCTTTTAAGATTTGCTTTAAGGACGTGAGGGATTCCAGGTTTTTCTGCACTTCTCCATCCTTGCTGCCGGTGTGACAGCAACATAATTACTACCTTTCACAGAATCACAGAATCACTAAGGTTGGAAAAGACCTGTAAGATCATCAAGTCCAACCACCAACCCAACCCCACCATGCCCACTAAACCATGTCCCACAATGCCACGGCCACACATTCCTTGAACCCCTCCAGTGATGGTGAATCCACCACCTCCCTGGGCAGCCTCTTCCAGTGCTTCACCGCTCTCTCAGGAAAGACATTTTTCCTAATATCCAGCCTGAACCTCCCCTGGTGCAACTTGAGGCCATTCCCTCTTGTTCTGTCACTTGTCACTTGGGAGAAGAGACCAACACCCACCTCCCCACAACCCCCTTTCAGGCAGTTGTAGAGAGCGATGAGGTCTCCCCTCAGCCTCCTCTTCTCCAGACTGAACAACCCCAGTTCCCTTAGCCGCTCCTCATCAGACTTCTGCTCCAGACCCCTCTCCAGCTTCATCGCCCTTCTCTGGACACGCTCCAGCACCTCAATGTCCTTCTTGGAGTGAGTGGCCCAAAACTGAACACAGCATTTGAGGTGTGGCCTCACCAGAGCCGAGTACAGGGGCACGATCCCCTCCCTGCTCCTGCTGCCCACACCATTTCTGATACAGGCCAGGATGCCGTTGGCCTTCTTGGCCACCTGGGCACACTGCTGGCTCATCTTCAGCCGGCTGTCAACCAACACCCCCAGGTCCTTTTCTGTGGGGCAGCTTTCCAGCCACTCTTCCCCCAGCCTGTAGCGTTGCCTGGGGTTGTGGTCAAAGTGCAGGACCCGGCACTTGGCCTTATCCTTACGAAGTCTCTCTGACATCTTTCCATCACCAGTGACAACCATGTTGCACTTTCTGTACCGTGTCATTTGAGATTGGTTTTGTTCCTTCCCTTTCATAATTCCAATGTTTTTTGTTGCTTTTGCTAAAACATATTTAGAGTTGCTAGGCTGTTTCTTTCTTTCCAAATACTATCTTCTTCAGAACATCACTCTCTGAAGATTAGGAAAGGAAGTAATGCTGGTTATGACATATTTCTGAAAACCAAGGGCTACGAAATTAAGAAGTATGCAATATTAATCTCTCTCTCCCACCAGATTGGCAGTGTGAAGTGGAAATCAGCCAAGAATATTCCAAGTACACCTAACATGTAAGCAGTTAATGAACTGGATGGTGAGAGGTCACTTTAGCAATGCTGTGAAACAGGATTATCTGGAAGAGCCAAGACTTTCTATGGGATTTCAGCCTCCCTCTGACCCTTTTGTGTACAAAGGACAGCATTACATGTAAACTTTTAAGTACTCAGCCATAACTCATAGCTGTGCTGGTTTGCATAGATTATATCAAGTAGCAGGAAATAAGGATTCTCTTGCTGTGGAGATTACCAGGAGTAAAGAAGTTGTTTGATCTGTGCGTTTGATGGGAGGGAGGTGAAAGTGTGGTGCCAGGATCCTGGCCAAGGGACTAAAAGGATCCAAATTTTGAGACAGTGTAGTAATCTCTATGGGGTAAGCTATGGCCACATAAAATGGAATCATCCACTCAAAATGTGTATCTCATTGCACTGGCCAAGGAGGGTCTAACCGGCTTCTTAACATAGGCAGGTAACTGAAGTTAGACACTTAAAGTTAGGTGTGATGAATCTAGATCTAAATATTCAGCATTGTAGGGAAAATGTAGGCAAATTCTGTCCACTGCAATTCTAAAATAAATTAAGAGTGTCTGTGTATACAGCGGGAGAGGGAGGAAGAGAGGGACTGGTAGATTCGGACATAATTCAAATAATGTAAAGATCTGGCCATAACCTTAACTCTGTTTTCAATTCTTCACATGACTGAGTTTGAAGTACTTTAACTGTTTCCTGATTTTCAGGTGTTTGAGTTTATAGAACAGCTACTCTCTAAATGGAATAGGATAACACGAGGGAGAGTTATGAAGGCTGATAAAGCTTTCAGTTGCTGAATTTCCTACTTGTTGTTCTACTAAGAGAGTAATGCTTCCTGTGGGAGTAAGTGATCATGCACTTAATTTTATGTGTAGGTTTTATGTAGAGGTGGTATGTGATTCTTTGTTATGTCTTCCCTTTCTGTCCTCTCTTGTAGGAGCAAGATAATTGCTGTCATGCATTGTGAAGTTTGAGGTGTGAGAAACAAGGCTGATGAGAGAAATCACCTCCCCATTAATGTTACAAAATCTGCTCTATTATGCAGCAACTTTAAGCATGTGAGTACAGATGTTGCCATAACCTTCTCAGCTTATCTTCCATTTATCCTATTAACAGTACTAGAAGTTATTCCATACTAACATACCCCAGGAAGCAGAGCGTTAGGTGAATGCCTGTTCCCTTTGCTGTGTTGCCTGAGTTGGAGAGAAACATGAAAAATTAAGTCAGACTGTTTGTGTACTCAGTGAGCTATCCTTCCCCATTTGCAACACATAGTAATAGTTCTCACAAACCACCATGCCGCAAAGAATACACATTCTTTGTTATTTTGTTCAAGTTCTCTTCCCTGTTCTTGTGATGTAGTATTCATAGCTTGGCTCAAATGACTTTTAAATAAGTTTTGAGTTTCCATGGCTCTGGGAAGCTTCTCCTTCATCTTGACATTCCTACCTGCCTTGTTCAGACATGCAGAGCCACATACTTAGTGCCTCTTCAGCACTGAATTTGTGACAGGGAACTTCTGGTCTGATTTAGACAGAAATATGGTGATCTCCTGCTTTGAAAAACAAGTTGGAATGAAGTAAATGGGAATAATGCAAGGTTTTCTTAAGAGTTTAAGTTGTTAAAAGCGAGGGAAAGTCGGTGGGAGAATGCTTCCATATGTTTCCGTAATTTCTTCAACGGGTTAAGGCATCCACCCCCTGATTGTGGGTGCAGTTATCACCAAAACAAGGCATAATCAGTGGCACTAGCCAAAAAGGGTGTAACACGGTGTGACAGAAAAGAGATTATATCACTCTCTCTATTCAGCAAGTCTGTGCTGCAAATCCTGAGTCAAGCGCTGATGCTTTTTGTGGAGCAGTAGATAAGATCTGTTATGATGAAAGAAGATGTTACATCATATGAAGATGCAAGGATACAATTCTGTCAATGCCACCCTTCCATTCGTACTGTAAAACCTTACAGCTGTGTTTCAGCGTGGGTATCCCATCCAAACATGGCAGCCATAGCACAACTGTTTACAGGACCATCTTGAGTGGTGTGCAGCAGCAAGTTACTGGGCACATGCATAAGAAAACTTTCGGTCAGCATACAGTGGTTTTTTTCCTCTAACTTCCAGCTTTTTCACACATTCTTTGTCTCTTTACTGACCTCCACTGGGTTACGTTATTTAATCTTTCGGAAATTTCTGCAAAGTAGCACAAACACATAATGGGGAACATGTGGAAAGAATACGGTTAGCATCAGCTCTGTGCCACATCAGCTGCTCCGCTAAAACACTATTTAGCAGAGCCTTGCTCACCTGAGTCTTTTCTAGACCAGTGTTCAGGACCATGAACAAAGAGCGATGAAGAATTTCTAAAGATTTGCTAAAGGTCCTTGCCAGCATTGTTATTGCTCCAACAACATGACTCTGCTGTGGGGCTCTAGAGGAAGTGTTTGGATTAAGCTACGTGCCACTGGTGATCTCTTCCCTAAAATATGATCTTCAATTCACAGCAGGAAAGGAAGTGTCACGGTCATCAACTGGTCCCAGGAAGCAACAACTGTTGCAATGTTTTGATCCGGAGGGGAATATGGATCGGCATGCTTAGGATTCATTTTTCGTGCATACGGTGTGCCACCTCTAAGGATTTTTGCAGTGTTCTTGTAGTCAGCTTTCATGAAAGCTATAAAGAGTTTAAGAGATGTTATGTTGTACTTCTACACGAGTCCATTGCTATTTACATTTGTCAGCTTGATCAATGGCCAATGAAAATGATGAGGCATCCACAATTTCTCTGGGCAACATGTTCCACTGTCTCACCACCCTTATCATAAAAAAATTCTTCCTTATGTTCAATCTAAATATGCCCTCTTTCAGTTTAAACCATTGTCCCTTGTCCTATCACTACAGGCCTTGGTAAAATGTCTCTCTACGTCTTTCTTATAAGCCCTCTTTACATATTGAACGGTCGTGGGCAACATCCTGGTATACTTGTTGATAGATGCCAACCTTAGGTTCATAACACTGTGAAATGAAGTCAGCAGAGAAGCAGAAAGACTAAAGCATATTTTATGCATAGGCAACTAGCATGAAATTTTACAGTTATGTGCATCGAGAGATGCAAAATTCTTTCAAACCCACGGAAAGCACAGTGTCTTATCCACAGCACCGGTTTGGCTGAACAGTCCCACATCAGAGGTCCTCGGTAAAACATTAGGACCTTTTGAAGTCCCTGCCACAGCAGTCTTTCCTGCTTGTTGCTGTAAACTTGAAGAAGCAGCATTGATTCTACTTCTCATCCCTTTAACATGTTGCACCACATGAGCAAGAAGAATCAGAAAAGAAAAAGAAGGAACAGGAGTTGTAAGTCGCAAATAATTACTTATGGATGCAACTTGTGTTCTCCTCCTATATAATGCATTTTTATAAATAGTGCTTTAATTTGTTTATTTATATTTTGTTCTGGCTTACTCAGCTTAATTAACACTTCTTTTTCCTTTTTTTTGTGTGCTGTTTTCAGAGGCCTCTGTTTATGGAGATTTTGGGGTATGTTTTGTGGCTGGCTGCTCTGATGATATCCTTCGGTTACTTGTGTGGTTGAAATTCATAGCATTGTCTATTACTGAAATTGTTACTGCTGCCCACACAACTGTAATGAAAGAGGAACCCATTAAAAAGATTTTACTGACTTACAGTAACAAAGGAAGCAGCCTACGCAATGCATTGAGTTTATTTTCTACCAGTCCAAAATAGCAGAGGAAGGCACAGTCTGATATGTCGCTTATCAGGCAAATCAACACCCTGTTTTCTTTCTTGCTATTCACCACAACTCAAAATATTTTTCAGAGGCAAATTGTTGCAAATATATTGGCAGTTGCCCCTTCTGCCAGGATGAAAGAACAAGCCTATGCTACAAAATAGTGTATTAGCAGATAGGGACGCACTGAGTCTAAAGCATGGCAGGAATGCAAGCACTACACAGCCCTGATCTCCTTGGATTACTTACCAGGACATTTTCCAAATGTGGGAACTGGTTATGGAGCCCATTGGTATTCAGGTTGTACTCCATGTGGAAATATTAAACTCCAACTTTTCAGCATTTGTGCAGGCTAAGGGAAGGCTACAGGAATACTACCTCGTATGTTGGCACACCTAAGACTTTCTGAAACAAAGAAGAGCTTGCATTCTGTTTTCCAAATGCACATGGCACCCGTAATTGTATGTGGCCCCATCCTGCCAAGTTTCTTAATCATGGAAGAAGGGGATAGGTAGTGATCCTTAAAACACAAATAGGCTCCTACAGTTGATTGATGATCCTACATCACCAGGGCCCATCAACTGGGGCTGCAGCTGGCTGGTGACCGGTCACCAGCGGTGTTCCTCAAGGCTCAATTCTAGGGACAGTTCTGTTCAAAATATTTATCAATAATCTGGAGTTGAAAGCACCATTAACAAGTTTGCTGATGGTACCAAACTGGGAGGTGCTGTTGACTCTCTTGACAGACAGGAGGCCTTGCAGAGGGATTTAGATAGATTAGAGCACTGGGCAATCATCAGTGGAATGAAATTTAACTTGAACGCGTCCAGAGGAGGGCAACGAAGCTGGTGAAGGGGCTGGAAGGAATGTCCCATGAGGAGCAGCTAAGGACTCTGAGGTTGTCTACTTTGGAGAAAAGGAGGCTGAGGGGCGACCTCATTGCTCTCTACAGCTTCCTGAGGAGGGGAAGCAGAGAGGGAGATGCTGAGCTCTTCTCCCTGGATCCAGTGATAGGATGCATGGGAATGGTTCAAAGCTGCATCAGGGGAGGTTTGGACTGGACATTAGGAAGCATTTCTTTACCGGGAGGGTGGTCAAACCCTGGAACAGGCTTCCTAGAGAGGTGGTCGATGCCCCATGCCTGCCAGTGTTTAAGAGGCATTTGGACAATGCCCTTAATATCATACTTTTGCTCAAACACCAAACACCAGTTTCTGAAACATGCACAGAAGTTGGTTTTGGGATTTTTTTTAACCTCACCTGTGGCAGTCTAAGGGCACACGCATCTTTCTCACAGTCAAGAAGCTTATTAGGGGCAGCTGAGCAGCTGGGTGCTTAATATACTAAAAACCTTGGGGGAAAAAGCTTTTCCTTGCCTGTCTTACTAATCCAGTGGTAGTTGCAGCTTTACATCAAAGGCGACAGGAAAATAAGGTAATTTTATATTTTACTCAGCAACCTGTGATTCACTGAGAAGGTGAAGTATCAAGGGGATTTGAACTTATTTCTCTTGTGTATTGCTAGATTGCCCGGGCCATCCGAGTATCCTCAGGAAGGTGGGGAAAAAGATGAAATAGGAAATCTCTCAGTGATGTTGTTGAACCTATTTAACTTTGTGCAGGATTTTAGGGTCAGAAAAAGCAGCTAAGGAAGTACGAACATAGGACAAGGGGGGCTGAATTCTTCCTCCTTTTCTGCTGAATATTCAATGTGGATTATTCAGTGTAGGAGGGAAGCTAAAAGGAACAAGTTCTGCTGTACTCCTGAAGGTGTGTACTGGTGCACTGGAGATGGCTTATCTCAAATGTTATAAAAACATATTCTGTAAAAAAAAAAAAGTACTAAATGTGAGCCTAAGGGATGGCAAAGCCCAGGAACGAGAAGGAAAAGATGCTTTCTGGCTGCCTACTATGACAGGGGAGAAGCAAAGAAAACGATTGATGATAATGACAATTAAACTTCTTTTTAAGGCATCTTATTGCATTGGCTGTCATTAGGAGCTGGGCTGAGAAATCGACTTTAGTCTTTTCACACCTTCTTATAAAGGGGAAGAGACATAAACACTATGTAAACAACCTAACTGTGATAACTATATGAGATTTCTCCTGATCCTTTGGATCAGCATTTCTAACTTGAAATATAGACTGCAGAATTGTTATCAAGTGAGAACTTTACTAGCCCAAGCAGCCTCAAAAGCAAATGATCACTGAGGAAAAAAAATGCCAGTAGATGTGTGAGGAATGTTACAAATGTATAGGAATTAATTCAAGTTAAATATTGAAAATCATCAAAAGATAGTAACTCAGACAAATTAATTTCAGCTGTGATCACGTGTTTTGAAAACTCTGTCTCAATTGTGTGCTCCTCCATCTGGGTTGATGTTGATGTGGGCTTTAACATGTGTTTTTCTATGGAATAAAAAAATCATAGAATCGTAGAATGGTTTGGGTTGGAAAGGACCTTAAAGATCATCTGGTTCCAACCCCCTGCCATGGGCAGGGACACCTTCCACTAGACCAGGGTGCTCAAAGCCCCGTCCAACCTGGCCTTGAGCACTTCCAGGGTTGGGGCATCCACAACTTCTCTGGGCAACCTGTTCCAGAGCCTCACCACCCTCATGGTGAAGAATTTCTTCCTCATATCTAATCTAAATCTACCCTCTTTCGGCTTAAAGCCATTACCCCTTGTCCTATCACTATATGCCCTTGTAAAAAGTCCCTCTCCGGCTCTCTTGTAGGCCCCTTCAGGCACTGAAAGGCTGCTAGAAGGTCTCCCCAGAGCCTTCTCTTCTCCAGGCTGAACAACTCTGACTCTCTCAGCCTGTCTTCATAGGAGAGGTGCTCCAGCCCTCCAATCATCATGGCCCTCCTGTGGACTCGCTCCAACAGGTCCATGTCCTTCTTATGTTGGGGGCCCCAGAGCTGGACGCGGTACTCCAGGTGGGGTCTCATGAGAGCGGAGCAGGGGGGGCAGAATCACCTCCCTCGACCTGCTGGCCATGCTTCTTTGGATGCAGCCCAGGATGTGGTTGGCCCTCTGGGCTGCAAGCACACACTGCCGGCTCACGTTGAGCTTCTTGTCAACAAACACCCCCAAGTCCTTCTCCTCAGGGCTGCTCTCAAGCCATTCGCCGCCCAGCCTGTATTTATGCTTGGGATTGCCCCAACCCACCTGCAGGACCTTGCACTTGGTCTTCATGAGGTTCGCACAGGTCCACCTCTTAAGCCTGTCTGGGCCCTTCCGGATGGCATCCCTTCCCTCCAACGTGTCGACCGCATCACACAGCTTGGTGTCATCGGCAAACTTGCTAAGGGTGCACTCGATCCCACTGTCCATGTCGCTGACAAAGATGTTAAACAGTGCCCGTCCCAACACCGACCCCTGAGGAATGCCACTCGTCACTGGTCTCCACATGGACATCGAGCCGTTGACCGCAACTCTTTCATGCGACCACCCAGACCATTGACTCAGTTGTGGTTTTTATAATATTTTCAAGACTTCATGGTCTGTTTTGCAAAGAGAAAATTATGTGAATGCTATGCCTGCTTTAGAAAGATAGAAAAAGCTGAACCAAGCGTTGTTTTGCAAATAATACTGATTTCCTGGAGTCCCCAAGTCAATAGTTTGCTTAGTAATTTTACAAAAAAGAAGGGGGCAGGGGGAGGGGAAGAAAAAGAGATTTCACAACCTACTGTCAGAACCTGGTATAACGTTTTGTGTGTGCCATCCCAGGCTTATCCAAGGTAACAGAAGCATCAAGCGGAGAGCTCTGAGAAGAGGATTATTGCTGTGAAGGGCACTGTGGAAGCCTCCTTCGCTCTGCTCCAGTCTTGTTGCGAGTGCTGGAGAACTGGAAATACAGAAATATGGGTTTTCATCAGGTTCTAAACATAATAGTGAGTTCTTAAGAGATTGGTGTGGGCGGTGTTTTAAATTGGGCGTAAGAATGTGCGTAACTCATGTTTTCATGGACCATAACATCTAAATTAAGCTGTGGAGTAATATTATTTTTCTGGTTAACAACAGGTTAATCAGAGGTGTATTTTAAGTGAAGTTTTCCCCGACTGTCAGAGCCCAGTAAGCCTGTTTTGGGAACAGAATGAGCTAGCTCATTAAGGAACGTGTGGACGAGGCACTGCGGGACATGGTTTAGTGGGCATGGTGGGGTTGGGTTGGTGGTTGGACTTGATGATCGCACAGGTCTTTTCCAACCTTAGTGATTCTGTCATTCTGTCTTTACTCTCTACAACTACCTGAAAGGGGGTTGTGGGGAGGTGGGTGTTGGTCTCTTCTCCCAAGTGACGAGTGACAGGACAAGAGGAAATGGCCTCAAGTTGCGCCAGGGGAGGTTCAGGCTGGATATTAGGAAAAATGTCTTTCCTGAGAGAGCGGTGAAGCACTGGAAGAGGCTGCCCAGGGAGGTGGTGGAGTCACCATCACTGGAGGTGTTCAAGGGACGTGTGGATGTGGCACTGCGGGACATGGTTTAGTGGGCATGGTGGGGTTGGGTTGGTGGTTGGACTTGATGATATTACAGGTCTTTTCCAACCTTAGTGATTCTGTGATTCTGTGAGCTGAGAAAAACAACCCCTCAGTGCCCAGGTACTCCTTACCTGTAGTTCCCGCTACGCTCCCCGTACCTGGGCTGCCCTGCGGCTGCCAAGGAGCAGGTTTTGGGGCGGGGGGCGAATCCCAGAGCAGCTGGAGCTTGTGGCGGAGCTCTGCCCGCAGCCCGGCACCGCGGCTCTGCCCCACCGCCGCCCTTCCCCCGGCGCGGGCCGACCTCCCCGGCTGGGAGGGGGAGCGGGGCGGGGGCGCGGGGCTGCGGGGTGGGCCGGGGCGGCTCCCGCCCTTATATGCCGTGGCGGGAGCGGGGCGCTGGGGCCGGCGGAGCGGGAGGGAGGATGGCACCGCTGCGGGGGGCCGGGGAGGGGGGAGAGCGGGCCGGGGCCCCCGCGGCCGGGCCGGGGCCGGGGCCGGGGCTGCGGCGCTTCACCTGGGAGGAGATCGGGCAGCGCACGGGCCGGGGGCCGCCGCCTCAGGAGCGCTGGCTGGTGATCGAGAGGAAGGTGTACGACATCAGCCGCTTCTGCCGGAGGCACCCGGGGGGGGCCCGGCTCATCGGCGGCCACGCCGGGCAGGACGCCACGGTGAGGGGCGGGGGGGGCCGGTGCCCGGCAGGCATCGTGCAGGCAGAGCTTGGGAGGTGCCTTCGCTGGGAATTTTTGGGGCTTGGGGTATGTAGCAGGGTCGGGGGGGTGTAGTGTCGCTGCTGCGTTCGGGCTTTCCAGCCTCACGCTGGGGCAGGAGGCATAGAGAGGCTTAGCCCGGGGGGCAACCAGCCCGGGACTGTTTATCCAGCTAAAGTCTCCGGGATGACTCTTACCTGCTGATCTTGCTTTTGCAGCTCCTGTGCACTGCAGGGATTGCTTACAGCCGGGGTAAGGTGGGGAAGCTGCCACACGCAGTGCATCAGCCCTGGGGCAGTGACAGTGGCTGCTTCCAGAACGGTACCGTTAGGGAAGGTGTCCCTCCGGCATGCCAGCCGGCGTGACCCGGGGGAGGGCACAGACAGCACGCTTTCCCGAGCGGTCTTCCAGAAAAGTTTCTGTAGTTATTGCATATGGTCTGTCTGCCTCTTGAGATGAACAAAACTGAAAGAATCAGCCAGGTAACAAGTGTCCAACTGCTGGCGAGGCAGGCTGGGGGCAAAAGTGGGGAGGTCTCTGGGGAAGAGTGGCTGGAAAGCTGCCCGGCGGAAAAGGACCTGGGGGTGTTGGTCGACAGCCGGCTGAAGATGAGCCGGCAGTGTGCCCAGGTGGCCAAGAAGGCCAATGGCATCCTGGCCTGTATCAGAAATGGTGTGGGCAGCAGGAGCAGGGAGGTGATCGTGCCCCTGTACTCGGCGCTGGTGAGGCCGCACCTCGAATGCAGTGTTCAGTTTTGGGCCCCTCACTACAAGAAGGACATTGAGGTGCTGGAGTGTGTCCAGAGAAGGGTGACGGAGCTGGTGAGGGGTCTGGAACACAAGTCTGATGAGGAGCGGCTGAGGGAGCTGGGGTTGTTCAGTCTGGAGAAGAGGAGGCTGAGGGGAGACCTCATCGCTCTCTACAACTACCTGAAAGGGGGTTGTGGGGAGGTGGGTGTTGGTCTCTTCTCCCAAGTGACGAGTGATAGGACAAGAGGGAATGGCCTCAAGTTGCCCCAGGGGAGGTTCAGGCTGGATATGAGGAAAAATGTCTTTCCTGAGAGAGCGGTGAAGCACTGGCAGAGGCTGCCCAGGGAGGTGGTGGAGTCACCATCACTGGAGGTGTTCAAGGAACGTGTGGACGTGGCACTGCGGGACATGGTTTAGTGGGCATGGTGGGGTTGGGTTGGTGGTTGGACTTAATGATCTTACAGGTCTTTTCCAACCTTAGTGATTCTGTGATCTGGTTTAGAGCAAACTTGGTTATGTCCACACTGAGTCGCGGTGTGACTATATCCAGGGCAATGTGGGTGAAGTAAGAAACTCCTCTTTGTTACTGAGAGTGTGATTTTCGGTAACAAGAGCGGTTTCATGAGACTGTGAACTCGATAGGTTCTTCAGTTAGTCTGGGAGGCAGAGACAAAAAGAAGTGAAAGAAGCATTTATTAAGAAAATCCATAAGACTTCAGTGAGGTCTGTGCATCTTGGAATAGGTCAATTGCTTCATCTTTTGGATCTATAGAATAAAAAATCAAAAAATGATCTTTGTTTGACTGGAAGATTGTACCAAGAGCATATAGCCTTGAAAGATGGTAATTTAGCAGAGGATGAAAAATATGGAAGGTTCTCGGTAAGAAAAGAAACCTGAGGAATGGAAAAATTAGTATAATTAATGCCACAAGATTAGTAAGGGTCACACTGCACAAAACTGCACACTGGAGTCCTTCTATTGCTGCTTTTTGTTGTGGTGCTTTCTCACAAAGGATAGAAGAGCAGAGTTAAGGAATGAGGTGACCTAGAAACAGGAGCAACAGTCTTGAGACTCGAACTTTTGGCTGAATTTGGCAAGATTTGGTTGAATTTTGGAGACTGTAGAAACATCTGGTGTTGCAACATCGTGGAATAACCAGGTATTTGCAGTAGATTGTTTTGCCGAGAAACTGCTTGCTGACTTTTGGATTCATCAGTGATAGCAATTATGTGCACGGTATTTAAACCCACTGTATGTTACATAGATGCCTCAGTGTTATTCACGCATTTGCCCAAGCCTATGTCATTTTGGAATAGAGGACAGAAATTCTGTAGCAGTTTGCTCAAAGAGATTAGCTGAACAACTTCATTTTGTCACACAACCATTCTTAAAAAACGTTTGCCCAAAGTAATGGTGGGGCCGGAATGTAGTAAAGCACTGATTCCGGTCTGTTAAGAATGACTAAATTGAATTGGATGAAAGATGGTGCAAAAGCAGGATGTACAAAAGCAATTTTCCATGGTTGGAGAATCTTTGGGGGAAGTTCCTTTCCTACAGACTGAATTCACAGCTCAGCTCAGTCTCAGCTGTGGCATATCCAAGTGGGCACTCCTGTTTGTTTGCTTCAGGGCTCCAAATGCCCCTTTCATGCTCTGTCAATGCAGTTGTCCCCTCTCCTTTTCTGTATCCTGCCCTTTCTGTCCCCAGCCCTGCCTAGAGCCTATCACACCATTGCATTTTCATGCCTCTCTCTTTAAGAGAGATTAGTAACACCAGGCCTGTGCATATGAATTGTGTCCTTGCACTCATTTCCTTCTGAATACTTCCAAGTACTAGAGAAAAATAGAAAGTTCTCCGGTATCACTTGGTCCTTGATGAAATGCTTCCTGTCTTAGTTAATTTGGGAGTGGACTTCTCTACTCAGTGAATAAGAGGAACCACATTTTTCTTTTAAGCGGTCAGATTTAAAGGGCAATTTTCTCTTTTGACAAATTGCACAACAAAGAAGATTCTGGTCCACTGATAAGAAAGGTCTTTTGGACACCTGGATGTCCAGGAAGATGGAAAAGTTGCTAATATTGCGGTTGAGAAGAGGGGGAAGAAGAAAGGCAAGGGAACTAGACTCTGCTTTAGGTGTACGATAGAGATTCATTTGATTTTGTATTATGGAGCTTGCATACCTGTAGTAATTGCAGGAGTGGAAGTCAGACCTCTTCCGCTTGCCAGCTGAAATAAGATCTCATTTAAAAGCGTAGGACAAACACAAGAAGAAAAAGGTCAACAAAAGCTTGAGGAGATAGAAAGGTAAACCAGCCATCTTTGCTATTGTGGTTCCTCCACAGTGAATGCTCTGCTGCACACAACAGATTGGGGTTAGTAACACAAAATTTGTTTCTCTTACCTCTTCCTTTACTCTTGTGCATTTGCAGGATGCCTTTGTAGCATTCCATGTTGACAAGGTGCTGGTGAGCAAGTATTTGGAGTCACTGCAGATTGGGGAGCTGGCATCAGATCAACCCAGTATTGAGCCCACTAAAAATGTAAGTCTATCCTCGTGAATCAGATCAAAGATAGAATAAAGGGAAATATTCTGAGATTAGACCTTGTTCTTCTGTATCAGCATAGCTCCTGGAACAATGGGATCCAGGTTCTTCACAAATTTTTGTTCTACTAATTACAAACAATACATGAATATTAGTCTAAATTCACATTATGTGGTTGAGAATGAGATTCCTGAAGATTAATTTTTCTTATCACAGCAACTCTACATAAATAGCAGAGCCTTGTTTTGCTCTCATGAATATCACAGCTATCACCTTTTCTTTTTTCCCTTGCTTTGAGAAAGAGCTAACCAAAAATTAAATAACTCTTTCCAGTTGATAGTAGATTTTCAAACTGTACTCCCTTCTGTTGTAGGTATCTGTAGTGAGAGACTGCAGGGAGAGTGGTTTAGCCTTGAATTAAGCTTCACAGGCTGTGTTGGCATTGCCCTTTTGGACAGCCTTCTTGTAGCAGTCTCTAGGTCAAATTGCACGATCATTCACAGAAGCACTGTTGATGGCACTGTGACAGTAACCAATCTGGTACATCAAAGAGAGGCACAGACAACAGAACAGGAATAGTCTTAGAGTACAAATATTCCCTGGGCTGTATGGTCCTCATTGTTTCCCACTACCCAAGCCTGTTTTCCCCGTTCTAGCCTGCCCTGACTTCTCCTTTGCATAGTCCCACACCGCAGGCTGAAGGGGGGCAAGATGATACATGGCCCCATGTAACTCAGGCACTAGAAATGCAATTCAGAGCAGCCTGGCTGTCCAAGAATGGCATGGCCACACTTCCTATCTAGGTGTGAACCTCATGAGCCCTCTTACCCATCTGTGGCCATGCCTCGGCTATTTCTCGATCCCATAGCTGGCCTGCACCGGAGCCAGCATGTGCCTTGCTCCATGCAAACTCCATTTCCCCAAAATGATTGGGAAAGTAGGCTGGCAAGCTCCTTTGTGGGTTGGGTTGCATGGAGATGGGAATCAGGCTTGGGAGGCATCTGCGGAGCTGGCAAAGACGAAGGTGGGTTGGTCTAGCACCTGTGCTGTGCTCATTTCTTGTTCCATCCTCCTTCCTCAGTGCTCACCAGCCTGAGGCCAGCTGGGCTGCAGGTGCCTTCTTTCATACCGGCATTTAGCCCTCCCCTCTTAATCTTGGGAAAGGTAAAGTGAAGACGTGTATTGGTCTGTTGGAACTGGTGGCAGAAGAGGAATAATTTCATCCAAAAAGCCTACCACGAGATGGCATGCTATGCTCGTGCACACACAGGACAGCCTCCACTAGACACAACTTCCATCTGAGCCCTATGCTACCTGCCAAGAAGATGATGGAAGAAGCACCAAAGATATAGTCTGAGGGGTTGGGGGCACAGACATTCTGCTCTGTGATGGCTGCTGCTTGCTCCTCTGCTCTATGTACCTTGTCAGGCAAAGACACAGAGAAGCTGTAGGAGAGCAATGATGAAGTTTACTAGTGTGCAAGCCCAGCTCCTGCCCGTTTGGCCAGATCCTTTGCTCTTTCTTTCCTCCATTAAAGTGGTCCTTGGCTTTTAAGGCTGCAGTGCTACACTCCAGAAACAGGGAACATGTAACACTGATGCTTCCCACAGAAAATGCTGGTGAAAGACTTCCGTGAATTGCGTGCTACTGTTGAGAAAATGGGACTTCTGAAGCCAAATCAAGTCTTCTTCTTCCTGCACCTTGCTCACATCCTCCTGTTGGATACTGCTGCTTGGCTCATTCTCTTCTACTTTGGAACATCCTTAATGCCCTTTATTGTCTCTTTGGTGGTGCTGACCATTTCCCAGGTAAGCAACTAGGTCCTCAGCACATGCACATGTGCTTGCATCAACTTTCATACACTATTGCGTACAATAGTTCATACTGTTGCAGTTTTGTAGTCCTTAATTTCCTTACTTGGCATAGTTCTTCTTTGTCATAAGAAAACAACCACTATATGGCATGTGTCTACAGAAGACGTAAAGAAGAAATTCGGTATGTGGGGACCTCCCACTAAACCTAGTCTGGGATTCTTTCAGCAAGATATATTCTGGGAGAAGCCTCAAGAATATCAGGATTTCATAGTTCCTTTCTGATTGTGACTTTGGAGCACTGTCCAAGAAATAAATCTTGATATTTCAAAGCAAAGGATGGGTGTGGCACTGTCCTGGTCTTGATTCCTCTTTTTCCCCCCTCTCAATGTTTTCTTTTTCCTCTTCCAGGTCCAGGCTTCATGGTTGCAACATGATTTAGGACATCTTTCAGTATTCAAGAAAACCAAGTGGAACCACTTGCTGCATAAGTTTGTGATGTGCCATTTGATAGTAAGTACCTGACCCTGGAAAAACCTCTTAGATTTGATGGCTGTCCTGTAAAAGTGTGTGTTCTGAAGGAGGATAGTGTGTTCAGCATCGGCCAAAGGAGGGGAATTGGAGAGAATCTGGCTCTGAAAGCATTGTACTTTTCCTGCTTTGTTCTTCACCAAAACAGGGGGCATCGGCCAAGTGGTGGACTCTTCTGCACTCCCGGCACCATGCCAAACCCAACTGCTTCAGGAAAGACCCTGATATTGATATGCACCCTTTCTTGTTTACTTTGGGGAAGAAATTCTCTGTGGAGGTCAGTGTGTGTGCGCGCGTGCTTAGGTACCAGGAACTGGGAAGAACACCCTAGTCAAAAAAAGCATGCTGTGCCATAAAGATCTAAAACTAAGGTGTGATGACAGTTTCTGAAAAAAGATTGCTTTCATCTGTGTCTGCTTTCTTTAGCCTTTGTAAGCAGGTCACAGTTCAATCAAGTTCCTTTAAAAATTTCTTGAACAGTTGACAAGTAGTTGTAAACAAATTAGACATGATGTATGTGCGTCATATGTAAGGTGAAAATCCGTCAGCAAAAAGACTATAAATGGTTATAGCAACTTAATGACCTAGTAGGACAACTCGGTAATTAATGATTATTAGATAACTTGTAAAGATTAATATAAAGCATGTCTGCAGTTGGCCTGGGATTATTACTTTAATATTAATGTCTGAGGCTCAGAGATACACTTGGCTTTGGCATGTCTATGCCTTCTAGGAGAAGGCAGAAGCCTTGCTGTGAAAGGCAGCCAGCACAGCAGGACTGAATAAGCAAGGGCTGTTCTGGAGCTCTGGAGGCCTGGCTGTCGGCAGGTCCCTGCGGAGGGCAGAAGTCATTTGGCCACATAGGATATTCTCAGCTTGTGCTGCTAGGCCGCTTCCAGGAGCAATGACCTCCGACAAGGCTGAACCCCTTTTGCTGTACAACTTCATCAGTTCTTGAGACACTATCAGAGCAGTGAAATATTACTCTGCTTGGAAGACCTTTGCCATCATGAAACTGTCATTTAAGTGTGCAGAATTGGAGAAGAAAGTGGGGGGAAAAAAGAGAAAATACATATGACTATTTTTGACCAATAATACAACTTAGCCTTGAAATATCTAATATTTCACCAAATTAATTATGAATGTGGTAAGAATGCCAAAACAAGGAAATTCAACAGTTAAAATTCACCTCTATCAACCCTCAATTATTTTTATCATAGTGCACCATCTTTTAATGGATGAAATGTTCTGGTATAGTTTTTACTACATCACTCCGTTCTACCCCAGACAATGGTGGTATCTGTGACAGCAGTTTCCTTCCTACCATATACCAATGTAGGTTTTTCTTATGGGCTGTTACCTCTCTTTTGGCTTGTCATAAGTACATCTAGGACTACTTTTCAGCAATCAGTTATTTAATTTCTTCTCCCCTCCTGGAGAAAAATCTCATGCTTGCTGAAAAGTTTATGTTTGAAGGACTTCACAAAGCTGTAAGGCATTAAAGCCTTACATTAATGGAACAAGGATTTCTAGAAAGCTGTTATGTACGTAAACTAATAGGACAGGTACGCAAGAGGAGACAGTAGGAATGAGGGTTGTGGGAAGTGTGCAAGAAGAGTGCCTCTGGGGAAGCAAGAGTGGAAAACAGCAAGTTACCTGTGCAGATTGCTTAGTTTCCACTCAGTATTTTTTTGCTGTTTCTTTTCACAGCTTGGGATCAAAAAGAAAAAATACATGCCATACAACCACCAACACAAATACTTCTTCATCAGTGAGTATCTCCATTATCCTGCAGTACCATGAGGGGTACTAATGGGGCTTGTAGATCTTTTGACCTGTAGGACTTCAGCAGAACTAAGGTGCCTGCATTGAAGACCATAATAATCAGTTTGCATCTAGTTTTTGGAGAGAGTTGAAGACCTGACTGGATAAAACCCTCAGTAACTGGTCTGACCTCATAGCTGATGCTGCTCTGAGATCCTGAGGTCCTTTCCAGCCTGAATTATCATATGATAAGGTTTCTGTGCCCTTCTTGACTTGAAACTCTCAAACCAAATTGAGGTATTTCTAACCAAATGGCTTAAGTTTGTTTCAGGGTCGAAAAAGTAGTGAGGTACACTTATCCCAGGTCATCTTAGAACTTTGCAAAAAAAGTCTACATCTATTTGGACAGAGAAAAGGAGAAAGACTCTTAACTCACTAATTAAGGAAGTTACTTGGGAGAGCGAGATGAGCGCTCCAGGGACTGTTTGTGTGGGCTGTATAATGTACAGCTCAAAGTGTGTAAACAGAGCAGAGGAAAATTTCAGAATTTCTCCACTGTTGGTGCCCTGATCTCCAGGTTCTCACTCCTGTCCCTTTCTTCCCATCTTAGCGAAGCTTTATTCCTTTTGCAAAGCAGCATGATTTCAACACGGGACAAGGAGATATCGCTCTTACCTCTCTCCAGAATAGTCTGGTCTGCTGCTTAGGATGCTTGCCTGAAAAGTGGACAGTATGAATTTGAACCCTCAAACCCATCAGAAATGGGGACTTTCAAGGTGTGATTCATGTGACCTGTTTTTTTTTCCCTTGACCTCTCAGGATGGCAGGAACAGCACTCCAGCAGTGGCTCTTCTCTCAAGTGGCTAGACAGATCTAGTGGGCTTAGTTCAGACACGTATATCTCAATCACAGAATCACTAAGGTTGGAAAAGACCTGTAATATCATCAAGTCCAACCACCACCCCAACCCCCCCATGCCCACTGAACCATGTCCCACAGTGCCACCTCCACACGTTCCTTGAACACCTCCAGTGATGGTGACTCCACCACCTCCCTGGGCAGCCTCTTCCAGTGCTTCACCACTCTCTCAGGAAAGACATTTTTCCTAATATCCAGCCTAAACCTCCCCTGGGGCAACTTGAGGCCATTTCCTCTTGTCCTGTCACTCGTCACTTGGGAGAAGAGACCAACACCCACCTCCCCACAACCCCCTTTCAGGTAATTGTAGAGAGCGATGAGGTCTCCCCTCAGCCTCCTCTTCTCCAGACTGAACACCCCAGCTCCCTCAGCCGCTCCTCAGCAGACTTGTGCTCCAGACCCCTCACCAGCTTCGTTGCCCTTCTCTGGACACGCTCCAGCACCTCAATGTCCTTCGTGGAGTGAGGGGCCCCAAACTGAACACGGGATTCGAGGTGCGGCCTCACCAGCGCCGATATGCAACTCGGAGATGCCTAGTTAAGGATGGTGATCCTATCCCAGATCTTCCACGTCCTCCACAGTGGCCCTGAGTTACAATGTCATACCACATCTTTCAGTAGTATTCAAATCTAAAAAATAGTCTGTGGGGGGTTTTTTTTGTTGTCTTGTTTTGTTTTTTTAAGTATAAAGGAGATGTCCATTCCAAAGGTTGAGTTCCTTTTGCAACCCAAAATCCCTGGTAGGCAAGGGATTTCATATATATTCCTGTTGTTCCCCTGCTTTGAACAAGGGAATGGGGAGCCAGCTAAGCTTTGGGGCTGTGGAAGCCACTTCACAACATACTCCTCTGTGGCTGTTCCTCAGTTAAAAGCCTAAAATGAAATCTCAGGTTTGTAAGCACTACCAGGTTAATGGACAGACCTAGAAATGTTGAGAGGCACTAATACAGCATCCTAACCACTATCAGAGAGTTGCTTTCTTGCAAAGTGGTTACTGTGATACTCAAAAGGATGATTAAGTTTCCAGTCTTGTCCTCCTTATTGTTCAGGATTCTCCACATTCCTTTTTGTTTTCACTCCTTTCTAAAAGAAGCTGTGGTCGTAGCTCTCCATGAGGAAATGGATGGCAATAGTCCCTGCGTTGACAGGTGACATAAGCAGTAGCGGGCTGTCATGCTGAAGAGCAGGAACTGTCCTCAGTCAAGCTTCAGAGAGCTTCTTGTCTTACCTTTGTTTCACCTCTTGAGGTCAGCAGGCTCCCACATTGCTTACTGTTTGTCTGCGTTGATGCATACTGATACCATCCAGAAAATTCTGCAGCCCTAAAACTTCTCAGAACATTCTCCATATTGAGTAGCTGTTCGGGGATCCTTTGCTTCAGGTTTGATGTTCTGTCATTCGGTCCATGACGTTACCAGTGATAATGAATTCTCCCTTACAGCTCTTCCTCCGCTCCTGTTTCCCACCTACTTCCACTGCCACACGTTTTATATCGCATACACAAAAAGGTATTGGGTGGTAAGTATTAGTCCTTGTGCAACCAAGAAGGGGTCGGTTGTGGGCCTTCAACCTTTCTTCTGAACATGGAGCCAGCTTCTGTCCAGAGCTCAGTCCCTGCTGGGTGACGCTGTATGCCGTTCAGTCAAGCCTAATATAAGAGTCAGTTTGGTGCAGTGTTTTCAGTGGCTCTGTGTACTTTCTGCTAAACCCATCGTGTTCCCCAGCTCGATGATAAAGGCCTGCAAAGGAGCAACAGGCTGTTTGGCTTGTACTGCTTTGCCTCATGTGCAGAACCATGAGGTGTACTGTCTCCTTCTCCCTTGGGAAGCAAATTGGAAGGGCCGTAGTGGTCAGGAACAGGAGGATGTGGATTTGTAGGAGCTGTTGTCATTGATTTGTTAGCAATATGCATATCCTCGGCATTACTCCCTATGCCAGGCAGCCAGAATTAATGCCTCATTCTTCCTTCTCTCGTGTGTCTTACACATGCGGGAGGACAGAGCAACTTCCAGCCAAAAGTGAGATCGCTGGTCTAGCACTTAGTTCACCGTGGAGTTCTGGGCAATGATTTGATATGTGTCTTCAACTCATATTTCTGAATGCATAGTCATTTGCTAATATATTAATCTACTTCCTAGGCATGAATGCTCAGATTCATCTCTATTATAGCAAGCCATGAAAAAGTGTTGTTATTCTATTAATTTGGATTGCTCCAGATGATTCAATTCAGCAAAAACCTACAGAAGCTGAATGTAGATTGTTCTCTTGTACATATAACATGAAGCTTAGAAAAATATTTAAGCAAGTGTAATTTATAATGATTTTCTTTTCTTGTCGTCTCTGGTTTTGGTAGGACTTGGCCTGGATGCTGACCTTCTATATCAGATTCTTTTTTACTTATGGATCATTATTAGAAATGAAGAGTCTCCTGGCGTATTATTTTATATTCAGGTGATACCTCCTCAGAAGGTTCTTCAGCCTCCCTCTACATATTCTTTCCATCTGTCCCTGCCTGCCTTTCTCTGCCTTTGCTCATCTTTCCATGTTCTCCTTTACTGTCTCATTTTTTTGCTTAGTTTTTTAATTCTGTAAAGTTAAACTAAGACTATTCTGCTTAATTGCCAGTTCAAGTTTTACATCACCTCATTGGCTCTGACAGCAAAGAGACTTCACTGAGTGCTGCACAAGTTGAGAAATACTTACTTCCCGTAACATTCAGTGCTTTGGGTGTTGGGTCTGCTACTGGTTAGAGAAAGAGAACATTTAACAGAAACGGCTTAGCCTGGGCTTGCAAATGCCTAGGCATTATCCAGCAGCACTGGCCTGAATGGACAATACACTCTCCACTTGGATCATTTTACTGATTCTAACCAGTTTGGTCCTTGGCTACAGATAAAACACTATGAATACCAGGCTACATCAGTCTTATAACAAAACGTATTAACTAATCATGAGTTTCCTAAGGAAGTATGAAACTTCCAGGTTCTGGAAGTTATTCCAGGTGCTGGATTAGCAAGGCGGGTGTTCAGCCACGTGTTTGTAAGTCTGGCTATGCTGTTATTTCAATGGCTTATCATTGACTTGCTTACCTGCCACTGAATTCTGGCCTCTTGTCCGATTGCACAGGATGCTGGAGAGCAGCTGGTTTGTCTGGGTTTCACAGATGAACCATATCCCTATGGATATTTACTATGACAACAATTTGGACTGGGTGTCTACTCAGGTAAAATATTTTTCCATTCTTAAGAATTGGGGCCATACAGGGACAAATTCCAATCATGAGACAAGCAAGTCCTCTATTGCATTAAGGGTGAAAACCTGTTGGTAAATGGGAAGTGAAGGTTAACAGGGTAACAGGATTCAGTTATGGTAACAGTAAAGGGGGACAGCAATGACAAGTTGATGGGTAATCTAAAATCAAAGCCAGGTCCCAGGTCTATTTCCTAAAGATACCCACTTCCCCACTTATTGCATCATTCTGTCTTGGAGCTTTTCTGCGTATGCGGAGATGGAAGTTTGTATCCTGCTCTTACTGAGCAATTTCACACTAGTAGAATGCCAGTGTGGTGTCCCCTCTTTGCAGAGAGACTTATTGGAGCCCAGCAGTAAAGCCTGACCACCGCAGAAGTACCCTGCCATCTCTGCTTTTTCTGCAGACATAGGTTTGAGAAGACCCAGGAGGAACTTTTGACTGTCTGCTCACATGCATTCACAGGAGCACAGAGCCAACTCCTAGTTTTCCCATGGTCCCATGTTAGCCAGTCTACGTACATCTGCTGGTCCACAAAGCTGAAGGAGGATTATGGAGCTACCTGGCTTGAGGTAGCTCAGCTTAGGCTAAAACAAAACAATAGAACAGTAGCACAGCATACTGTGCTCTTTAGACAAACAAGAAAGGCTGCTGTCACCAACCTGTACTGACTTCGCTTTCCTTTCCCCTCCTCTAGCTCCAGGCAACATGTAATGTTGAGCAGTCTCTGTTCAACGACTGGTTTACTGGGCATCTGAACTTCCAGATTGAACATCAGTGAGTACGCACCCTGAGAGAGAATTTTCTTCCCTCGTTTCTTTAAAAATATGTTTTTTGTCCCTTTGGTTTTTTTCTTTTCCTTATTCTTCTTCGCTCTGAATTCTACAAATAATTGTGGGGCACCAATGAGATTGTCTTTAAAAAGACTGAAAACCCTGAAGAAAATCATAATGTAATTCAAAGCCTTCACTGGACCCACAGGAAGGTGAGAATGCCCAGCGAAAATTTAGTTGGGCAGGATCCATGAAACCATACAGACAGCAACAGGGTCTATCCAAAGTAGTAGTTCGTAAGCCTTAGTGAAAATGTATATGTTAAAGCACCCTGTTAATAATCTGACACAGTAGCTTAAGCCTACCTATACTGACTACTTAGGCTATTACTCTGGAGACCAAGATATGCAACGGGAGGATGGGCTCATCTGCTTTTCTGTGCTATGAAGATGGTTACTCCTGGAGAAAGGGCTGGGGGCGGGGGGAAGTAGTTTTTTCCAGTTTATGGCATCACTTAATTTGGAGAAATGTCACTTCAGAGATGCTAGAGACAACTGTGGAAAACAACGGAGGGGGAAAGCAGGGAAGTCTTACGAGTTACTTGTGCTAAAAGCACACCAAGGGGAAAGAAGAGCCAGGAGCAGCTAAAGACCCTACTCGGTGTGAGCTGGGTGGTTCCTGGGAAGTAATAATGAATGTGAACATGTAAAAGGTGATTATCTCTTATGGAGCACTGGAAAAGAATTTGTCTGTCTCCTGTTCACAGCCTATTCCCCACAATGCCAAGACACAACTACTGGAAGGTGGCTCCTCTGGTGAAGTCCTTGTGTGCCAAACACGGCATTGAGTACCAATGTAAGCCGCTGCTCACGGCTTTTGCAGACATTGTGCAGTAAGTAACAACACACTGGAAAAAAATTGCAGAAGGATGTAGGAGAGACTGGAATCCCAAGAACAAGAATTGGCTTGTTCTTTTCTTACAAATCAACACACAGAAACCCTCATTTCCCTTGTCCCCACCAACACTCCCCTAAGCAACCCCACATAACGTGGCCTCTTGTGCTCTCTCTTTCTCTCTCTCAGCTCTCTGAAGAATTCAGGAGAGCTCTGGCTTGATGCCTACCTACACAAGTAAGACAACAAGGCTTGATGGTACGATTCACAGTCTGCCACATCTTTGCATTCCCAGCAAGCTGAGGAGCAGGGACCACAAGGGACTCTATGGCAGAAGAAAATGGATAAGAACTGATGGATATGATTCTAATAGAGATGTAGTTATCTGAATTTTACTTATGGTCTTTCCTGACGTTTTGGTTCAGATATGTTAAGAGTGGATAGGGCAAGCAGGAGATGACTGGTTAGAAGAAGAGAAACTCTTTGCTAGCTATGTCTGAGTAAATAAGGCCAAGAGCATTTCTGAGACCGAGTATGTGTTCAATTCAGACTATGGACTGGTGCAGCTGCACACACTTAACTTCATGTCACAAGTCCTCTGACCAGTTTTTTTTTTTTTAGGTACTCCTCACATGGAGGGTTTAATGCTTAATATGATGTTTGCTTATTTGAAAGCGTACAGAATTTTGAATTAACAAGGTGTTCTAGCAATGCACCTAAATCATAATAAATTATAATAAACTACATACCACACTTAGAGTATAGCAATTGCAATATGTAGTTGAATAACAACATAAATGTGGTTCCCATTACTGTTCTCTAGAGCATCCTCACTGTCACAATGCCAGGCAGCCCCAGCTGTCAGGAAGAAATACATGGGTGGTCAATCACTCCATCGCTCTCCCCAGAGCCTCCGTGGCATGTAGCCCCTGCTTAGCTGCTCTGCAGAGCACTCCTTGTGTGTGTGTTTCTTTGATCTGTCACATTGCACAAAGCTGATCCAAGCTCTTTATAGTAAATTTTCTTTTGGCTTTTCTTTTGCAAGGATTTTTTGAGGAATTCTGGGGAAGGGGGCATCAGTAAGTAGTAGGAACAGTGAAAGTCAGCTGCTATTAGTAGTAGAAAATATTCAGTTAGTTTTCTCTAACCCATAGTTATATTGATAGTTATTAGCCACAAAGCTAAAAATAATAGTATTATCCACTAGTATATGTGAGTAATAAACCTAGAAATAACACAACTGAGGTCCTGGAACTGAGCTCTCTCAATCAACCCTAACACTTACAGCCACTAACCTGAACCCTAACAGCCCTAACCCAAACAGTCCCTAACACTAACACTAACCCTAACAGGCCCTTACACAAATGGCCCTTACTCCAACCCTCATGGCTTTAACCCTAAACCTAACCCTAATGGCTCTAACCCTAAACCTAACCCTAGTCCATTCAAACAGATTTGAGGGTTTTTTGACTAAACGAAGTAAATGGCTACTTTTTAAATCGGCATTGCACAAGGCGGAGTGCCGGCCGTTTGGATTTGAGCACTGGCTGTACATTATAAGGGAACAATAGTACATGATCCAGACTCAAGGTTTTAAGCAAGCCACGGACTTTTGTGTGGCAAGGCTTATTAAGACAAGGCTTATTAAGCTCAAGCTTATTAAGGCAGTTTTGAGAGTTCAAGAGTAAACTAAATTACCTGAGTAGACTCAGATTTTGGCTCTGCCAGTCAGAAGATGAGTCAGAGAAAGAGGCTGATGTAGGTACTTTGAATCACCCTTGAGAGGAGGCAATATCTTTCCGATCATTAATAAGAGGGTGTGTTCTTTGTCTGAAGTGAGTACCATTGCGAGTACCTGAAATAAAAGAATAACTTCTGGAAAGGGGACTTGTACCAGGGGAGGTTCAGGCTGGATATTAGGAAAAATGTCTTTCCTGAGAGAGCGGTGAAGCATTGGAAGAGGCTGCCCAGGGAGGTGGTGGAGTCACCATCACTGGAGGCGTTCAAGGAATGTGTGGACGTGGCACTGCAGGACATGGTGGGGTTGGGTTGGTGGTTGGACTTGATGATCTTGCAGGTCTTTTCCAACCGTAGTGATTCTGTGATTTGAGTATCAGCAGTTAAGGCCACTTTCTTACCACAATGAAAGTGATGAGATTAATAGATAGAGCTCTCACCTGGTAAAAAGAAAGATCTAAGAAAGCCTCTGATTAGATAATGAATGGACTTCGTATTGTTTGTGCAATGATTGTCTGAATTATGCCTGCCATGCTCAGCACTGACTTCTACTTAAAAACCTTTAACCCGGTACAGTCAGCCAGAACATGTCAAAGATTTGTTATTAAACCATTTTCTGCTTTGGAAAATGTGCAATCATGTTTAAAGGTTAACAGCACAAAATAAGATTCCTGAACCATGGGAGTAAAAGAAGCGATTCCTGAAAACCCTGCGGGAGAAGTAAGGAGTGAAGCAGGACTCGGAACGCTGACAGTTATTCACAAACACATTTCCACTATTTTAAAAAGCCTTTCAAAATTACCTCAAGCAGTCTTTGAAAATAATTTCCTTGGGTAGATGAGAGGCCCGATTTTGAAGACCAGCATTTGATTTTTGGACCTTCAACATCATTGGGCTCCTAGTACAATTTGCAGTCGGGACCCCTGTAAGTCAAAATGCAACAAAAAAAAAAAAAAAGAGCTGCAACTATTTTCATTAGTTGAGGACCCGACAATGTGCAAATGAGGAGACGTGTGCAAGAAGGTCGAGCAAGATTGAGATGAAGGGCTGTGGATAAATGTGGAATATAGCCTAAGCAATATGGATCAACGCCAGAGCAAACAGGAGGAGTTGCCAAATTTTCCCCAGGTATCTTCGACCAATCTTATCGGTATAGTAGGGAGCATAGGTTTAGATGAAAGGCTGCCTGTATTACCAAAGCAAAATACGTAATAGCTTGGTGAGATTTTACACAGAAGATATCACCGTGAGGGCCAAAGAAGGAAACATATACAAATTAGTAACACAACCCAACAGAAAAGCATAAAAAAAAAAAAAAAGACTCTTACGTGAAGTTATGGTACATGAAAACAGAGTCGAAGTAAAATTAGCATCACCACTACAGTACCTTCTCTAAATGTGAAGAATGTTGGAAATAGTACAAAATATTAACTGACTTATTCTAAAATACAGCCTTTATTCCTGCAACTCCAAAATGCAAATTCTATTCTTTTCCAATGGTCGTGTCTTGAAATCAGAAGTCCGGGACAGGCAGTTTCCACTGGAAATAATATTGAAAATTTGAAATTAAGATGAAGCTTTTTTCTGAGGAATTCTCTCTGAAAAAGGGTGTATTTTAAGAAATACCAGTGTGTGTGACAAATTTAGCTTTATATATATAGCATCTCATATTATTAGCTAGACAGTAAGTAAATGAAATAAGCACATCCTATGTCTTCTGTGTTATAAAGATGAATGGTAAATAATAAAAAACCTTAATCTTTAAACAAAAAGCTGCATCTGTTAAAAGATGTTGACAGATCTTAGCCAAACTTTTTATAGTATAATCACACTGTTTATTTCATGGAAGCGTTGAAACCATTCCTCACCCTGCAGTCTTCACAAACTTGTACAGATACGCCTCTCAGATGCATAACTTCCCTAAAAAAAGCTTGTAACTTGTTTTAAATCTAGAGAAGGAGCAGCACTGACGAAAAGAAATGAGTGTCAAAAGCACCTCGGACTCCGCACATACACAATGAGTAAAGCAGGGAAAATGAGCAGAGGTTTCTCATTCTCGCTTTTTCAACTTCCCTCCACAAAGTCAAGAGCATTGTCAAGACCCTGTAGCCAACACGAGAGCTATGTTTAGGCAGAGCTACGTGGTTTCATCTCCTTCGTATGTGCTAATTTTGATTTTTCCTCTCATCTCAAGCTACACAAAAAGGAACACCCAACTTATCGCCTTATTTAACTGGGTTTAACAGAAAGATTAGAGGAAAAAATGCAAGTGAGGCAAAATATGTTAGGCTTCTGTTAAAGATTACACCTTTAGGCAGAGCAAGCATTGCATAATTGAAAGCGGCACCGGTTCTGCCAGCTTGCTTGCCAGGGTCTAGGCACCTGCTACTGCAGCAGAGCCGGCTGGGAACAGGTCGTGCAGACCTCTGCTCAGGCAGGGGGTCAGCCGTGCGCCGGTTGGACAGCCGTTCCCCAAAGCACTCAACAAAAGATGATGTTTGAGCAAACAGACAATTTACTCTGCGCATTTTCCTTTGATCTTTTGTATCAAGAGAATGTGAACGTGAAGTAACAACACGTTGAATTGAGTTGTTCCCTAAAAGTGAGGAGGAACCAAAAAGAAGGCTGGACGTGATCTATGAGGGTGAAGTAACTGCAGTGGACTGACTAAGGCAAGCTGAGAGATTGATGTTTGGGTTTAGGTCTCCCAGTGGTCTCTGTCTCCTAGACACCCTCACCCTTTCACGGTCTTACATACCAACACAGCCCGAGTATAGAAAATGAGATCTCAGCTTCCACAAGAACTCAGTTACCCGCTTCTTCACACACTTTCAGTGGCAACCCCAGCAGCATCTGTGAGCGAAAGCCAGACTTAAAGCTGAAAACTCACCCAGCCACCACCCCAGGGAAGGCTGCCTTAAGGCATTTTACATTTTCATGCTGTTTGGGGAGTGTTGCAACTGCAACTTAGTCTGTAAACAGCATCTCCGATCATCTTTATTCCTCAATAATTCTTACAACATATATGCACAAGGTCAAGGAAAGATTCCTGTGACTTAAGTGTAGAAAATAGGATAGAGATGATTATTCCCCAGCTATTTGTTTGCAGAAGAGTCTGTCTACTTGTGTGTCAACGCTGTTGCTGTCAATCCTGAATCAACAATCACTGTGAGACAAGGATTTATTGCACTGAAAAAAAAAAAAATCAATAAAAAAAATAACAAAGTTCCCAACACTGGTCAAAGTTTTAAAATGGTGAAATCTGAGGGGAATGAGCAAAGCATAAACACTGAAGTTAACAGACACAGCAAATCTATATAAAACATTTTTCTGATTTATCACATGCTATGAAACAGGAGATGAAGTTTTTCTTCTGACTTGGTCCATGATAGCTTTGCAGTATTTAAATCAAATCATTAGATCCAACTTTGATTACAGCAAAATGCCTTTTATAATCTTGTAATGATTTGAATGAGATGGATTAAGATCAAGGTGAACATTTCTGAGGTTTTCAAGAAACAGCAAAGACATTGTCTGCAAGTTCTTCTGAAAAAAAAGGCAAAGTAACCAGCATCTACTGTTTTCTTTCAAGGTAAAAAGCAATGTATGATCGCTTAATGAAACAGGTCAGGCTGCAACATCTAGGCTGAAAAATGTCACCATTAATCATTTGACAGTACTAGACCTCCTTGATCCAGCTACTTTGCTCTGGTAAGCAGGATGCAAAAATGTGTTATTTTTTAATTAAAAACAGTACAACTATCAGTTTACCAAGCTTTAGTGTGTGACCTGAAAATAAATTTCAGCACAGCTCCTGAGGGCCTGTTTACTCTCAGACCGCAATGCAGGGAGATTTCCAGCTGCACTGGGGTTGAAGTTTGACTTTGGGTGGAACCCCACCATGACAAAGTTCAAGCTTTTATCACACAACTAAATCATAGAGGCTCTACACAGCAATCCAGGCTGTAAAAGTGTCATCATTACCCGTGAACTGAGCATCAAAAACATAGGGCTTTTTCAGGAATCTTCTTCAGTCTAAACGATCCATCCCCACAACTGAAAAAATCATCCTGAACTAGAAGAGGACCTCAGAACTTCTCACACAGGAGAAGCCTTCACAGGAAAAGTACATTGATACTTTCTTAACAGGACAGAAGAGAGAGGGAATGCGACAGATGCTTTGCAGATACCTTAAATGGCTGTTTGTGAGATGATGGTACAGCACACATTGTAAAGGTCTTTAGGTCTTAGTCTGGATTCAAGGGCTAAGTGAGAATCTAGCAATTACTGTCAGACAAACCACAAATCTGACAAAATCGCCTTATTTTCATTTACAATCATCAAAATAGAGCTTTAGTTCTTTTCCCAATTCTGTCCAAAATGGCCTTAACTTAATGCAGCTGCTTAAATTACATCCTCAACATCAGCTGAGTCAAAGCTATGCTCAAGTCCAGCTTTGCATGTCATGACCTGTGTCATGATCACACAGTTGTGAGCCCAAACATCAGTTCAGATTAAGTTCTGCAATATTGTCTGGGAGGAAGGGTCAAGCTTTACCATACACTCCGTATCTTTGTGTTATCTACTATCAACAAGAGATAAGAACATATATCACTGGATCGATCCACTTCTGCAGTACTAGTTTGAGGCCTCAAACCTCAAAGTGCAAAAAGAATCATAGGATGGTTTGGGTTGGAAGGGACCTTTAGAGGTCATCCAGTCCAACCCCGCTGTGATCAGCAGGGACATCTTCAACTGGATCAGTTGCTCAGAGCCCCGTCCAACCTGGCCTTGAATGTTCCCAGGGATGGGGCATCCACCACCTCTTGGGGCAACCTGTGCCAGTGTTTCACCACCCTCATTGTAAATACACTTTGTTTAAGAGAGCCCAACCTACTAGTGAAGTCCCAAGCTATGTGCATCTTTGATGAAAGTTTCCTTATGGCAAACCTTTAGATTAAGCCATTGAAGGTCTCAAAACGAGTATCAATCATGAAGGCTGATACTACTTCGAACCATAACAACTCGTAAAACAGGTAGGTGCTTTAAAGTTCATCTCTAGTGTACATCCACCACACTGTTTGCAGTGCTTATCAATGCAGTTACTTTCCTAACATGACGAACACATGCCCGTAACTTTTACTCAGTAAGAAAGCAGGCATTCCTTCACATTCCTTCTCACCCAATTAACTTGCAGATAAAAATGAAATGGTTTAAAAAGGAAGATTAATGGAGTCCCAACTAAAAATATACTCGGGCAGTCACACATGAAGTGTGGGTTCTCAGGCTTAAGACAGGTTTGAAACTTCACAGACCACAACCACCTCCCTCCTGTGGTACCAGGTGAGGAAAGGCTCTTGCTTTGATAGAATTTTGTGAGAAAATGGTGACTCACATGCCCACCTGTTTGAGAATTCATGTATCTGATCTCCAAATCGATAACAAACAGCCTTTTCCTCCAAGATGAGCAACAGGTCCGTAACATTATTTGGCAAATCATCATGATTTAACAGATGCTAAAGTCCGGATACCGACACACTGCTTAGTGAACTATTTTCCCCAATGGCCTTCACCAAGCAATGAGCTAGCTGGGTTAAAGAAAGGAATTCAGGGCTTACTTTTTCCAACATGTTTAAAATGGTGACTATCTGAGCCAAACCTACCTCATCCTTTTTCCCTGGAGAAGACTTAGCAACTCCATATACTCACTCATCTCCTGGCACAGCCCACTTCAGCAAACGTCCACTGAGATTCTGGAATCTGCTGCTGCTTTTGGCTACTCAGGTCCAAACGTTTTGGAGAAGGTAAAACCACCTAGGAATAAAGGGGAAGGGCCCGTAAGAAGGAGAGGTACTCCTGGAGAAGCTTTAAGTTTCAAATTCCTTCCCAATTCCACTGTTACAGATATACATCTAAAATAAAACAGTAATAGGAAAAGTGCTGAGCAATTCTCCTTTACATCCAACTGAAAATTGTATTGCAACAACCTGTCAAAGGAGTATTTGATTTTACTTGAGAACACAAAGTCAAAACAAGTGAGATTGTGTCATGTCATGTAAACAGTCTTTTTATTCTCACGGTAAATAGCTGTAAATGGATTTATCATCTTGTTTATTTGAAGAAATAGCATTATTGTTCTTCCAGTGTTGCCCAGCCCTCTCGGTGCCTTTTCAAAAAAGCGAGTTTTACTGTACAATACTTGTCATGGTCAGTTTAGCAGCACAGAACATAGGTCAGTCTTTTAAGCACAGCTACACTGAAATTGGGAGTTTTCAAAACAAAGGTAGCTGCAGAAGGTACATACTACCCACCTAGCCCATTCTATGTCTTCTCAATATTACTGCACAAGGTGTTTCCTCGCTCTTCCTCACTCCCTAGTGCTTGTTTTTCTTTCCTGACTCGACACCATCCAAAATTTAGCCTAACCTCTACTCTAAACTAGTCGAACTTACAGTAGAATTTATTAGTGATAACTGTTTATGGGAATGGTCAGATAAAGGCCACCTGGACAAAGTTCACAAAATAGCTGTCCATGTTAAACTAAAACCTCCACAAGGTCATGTCACAGTGCCCTTTCCACCACGTGGTCAGTAGGTGTATTTATCCACTCTTTTGTAAAGGTTACCTTACAATGTACAATAAGGCATCAGGCACACAGTTCCTTACCGTGAAACAAAAAGTAGGGATTTAGGAAAAAAGTAACTGCAATAAAAGCAGAACTGAGCATTCAGGTAATATAGATGGTAAAATACATCTCTGTACTGACAGCTTTTTGAAAGCCTACATGGTAGCTCTGAGACACTTCAAGTGCTGTATTTCAACTCTACATACTCTGAACTGTCCTTCACTAAAATTTGAGTGACCTGTGATGAAAAACTAGATAACCTTGTGACAGTTCTGTAAATTGCCACCGAAGTTTTTAGGTAAAAATAACAAAAGGTTCTTCAGCAAACAGAGGCTTAAGTAAGGCATCACCAACAAAAGCCACAGGAAAGTGGGACGAGAACTTTTTCCCATCCCTATGGTACATACAGTCATAGGCATTGCTGTACCACAGACGTGAGCAGTATTCCCTTTTCTGAAGGCTTAGGAAACTAAAGAGAAGGTTCCTAACAAGTAATTCCACATATCAGAGCTGAGCAGAATCTAGTGCTTGGCCCCTACCTGTGAATTCCAAGCGTCAGCCTTGAGCCGAAGGCCTTTGCTGGCCGTCAGGCCTTGTGCAGCCCAAATAACTAAGTTCCGAAATAGAAACCAGTTACCCAGAACTTCAACAGCTTCTGCACGATCTCCAAAAACCAGATGAAGGTATGAACTTCCTAGATTAAAATAAACTATTTGAAAACATTCACACAGAAAACAGACAACACATTGGCAAGAGATTTTTTTCAAATTCAGTTTTATTTCAGAAATCAGAGGAAGACAATATAATTCATTTAGCAGACACAACCAAAATTAAAGATTAAGCCTTACTTACTCTTTTCCAAAACTCACTAGGATTCTATGTTCCAGCAAGAAATATTCCCACCTGTTCATGTAGCTCTTTCAGCTCCCGCCTCCCTGATCAGGTAAAAATCCAACTGAATCCCAGAATAGAGTAGGCTATCAGCTCATATTATTTTACTGCATCTATATCACATCTAGTTTTTCACAATAGGTTAGTAGATGAACGAGTTGGAGAAGCAGCAGCTTTCTACAATTTAATGGAACAGCACTTAGTATCTATTCTTCTTTATCTATCTGCCATCACTTTTTGGAATGCCAATTCACACTTAAATGCCAAATCAGGAAATACTCCTATTCAAAATACAATTCAAGACAGAGCCACAAATGAAACCGATATTGAAAAAACCTGCTATGATTTGAAATTTGTGGAACATTTGTTTGAGCCATGAGCTAGTAGCTGGGCTCCTAAATCCTTTGCGTCATCATCCATGCTTCTTCCAGCCCAAATGCTAATGAGGCAGCATTAGCAGGCAAACGAGGAAAGCAAGTATTTCAAACGAGGGGCAATGCTGCACAACTAGGATCTGGACTAATTACACATATACACTGATCTTTCTCTTCAGCAAGGGAAGAGGAAGAAGTAACAGGCAGAGTAGTTATTAAAACTTGCCAGGCCTTCAGATGCACAGTGAATTGCCTGATCCTACTGAGCCCATTTCTGAAACTCCTTCGGTCTGTTAGGGCTAACTTCAACGTACAAGAGATATGACAGATTTTTATTCAAAACTCCAACAGTCAGCCTGGACACCAATTACCCCATCACTGGGTAACACTTTCCACATAATTATCTAAGAAAATACACTAGGTGGGATTTTGGCCATTATAAAACAGTAGTTTAAGCCTTGGTTTTGTTGTATGCTTGTATAGTAAGGCACTCAGATGCTGACAATGTGCTTTCTTAGGCAGCCACTACTCAGATTCAACCAAGGTAGTGTTCAGAAATTCCATAATTATCATTTAACTATTGCTCTAAGTTCTCAAATATAAACACTTTCATTGTGTGCCAATTAGTAAGACCTGATTAAAGATTATACTCCAAGACTGAAGACAAAAAATACTACTAAGCTAAAGAAACTTCTCTGAATCTCAGGAATAGTAATAGGGAACATTTTTCAATCCAAAGGGTTCCAAAATATTTTGCACTGATTAACTAAATTGCAAATACTAGGCAACATTACAACATACCTAAAATCAGATTTTATACATCTACCTAGCTAAGATACCCACATTCATACAAACATGCCACTTTAATTGAAGTCTAACTCTGAAAACTAGCTCTGGCTACAGACAGCAATCTCGGATTACGGCAGTAAAATAACAGAATTTCGGGAACCATTGGGAATAGTTTTGAAAGTGCCCGAGCTTGAATTTGGCCAAGATAAAAATATTCATGCATTTGGAGGTTAATTTCTCAGACACTTGGAAAAATATTTTTCTATTTAAATACTTAGACATTAGAAAGAACAATTTCCCCACCTGAAGAACTGTAAGATGTAATCATTTTAACTGTAAAGTCTACGTAATAAGAAAATATCCTTTCCTATCTCCCTTACGTCAGTTATATCCCATCCTAGCATTAGTAAGCAAATATTATCTTAAAATATATATTGGGAATAAAATTTACATATATTGAGATTAAGCCTTTAGTTAGCTTCATTTCGATCATAAGGAATGAGACACAACCAACATTTTACTTGAACTACTGCGTATCATTTTACTTCTGGAAGATCAAAAACAAAATTCAAAGGAAGTATCTACAAATGCATACAGGTAACTATCTTATCAGAAATACTGAGCAACATCAACTTTTTAAACACGAACAACTTTATCCATAAGGATAATCACAGTATTATAGAAGTTCTGTTGTGTGATTTAGCCAGTAAAGTTTTACAACAAAAAAAATGAAACAGCATTTTGATGACACTTATGTTTGCTTCTAGAAACTAAGACAATTTTTAATCCTGAATTTCCTTAAAAACACCCTACGTTGTTAAAAAGCAGTAAAGCACTAGTGTTGAAAGGCACTAGGATTGTTAGCTTGTGTTACCTAGTTTCCAGGACAGATACAGGCACTTGAAAGCTTAATAAATCAAGCCTGTAAAACACTTCTATATTTGTGCGGAAGTCTGCTACATTCATTAACGTCTTCAACAGGTTGTCCTGCAGTCATAAGGACGCAAAATTCATAGAGTAAATCTCTGCAGCACACTTCACAAGTTGGATCTTTCTTTGGCGGACACACGAGATGTGGACTGTGTATACGTTCTAATTACATCCTAAAAATAATACAAAAAAACATTCAGAGCAAGTTTCATTAAAACTAGTTAGGGGAACTTCAGAAAACAAAACGAGTACTTGAAGCAACAATTTTGTCACTCTATGTAGGAAGCACTGAGTGCATAAAAGGCTTGTGGAAACGCTTCATTACTATTACAAAGAGCAGGTAAACATTTGGTCTGAAGAATCAACCTGAACACATCGCGTATCATGTACAGTTATCTCCCAGAAGCCTTACAAAGACCCAACTGAAACAAAGTAATTGTACATCATTGGTTAATCAACATTTAATTAAACGTAATTAGAGTGATGTTCCCTCATTTCATAATTCTACATGAACTGACTTCTCTCATTTAAACCAAATGGGAATCAAGACCCATTTCTCACTTTGTTGGGTTTACAAAAGAGGCTAAGACACTTTAGAGCCAGTCAAAATTCAACTACAGAAATCATTAGCATACCTTTTTCCCACTTTCAGCATTGTATTTGTCCAGCAAAACCTGAATACGGGCACCATAGTCAGGATGAACATCGGTGAAGTTTTTCACCTAAACAGGAAGACAGAACAGAAAAGGCAACAAGAATTTTTTTCCTCCACTTAAAATGCATTCTTTAACATATCTTCTGCTGTGGCCTACAAGCAGTACATATCATAAGGAAGAAGAAAATGAAAACTCTTTCCCAAAAGTTTAATTCTGACCAGCCAGAAAGGAGCTATGAACATCTTCAAATGCTATTTCTATTATCTCGCATAGAGCTCTTCCCCAGTTTAAACAAAGTTCCACTGGGGAGGATAAAGATCCAGTCCTTCCCTGACCCTCACTGCCTTTTCGTTGTTTAGAGCAAAACATTACACTGGCAGTCACCTGATTTTTGAAACACCAAGCTAAACACATAATCACATCCTTGACATTAAACGTCAATCCCATTCTTCCCATCAGGAAAAAGTTACTTTAACATAATATGTAACTTATGTTATATTATGCAAATGTGCTCATATTTAAGTGTTCTGTATTGATAATTCCTGCTTAAGAAAAATCTAAAAGTTGCCTTCTCAGAGAAGACTTTCTGATCTTCCTTTCCATAAGCATACTGCCATTTTGACAAAGTTACTAGATGGCAAGAAAACCTGGAATAAAGAGTAAAGGCTAAAGACCAAATAGGCCACTTACAGCTCTCTTCTGAATGAAGAGTTGTGCATCTTTAAGATGATCAGCAATGTTTTTACACAGCCTTTGGCGTTCATCCTCCTTCAGCACTTTGGTATAGAATTCTCGCACCTTATGATTGGAAACAAAGTTTTATTTTGAAATTCCCAAAAGCAAGTCATTCTACCTATAGCAGCCAATAATGCTTAATAGACTTTTAGGATTCATTATTACTGAAAAACAATAGCTTTCACTTACTAGTCAGGCAACACTTAAAATACTCAAAATACTCAAAAGGCAACCAGTTTGTTGGGGGGGGGGGGGGGGAGGGGGGGTTGGCAAACCTGCTGAAAACTCTTTCCATTTCTAGCTTGAAACAACTGTTGCTTATTGAATTAATGAAAACAAATACTGCTGTTGGGGTCCAATTCAGGCATTGATGATCATGATATTACATGCATACTCTAGTTTGCATATCTGCAGGCACTAATAGCAATAGAGAAAGTCACAACCTCTAGGTAACAGTGCCCGGAATATGGATGGCAAAGGTCTGTGAGAATTCACTAACTGTCCTGTGAGCAAAAATTCAGTTATTCATGAAATTAAGCTGTATGGAGATGATCTAAGCTCTCATGAGAGCTGAACTTCAGGTTAGCCCAGATACTTCAGAGAGGAGCCATGTCTGAGTGATTCTTGTTAATATTCTCTAAACTCATCCTATAAACTCATCTTATGTAATAAACAATACAAAGCCTTTGCATACATCATACCTGAGTCACATTATCTTCATTTGCACTATTGAAGCGCTGCACATCTGCTGAAACAGACATGCGGCTCTCCTTTACAACGGGCTGATCTTCCGGACCAGTAAAACTATTTGGATAATAGTTTGGGGCACCACCTGAAAACAAAACAAAAAAAAAACCCAAACCAAAACAATCAGATACCAGCTCTCTCAGATTAAGTCAGAAGACAGAAAACGTTCTTTGCTTAGAAGAACCTACATCAATTACCCAGTTATGATTCACTTTATTAAAAACAGCCGTCAGCATTTCTCTGTCAACACACAGCTCAACATGAGGAGCTGTGTCTTCAAGACAGTACTTAACAGCACTTACTATAAACAGAATTTTGATAGCTTTTTTGGGGAAAAATTGATTTGTTTCAGAAATAAAGAGGTATGGCCACTCTCATAACAACATTGCTCAGATAATTTTAATAGACAAAGTCATAGAAGTTATTCAGTGTTTTAGTCCAAGGCAGCATAAAAATACACTTTCATCTGCATATTTGAAGTACCTCTAATCTTAACTATGTAGGGGGTTTACTTTAAACACATAATGAACTTCCAGAACCACATAAAAATAAACTTATTATCCAGTCTTGGACAGGAGCAGCTGTTCTCAAGTTCTTGTTTTCCAAATATTTCCCTCTCCTCCCTCAGCAAGTATTAGAATTCATAGCCCAGAGGAACAGAGTGTTTGGCATGAGGCAATAGCTTAAGTATATCCTTGTTTACTCTCAGGTGTAAAACAGTCACTATTGGGCAAACGCCGACAGAACATAACTTGCTGAATGGACGCAAAGTTAAAGCTCTAGTCTTGGCATTTATACTCTTGCCTTTTGCAATCTCTTGGAAATCGGAAAGCAAAGCAGTTCAACAAAGTGCACTGAGTATATCAAAGTCAGTCTTTAAATTTAAAAAAATGCAAATACAGATTTCTCATTAGGCCATCTCTTATTATTTTTAGAATAGATTTTTGCCTAGAAGTAGAAACAAAGAGGTAGTAATTAACTTCTGTAAAACCATTTCTCTAGCATATTTCTTCATTTTAAAGAATAAATATTTTAGAACTTTTTCAGTTAAGTCCCCTTTAACAAGCATGCTTCTAGAAGTCTTTAAGGAACAAAACTAGGGACATTACTGAAAACTAGGAACATGTACTGAATTCATCTGACTGGGGGTGTTCTGCAAACCTCCTTTCTCATAAAGGCCTATTTGTAAGTTTTTAAACACTTTTTTTTTTTTTAAACACACTCCTAAACAAACTCCCCACCCCCTGTCCACACATCCCACAAAGTCTCCTTATCCTGGAGATAAACACTCATTCCAAACAAGTATGTAAAGATGACAAACATTCTACTTTTCAGGAACCAAGGAAAAAACTCCTTCCCCCCCCCCCCTTTACAAAATTAAAAATTAGTCTATTTGCAGCAAGTAGAAGTTACATACATAGAACTGAAAAATACTTATACTTAAGAGACTATCAACTACTTTGCACAAGGCTGAAGTTGCATAAGGAATATCCATGTGCTTCTTTTAAAGTCTTAAAAAAAGATGTCGGGAACACATTCTGTAATCTACATGAGCATGCTTATGTTTTACAGAAAAGTTTTGATTCTTAATATTGTACAAGACTGACAAGAGACATACAATGGGATACACAAATAAGAGCGATGAAGGCAATACAACATATTCGGATTTAAGAATGCTTTCAGTAAGATACCTCAATCAGGAGATAACAGGATAAAGGTAAGTATCTTGTCAGTTAACATATCAAGAACATAGGAATAAAAGGTCACTTTTTGTATTAAGAAGAATTAATCAGGCAGACCCTCCTCAACGATTTGTGTGAGGATAATACTATTCAACACATTCATAAAACTACCTAAAAAGGGCACAAATAATGAATTGACAGCTTAGCCTCTGCAAATTTTAACTTAGTCAAAATTGGCTATTTATACTGACACATGATCTCAGGATACCAAAACAGTGGATGAAAATTGCTTTTCTGAAAACAATTTTATTTGCCATGTAATTCACACGGGGAACAGAAATGCATGCAACTTTATACATGCACAATCATGGGTTCTAAGATATGTCATTACCTGTCACAAAATAGATTTTGAATTGATTTGGAATAGTTCGAGGTAAATTATTTTTTGATTGCTGGTGAGTGCTGAGTTAAAGAGTATTAGGAACAGCACATGGACAAATTTAGGGCACTCTACAGGAAAGAGCATTGGTGGATTTGTAACAACTGCAGGTGAGGCCAACTAAACTCAAAAAGGATCTAGTAATGTAAGGACAGGTACTAAAAGGTTGACAAGTATTATGAGAGGTAAGGAACGGTTTTCATGTAAAAGAAAAAAACAGACTGGGAAGTCTGAAGCTCAGGAAGTTATACAGTGATGTTTGAGTCGGGGGAAAAAAAGTCACAAGAGACACCGAACGGTTGAGGAAAAAAGTAGGATTTCTTACAGTATAAGAAGTTAGTAATATCCAATAAAATGATCTGTTTAGCAAGTATCTTAAATCCCCTGTGAACAGAAGAGAATTCTGCAGCACATGCCTAAGTATCATTATATTTAAAGATATTTTCATTACTACCTTGGTTGTCAGAAACACACATCGGTCCATCCCTCTGGTAATTGGCCACACGAGTTCTGAAGGGGCAGTTCACAGGAATTTGTAGGTAGTTAGGCCCGAGACGGTGTCTATGAGTGTCAGGATACGAGAAAAGACGACCCTGAAACATTTGTCACAAACATTAACTACTTACTACTTGCTGAAAGAGATCACTTAAGTGGTATATGCCAATTCAAAGCACTATACATTAAATAGTAAAAGGGAGAAGACTGTTTCTTTTGCATATATATTCTTGACATACTTCAAATTATGTCTAAAGTGACATTCAGTCACAAACTAACTGCTGGAATGCCAGTGAAGAATGGCAGGTTGAGTTGCATTTATGCAGCTTGGGCATTTCCTACCAATTTCAGAATGCTAAACCTATTCTGAAGCAGGAAAATGGTTACACATGTAGAGGTGAAAATGACTATAACGGTGCTAAATATTGCTAAGGAATAATAAAATATTTTCCTACTTATTTTCAACGTTAGATTTAAAAATTGATTACATCTGAGATATGGTAGTCTCTTATTTATTTACTGAACTGAATCTGAAGCAGTTCTAGTGACATCTGAATGCCAAGACGACAGACTGATTCCAAGCATGAAGTTTGCAGGAGCAAAGAGAGGCAAAACAAAAGAACTGCATGATGGTTCAAGAGTTTATCCAGTTGAAACTGTCAAAATACCTTCTTGTTTCCATGGATATAATTTGAAATAACAATCTGGTTTCAATCTGAAAAAGCTTAACATGCAAACATCCATGACTCAGCAGACAGCATAGTCTACTGCAGCCAGTCTTATCAGATATTGACCTGTAAGAAATCTGATACTACTTCTAAAGAACAGTCTTGCAGTTTGTATCAGGGATTGGTTGTATCTATTTTAGAGCATTTGAAGTCCACCTCTTACACTTATAACAGTTTATAATTCTGTATATAATACTGTAAAAGCATGAATAAATATGCATTGCTGCTATGGTTTTATCCTGTACTTCTTGCTAGACTGACAGATTTCCCCATCAACTTTGATAGTTGTTGCAGATGCCCTCCGAATTCTAGATTTTCCTATTCCTTTAGTTCTTTCCCATCCTCTTCGTATTTAAATTTTGGATGAGCACCCCAAATGGTGATCATTAAAAAACAACCACCAAAAAATAAATTAAAAAGAAATAAGTTCCTCTCCATCTGTCAGGTTTACAGCTGCTACACAAACAGGGATAGGAATGCTTTCATTAAACAGCAAAGCAAATGTAGTGCTCTTCAGGCAAAAACTTATGTGCATTGTAGTTTACCTGCAGCATTTTATCAGGGCTAGGTTCAATACCAGGTGGCATGTTGCTAGGATCATATGCCATCTGTTCTACCTCTACAAAGTAATTGACAGGATTCCTGTTCAAGACAAGCTTTCCCACAGGGATGAGAGGGTAGTCACCATGCGGCCAAATCTGTAAGACATAACACACATATGTTAAAATCAACATGATTATAGTATTATGCAGCTTAAATAAATCAGGCAAATGCTGCCCAGTAATTAAGTCTTAATTGAGAAAAATACATCACTGAAGAAATTTATTTTTTGCTAACAAACATTTTGAGAAATGTCTTACTTTAAGAAGTCTTTTGCAATTAATACAGAGTACTAATGCAACTTATTTCATCATCCCAGCATAATCTCAGCACTTGACTACTTAAATGAAATACCCACAGGCGCTTGAAAAACTGCCTAGGAATGCAATATTGTAGGTGGAACTGGCAGCATGATTGTTTTCAGCTACTTCAAAATGCAACCAGCTTAACTAGCCTTTTCTTTGTCATCTTAGCTTGTACTTTCAAGTTCAAAAGTCTTCAGCCATTTTGGGAGAGGAATATTAGAGAAAACCCCCCACAAGCTTATGTTGGTATCTTTCAACAAGCCATTCCTTGGAACAGCAATTAGAAGTCTGACAAAAATCAGACCAACATTATCAACAACACTTAAAACTAGCGAGCTCAGGGTGTGACTGTGTGATCTGAGATCACACTTCTGAAACGCAGTGCAGTTGTAATCTGCAGGCCTGGAATCAAGCCCTATCCATATTTCACTAAGGAAGAGCAACATCAGATATAACATCAACACAATTTCATCCCCAGAACTTCTGACTCATCATGACCATATAATAAACAGTACACTTAAAAAAATAGAAGGGAAGAATAGAAAGGGCCGAATAACTTCATTGATAGGGACCAGTAAGAAAACAGTGCTACTCCACAGAAACTGTTACACTTTTGTTATAGATAAACTCAGTTCTGGCATTTGCTACATTTTGATCTCATGATCTTTCTTGAACTAGCTGAAATTGAATATTCACAACAGTATCAGAGATACCTTAGTTAAATCAAAAGGATTAAATGGAAACTTCTCTGCTTCTTCAAACGTCATAACTTGAATGTAGAAAGACCATGACGGGTAGTCCCCCTTAGCAATGGCATTATAAAGATCGCGTATTCCATAGTCAGGATCAGTAGAAGCCAATCTTGCTGCTTCTTCAACAGAAAGATTTTTGATGCCTTGGTCAGTCTAAAAGCAGTAAAAGCAGCAGCACCAGTTACAACATGCAGAAAGTATTACAGAAATCATTAATGAGAATATACTTTAACGAGACTTAGAATCCAAGAATGCAATTGTCCATCTTCCAATCTCCAGTAATTTGAGTTCAGAATAATAGTGCATTCAACAGCTGCCTTCCAGATAAAAATTCGTTCCCTGGCAAAAGTGAAATAAGTATGCAATGCTATACCACAGAATACAAGACATCAAACTTGAAGGTATGATCCCTGCAGCACATCAAGTAGTTTCCCCTCTCCCCTTACAGGATGGAGTGCTGCTTTACTGTCCCATCATCCCACCTTTTCCTACAGATCACACACCAATATAACGTGACAAAACGGTTGCAGAATCTGTTTAAGCTGGTTTTTATCCAATGTGATGTATACTTCCAAAAGATGACTGGAAAAAATACCAATACCTTCACGTGGAATTTGCAATAAACTGCTCTTCCACTAGCATTAACCAGTTTAAAAGTATGTGATCCATATCCATTCATATGGCGATAACCATCAGGAATACCACGATCACTGAACAAGAAAGACACCTAAAGAGAAGGATCAAACAATATTAATGGACTCACCAAATCAAGGACAAAGTGACCATTCAAGACAAAGTTTGTTTATTGCATTAATCTGCATCACTGGAAGCTATCTATCTTAATGTTATGAATTCCTTGAGGAATTTCTAGTTTAAGTTTTAAGAGTGTTAATGAAATAAGTCTGCTTTGGTTCTCCACAAAAAACAATTGTGAATTAAACCTACGTGAAGTTTTAAGCCCACATGAAGTATCTGGTGAAGTACACGACATTAACCTAATGATAATGTTATGATTTCCCCTATAAGCACAGAGCAGGTAAGCATGGATAATTCAAGTTACAAATATAAATAGAAAATTTTTCCAGGTTAAAGACAAAATCTGAAAACTGAAGTCCTTAACAACTAGCTCTTCAAAGTCTTCAAGCAATAAACATACCACCATGCAAACATATTCAATGCTGCTTTTCTTTAGGTTTACGATGACAAACAATGCTTGTGGTACTTCTTTTTCCAGTCAGTAATTACTGGAAGGCTTCTGTATGAGCCCATCTTCTTTAAAAAAAATACAACTGCATTTTTAATTTTATATTAGCTTTTTTTTGCTTAATATTCTTAGATACATTTCAGAATAATTAAAATGCACTGTCATCTTCAGAGTTGATCTAATGTGCCACACAATATACAGCTTTAAATAAACTTATCTGTGATAGCACTACTTTCCCAGTATTTTTACTGTTTTCTAACATTAACAGTTTGTTGTTCATCCGCATCTCCACTGCTTTAGCATTAGAAAACCTAGCAACTTCCCCTTCATTCCCATATAAAGTATGATTATGAAAACAGAAGAATCCCACCCATTTCATAGAGTCATTTAAAGCAAAAAGGCAAAACTAGATACACATACTAATAGCCTTAAATGTTATTGGAGACCTTTCACCTTTACTGTTCCTAGAAGACTATATAGACTTCTAGATAAAACACAGAAAAGAGGTAGTTAAAAACATATGCTGTCATAACATGGTTTTCTTAATCATACAAAATAAAGTCAAAGGAGAACCTTACTTGATGCAAAGACTCAGGGCGAAGACTCCAGAAGTCCCACATCATGTCCGGATCCTTCAAATGAGTCTGAGGGTTCCTCTTTTGGCTATGGATGAAGGACGGAAACTAATTTGTCCAGAAGTAGAGGAGCAAGGAAGGAAGGAGAAAAAAAAAAGTTCTGTAACACCTCCAAATTATATGGGGTTTACTAAGCAACTCCTGGTACGAAAGAAATTGTTTTTTCAATACTCTTAACTGTGAAAGGAACAGCACATTGAAAGATGAGACAAAGTTGTAAGACCACTGAAAAAATATCTTCTATTATCATACACCTCCTGAAACCAAATTCATTACCCTGATTTTACTGGTCTATGAAAATGAAACATTTACAATTAGGATAAACAGCCTATTCAAACCTAAAGAACACTTTCATTTTGTGACCGATGAAGTGAGAAGTAAATATTTTCAAATTTATCTGAACTTTACTGAATATCTGACTCCTAGATGAATACAGAGATACTATAAAGTATCTGTGCAGAACACCTCCACTCAAAGGAAAACAACTGTTAAACTTATACTAAAAGACAAAAAACCACCCCAGATTTAATAAAAAGAATTTGCAAGAAGTTTTTGAAGTCTGGGTTTTTTTTTAAGTAGCCTCAGAATGAAAAAAAACTGTAGACAGTAAAACAGCCAATTTGAACACCAGTGAAACTGATCAGATCTGAAGTTAAAAACACAATAATGCACTTATTTGCTGGCTATTCTACTGTGGCATATGCACTAGCAAACACAACCAAATGTGTGTGCTATTTGTGGTACAAACCCATATAATTAATCAAGCATTAGTTCTTAAATTTATCTGATTTTTTTTTTTAAATAACACCTTTTTAAGTCAAAAACGTTCAGACCACCTAGCAAACAACAAAGTTTAAGTGCATCAGAACAACAGCTTTTGCTTCTCAGTGAAGCAAGAACAAGCTGTGAATGAACTTCTGGACTCTTTCACAAAGCACCCTCATCTTTTGTGCTTACTCACCAACATCGCATCCCGAATAAAGAAGATAGGAGTATTATTTCCCACAAGATCCCAATTACCCTCTTCTGTATAGAATTTCATTGCAAAGCCTCGAGGGTCACGAACTGTATCAGCTGACCCAGATTCTCCAGCTTGAAGAAAAACATGAACATACAGAAGTGTTATGATAGGAAATGCATATAAATTGTAAGCATAAAAACATAGAACTTGAGAATATGCCATAAAATCCTGAAAGGACGGGGTTTATTAGTTTAAGTCTTTTCTATACCAAGGAATTTTTGGCATATTTTCAACAATACTTCAGGCACTGGAAGTTTCCAAAGTGTGAACAGACACCCACCCAAGCATTTGGGCCACAGTTAAAAAGACAGAAAAACCAAGTATATCCACTTGAACCAATTAAGAGTGGAGTTTGCATTATCACTAACAAAGACAACATCAGATTATAAGGCTGAATCGGCTAAAAACACACTAGTTTCTGTGCATCAAATCCCAGTGTGAAAGCTCTCGTTTGGAAGGTAGCAATCTAAACGGTGTGCCTAATAAGAAGGGAACTTATTACAGAAGAGTTGTAACCCTTTTAATTCCCCTCCTGCTTTATCCAAAAACAGTCCTTTCAATAGGTAACTTTATACCAGAGCAAAAGGGTTCCAGAAGTATTCAGGAACAGCTAATGCTAAACATCATGATGAAAGAACAAGGACACACATTCTCTCATTTAAAAAATTGTGTACTACAGAATAGCTATAGAGAAATGCATTCAAACAGAGCAGGGAAAGGAAAGGTAACGATGCAACAACCCACTTCAGCACACAGTCCGCAGACCAAAGTCAGCTGCATGTCCTTCCCCCGTATAACATTCCATCACTCCTTAAGTTTTGGTGACACAGGGAAAAGCCAGTAGGCCAAAACCAGCAGCTCCTTGAGCCTTGCTGGACTACTTCTTTCTCTCCAGCACTACTTCCAGAACTGAACCCTTCTTAGGATTTCTTTCCTTTTACATACAGATAGAGTAGTAACACATGTTTTGAAAGATCATTTTTCTGTCAGACAAGATATTGATCATAATGCACGTTTTAATTAACATAATTTAAGATTCTTCTAGTTTATGCATTCAGCTCTAAGAAACAAACTCCTATTTATGGAAGACTGTTTGTTGTTCTTTGCCTAGTACTTACTTTACAGCATTCATCCCCAAAACATTCCTACAGCATAAGAGACTATAGGTATTTAACTTTCAAGTGTTAAACCGCAGCATGCAAGTGTTGATTATGATCCATCCAGAAACAAAGCAAGCTTTCTGTCAGAAAAAACAATAACAGCTTAGACTATCCTTTCTCTCACATTCCGGAAGGAAAAGTGTCTACAGAGAGCTCTGGCAGAAAGATGCAGAAGCTGCTTAAGGTCTTACAATTTAAATGAAATTCACAGACGAGGAATTGGTTGGCAGAAAGCATTTCAAACTACCTTAAGTACAACATTAAGTACTCCACAATACAAACATTGCTATCAGTATAACTACAGTACACAAGTAAGAAGCTACACAGTAACCGTAGAGCCTTACCAACAGTGGAGAATCGTATAGCAATCGGAGTTCTTTTTCCAATGTGTTCAAACACTTTTGCCTTACAATACCCGGTAATATCATGAGTGACTTCAAAATAGCCAAAGGCTCCTGAAAAAAGTAATTTCAAAATATCAAATCTAGATACCTTCCTTCTACTCACAGTGTATCTGTTATTCCATTATGGTCCAACATAAAAATTTAAGTCAAAAGGAAACTAGGAAATACACCAGTTCAAACAGAGTTTATACCCATGCACTAAAACACTATTTATTTTCACAAAATGAAATTTACTTAACACAAACTACTGTTTGCAGGTGCTCACTCTCCCCTCCTTAACTGATTGTTAACAGTTCCCAGGAGCAATACAGACCTCATTTCTACTGTGTGAAATAACAAACAGTAGCTTTTTGGATGCTCTTCTGCCAAGATTTGCATATTTATCCCAGAGCAAGACAAGTATTTCTCTAATCCCGATATGTGTTGCAGAATTTTTGGTCCACCTGTAAGCTGGATGAAGCAACAAAGTTCTTCCCACCCCCACAGAGGAATTTTTCCCATGTAGATTCACATTATAATAAAATTCAGTCCCGTATTTTCTTCTTGTAGGGCACTACGTAACAAAAATCAGAGGTGCCAGTTCTACCCTACTAAGACCCAGTAATAAATTTTAAGATGGGGGGGGTGGTTTGTCTGGTTTTTTGGGGTTTTTTTTTTTTTTTTTCATTTAAATGAAGCTGGTGAGGGGTCTGGAGCACAAGTCTGATGAGGAGCGGCTGAGGGAGCTGGGGTTGTTCAGTCTGGAGAAGAGGAGGCTGAGGGGAGACCTTATCGCTCTCTACAACTACCTGAAAGGGGGTTGTGGGGAGGTGGGTGTTGGTCTTTTCTCCCAAGTGACTGGTGATAGGACAAGAGGAAATGGCCTCAAGTTGCGCCAGAGGAGGTTTAGGCTGGATATTAGGAACAATTTCCTTACTGAAAGGGTTGTCAGACACTGGAAGAGGCTGCCCAGGGAGGTGGTGGAGTCACCATCCCTGGAGGTGTTTAAAAGACGTGTGGATGAGGCGCTTAGGGACATGGTTTAGTGGTGGACTTGGCAGGGTTAGGTTTACGGTTGGACCTGATGATCTTAAAGGTCTTTACCAACCTAAATGATTCTATGATGATTCTATGATTAGGCCATCATCGTGCTTTGGCAGATACATTGGGTGACAAAGACAAGAATCTCTATCAAATAACGTGCAAACCGACATTAAAATAGAGGTGGGGTACTATGGAGGAACAGATAGAAGCAGCAGAGATTACAGCAAATACAGTAAAAATCTAAGGGCTATCACTACATTTTCTCTCTCTTTTCTTTTAAACAGTTTTTCAGCGCTTTAAGTTTTGGCATTAAGTTCTTTTAAACCAGGCCTTACCTCATCTTCTCACTGTTGTTGATAGATAATTATTTCTTATAATCTATAATACTAAACTATAGATAATATAATGCAATTTATCTGTCACAATCTACACATTAACTCAAAAGCTTTTTAAAGTCTAATTCTACACAGAGAAAAAAGTAAGTGTTTTTAAACATACCTGCCCCTTTTGCATGCACAACTCGTTCAGGAATCCTCTCTCTGTCAAAGTGAGCCATCTCATCCGTGAAAACAACATCTTGAACGAGAAGAGGTCCACGTGGCCCTACTGTCAGAACATTAAGCTTATCCCCTACTGGGTTCCCAGCACCGGTGGTCAAGACATCTGGTTTCTGAAAGCAAGAGACAGTCAGTATCACAACACCAGAAATTAAAAACCCTCTATATTTAAGCCACACAATGCGCATACCTGTTCAACCATTATGTGTCACAGGACATATTAACAAGTGCATAGAAAAATGGCACAAGATTCTGGAACTAGTTACAGAAAACATAGATGTCTAACTACATCACAGTACTATGTCTGAGGCTATTTAAGAAGACGAGTTCAAGTCATGTATAATCCAAGAATGTTTTTCATGGTTCAGAAGTATTACTTGTTAAGACTATATATCTTGCTTTAAGGAAAATATGAAGTGTCAACCTTAAACCATGAATGAAGTTTGCCCCCTGCCTCAACAGGAGAGGATGGGAAGAGAGCAAGCTAGAAAAGGAGTAGCTGCTGGAAAGTAATAAGAAAGAAAGGAAAGGAAGAAGGTAATGTCAATACAGGGATAGAGGCATGAGGGAAGAGCTATAGTCACACAGCATAAAGACTAAAAGGGGGTACCCATGATTACCATTGGTCTGTTAGAGCTACGGAAAATAACATAGGCAAGAGCACCTGAGAAATCATCATTCTAGACTCTTGAACCATGGAAGGACTAAGATTACCAAAAGCACTAAGAAGCCCTACTGTCAATAAATGTCCTGTCAAAAGGACAGCAAACCAGAACTTTTTTTTTTACTAACATCATTATTGTCTTTAAAGAAACTGCCCAACATAGGCCATACTCATCCACTTCCCTCACATACCAAGTCTAAGTTAACCATTCTCATAGGGTACTTAGAGCTGCAGCATCTTGTACAGTAGGAGTGACCCAGTACCTGAAAGAACAGCCACTCCAAGACAACTTCAGGAAACGCCTGCTGGAACTCTCTAGCACTATAATTGACTGTACTGCCACTTTCTTAAAAAAAAAATCCCAGTAGAAAAGGCTTCATCTGCATCACATATGGGGTCATATGTTCCTCTAAGGCGACAGTCCTATTTTACCGGGTACTGAAGAAAACATAGCAAGAAAGGTGCATCAGCTCCAGAGACCTGATGGTTGCAGGTGTCGGTTTTTCCTGAAGCACATTTATTAACTGTTAGGAGCCAGGGCAATGCTTGCAAAGGACTTAGAAGAACAGAATAGAAGGTATTACAAAGAAAAAAAACACAAAAGAAAAAAGTTTGCAACAGGGTGAGCTCAAATATCTGAGTCAGAGATTATGACCAGTTAATGCTAAATCCACAGTTACATGTTGCACTAAACTGACACACATCCGTACAGGTTCTCTATCCATACCATCCTACCCGCTTCTGCCAGTAGCATCTATGCACCTGAACCATGAGAAATGCACCAGAATAAAGTCACTCATCCCCTCCTGACTAGTTCTCCTTCTTTTACTGTTCTATAAAAGAAAAGGGATGGTGAAGAGAAGAAAAAAGTAACTCTTGATAAGGCGGCCTTCACTATTGTATCAGCGACTTTATGGGATTCCAATTTTTATACTGACAATCTAAGTTCTGCATTAAGTGCTCTAATTACTGTAAACAGACAAAATTCCCATCTCTATCTCATGGAAGAGTACACGGAGCTGGTCTACCCTCCAGGTTTGGGGTTTTTTTTCCCCTCAAGAGGCAACCCACAAAGGCAGAGAAAAGAGCAATTACTCACATCTACACCCAGAGTTCTGGATGAGGTAGAGTATACAGGGCAAGTTATATACACCTTTGTTTAACACAGGTACATGAATAACCACATAAAAGACATTTGACAGGATAACTGCATTTCCAATGTGTTCTTACTAATATGCAACACACACTACTCTAGCTGGCTTGAATTCCCAAAATGTCTAGGTTCTTTATTCTTCCTTCACCGCTTCATTGGCATAAAGCTATAAGCTATAAAGCTATAAGCATGAACTCAACTCCTTCAGGATGCCTGCAATCTTAACCTACACTGAAACTTGTACAAACATTTTAAAAAAGACAATATATATCCAGTTACAAAGAGGAACATAATGTTCAAAAACTTACAGGAAAATTACCACTTTAGCTTTAAATAAAGTATTCTTAAGTCAAAGGAACATTTGCTTAAATCAAAACATTATCCATAGTTTGTCAAGGGAAATATGCAAGAGTAGAAACTGTTCTCAGTATTCGTTCCGCTGCTTATAAATCACATGCTTCCTACCTTATATTTTGCTCAGTTTTAAAAGAGTCAAAGAAAACAATTCCACCGCTCCCTTTGAGAAATCACCTACTTATACTGCACGGGAAATTCTCCCATCCTGAGTCAGTCCAAGAGTTCAACTTTTAAAAATGATATCCTAACATACAGGCCCCATATAATTTAGCACCCTTAAATACATATGCTTTATTATGTATGCTTTATTATGTTTTAGTTATCATCTTAAACTAGAAATTGCTTAAATTGCCATTACAAATGAACTTTTTGAATTAGAATTTAATTTCAGTATGTTAAGTAAGTAGAACACCATCATCATATTCAAGGAACTTCAGGAAAAAGCTCACTCATCCATTCCATGATTCAGTCTAGTAAGTGTAAGATATTCTACTTCAAGATATTCACCTAGCACAAATTAATGCAATTATATTATTAGCTCATTATCCTGACATTTTCTGTACTGAGGTATGAAAGCTACAAGCTACCCATATCTTGACACCCATTCTAAGCCTCTGCTTTGAAGAGCCCTTTTTTAGAACATGGTCCAGTCTGCAGAAGATGAGCCTATAAAATGCTCACACATGACGTTTTTAATTGAATTTTTTGGTCAAGAAGTTTTTTTTCAGAGTCTGCTTAAGGAGAACTACTTTATTTTTTTTAATGCAGCTGCCAGCACTGCCAGTATTTTTCTTTCATCATCTTCATCAGTTTTGCTGAATAAACGTTTCAAGTTTCTTACAGCTAAAACCCAATGTGTAGTTTTCCTAATTGTAAATACATTAGGGTTTTTTTATTGATGAATCTGTCATACTCATTTAAGACCGGTAAGCTCGCTGTAACATGATGAAAAAGAACTGATCCTACCAATGGTATCCTAAGCTTCTGCAATTTTCCTCTCCAACCTCCTTGTGTTATCATTCATTACAGACATTTCCATCCTTCCCACGTGTTCTACATACACACAGAGACTTCCACTTCATCCTCTCTCTAACGCAGCCTGTGACACTGCTACACAAAAATCCTGTGTACAGCTCCAGCACCATTTATGAATTCTGACTACTATAATTCTAAGAAAAGGAAACTTGGGGACTGGATTCTGGTAACTCTTTTTTTAACATAAGACATAGCTCTTAAGACCCCTCCAGTCCATACAGTGACTTTTTGAAGCCACTAATACTTATGCCATCTTGAAGCAGCAACCAAGTTTCACTCAGTCCACTGAGAAACACAAAAGTTATGTTGAATTAGAGCCCTGTTTATCCTGGAGTTCTTCATAAGTTCTAAGAAGCCCAGTAGGTTTAACCATGCAGTGGTAGGACAATAATGCATATACCAACACCTATGACCTTCTCCTCTACAAAGCCCTTGCAAGGGCTTGGTAAAAGACAGAAGAAAAAAATCCCAGTGTGTCCTTGGTCTTAAGGAGACTATTTGAGTCCTTTTGATTCACCTGTGCCTTTATACCTTCTGTGTAATTACCTCAAGGGTAGAAAAAACCTTGCGTATTAGTTGTAAACTACGCATGCAACAAAGAATAAAGGTTTGTAGAGGTAATACAGCCCTTCTTAAACCAACAGGCTATACTGTTGTCTGAAAACCACTTCTTCTATAATGCTAACATTTAAGACTACTAGAAGTAGTAGCTAAAACCACAACTTTTTGAAACTAAACATATCACAAAATTTAACAGCTTTGTGGCTATACAGTCTCCTTTGTGTAGGCAGACTTTCTGAAAGGATCTTTCTAACATTCACGTTAGAAGTCCTTTTTTTTTTTTAATGATAGGATATATTCACTTTAGTTTCAGGGTGTTACGCGGGGCACACAAAACAAGTTCCATCAGTGTGAAGGGAGAGAAAAAAACCACAATAGTTTTAAGAATTCTCATACTACTTTTGGACTTGAGTTTGTTTGATGCCTATATTTTCATACGGTTGGGAGCTGCATACAGTCAAAACCTTGAAAGATAAGAGCTGCCAAATCTGCATGCGTATTTCATTACAGCACTAACCTGCCACAACAGAAAGAAGGGAAGCAAAGCCAGGAGAATTTTAGTCACAGCTGTTGTAAACACCATACATCAAAGTATATACTTCCAGGCATTACTGACACTTTGCACCTTATACAAGTCACTTTAAAATTCTAATAAGTCCTCCCTACTTTCTATCTTAAGGTCTCATGACTCCTTATGCAATACAGGCTTTGGGTTGCCTCCCAATCTTCAAATTAACCTCGGCCCGTATTCAAATACTGCTTTGTTACAGAAAAGCTGACATCCGTATGAAAAGTATTACTCACGGTACAAAAAAGAAAATACTATGAAACATGCTGGAATACGATGAAGTCACAATTCATCACTGGAAGGCAGTTTTCATACAGTACCTTTTAGGACTGAGGGGGGAAAAAAATAAAATCAAGATGACTTAACAACTACGAACAGTGGGAACTGGGGCATCTACTTGTGTCTGGTAAGGCTGCTCCTTAGTATAGCCAGCTGAAAAAGTATTTAATGCCAAATGCACATTTCTGTCAGAAAATGCATGGTAGAAACTGTCACAGTGATTTGATGAAGAAGGGAAATCAACTCTTGCAGTATTTATACTTTCACCCAAATATTTCGGGGTATATTCTACATCTCCAGAAGATTGAGTGCCATGCTGTTGATTACATGTTCTTATCATTTCAGCCAACCACTTGCCCCAATCCACTTCAACCTGGTAAACAAGTCTCCATGTATTACTGAATGTACCTTATCTTCTATATTACACCCTAGTTACATTTTCACTGGGTTCTACCAACACGATAGCAGAATTGGAAGTATGACTATCTGATTTGAGACCGAAAAAACAACATCTCTGCCCAAGGACCTGCCTGCTTGGGCGCAGAGAAGCCCCGTTTCTGCCTAAGAGAGGCGGTGGACAAGGCGGAGCAGCCGCGCCAGCAGCGCTGACCGCCCCCATCACTCCCGGCCAGCTGGCAGCCGCCGGGCCCTGCGTGCTGCGGTTCTCCCGGGCCCGGCACCGAGCCGGGAGCTCCGCGGTGCGGGGCGAGGGTGCCTGGCGCTCCGCCGCTGCCCCGCGGGATAAGCCAAGCGCGGAGCGCCGCCGCCCCCCAGGCCCTGCTCCGCCCGAGCCGCTTTCCGTCGGGTCAGGCCCGAGGAACCCCCAGGGCTCTGCGCCCTCCAGCACCGGGGCCCACCCGCTCCCCTCGACGCCCGTATGTGGGGCAACGCCGCCCGCGGGCCCATCGTCCCTCCGCCGTCCCCCCCGCAGCGGGCCGGCCCGTTACCGCCCAGCGAGCCGGCCCGGAGGGAGAGCGGGCCCAGCGGCAGCTGCCTGCCGAGGGGCGCAGTCCCTCAGGCCCCGCCGTGCGCGCCCCGCGGAGCCCCGGCGGGTACCTGCGAGCCCCGCTGGCTCCGCCACTGCTTCAGCTGGTCCGAGGCGTCGTCCCGGCCGTCAGCCATTTTGCAAGCTTAGGCGACCCCCCGAGGCAGGAAGGGCGGCGCGGAGAGAAGCAGGCGCGGAGGGAAGCAAGCGCGGGGCGGCCCGGCGGGGCTGTGCTCGCTACCAGCGAGGAGGCAGTGCCGGAGAGGTCACCCCGCGGGGAGCTGCCGCTGCACCGCGCCCTTCAGCACCAGCAGGTAGCGGGAGCTACTGCACCTACGGCTCCTACCCCAGCGCTGCGCCCACCCCCCGCTACCTTCTCGGCCAATAGCCCCGCGCCCAGCGGGGAGCGCGAGCTCTGAATGGGTGAGAGGAGCGTCAATCACGCGCTGGGATGGGGGGTGCCGGCGGCAGCCCGCCGCCTCAGCCTGAGGGGGACGGCGGCCGGCAGGCGCGGGGCTGCAGGGCGCTCCCTGGTTGCTCGAGTCTGAGTGCGTCTAATTAGCTAGTTTGTGTGTAACTTAATTTTTGGTGTGTGTTTTCAGTTTTGAGACGTGGGAGCTTTCTAAGGCTGCTGATCCGGGAGAAGTTATTCAGTGGCGTCGGAAATTACAGGATGAGGGCACTGTGAAAACTGCAATTACTTAGGGAGTTTCAGAGGCAGGGTTTGTTTCAGCGGGAAAAAATGCTTTAAATTGCAAAATCCAAGTGACCAAGTGTATAGTTATATATTCATTCTTGTAGCTGTACCTCAAATGAGGCCCAGGTGATACATTAACATTGGTCATAATTCATGTGTGCCCAATTGTAAACAGTATTTCTCTGGAGGCCTGAATTTGTAACCTTAAAAAAACCCACTTCTGAATTGGTAAGAAAACTCCCTGGGTTATACTTACAAATCATGAGGTAAATACAGTTTTACCGTTAGGCAACTGGTTCTGCTCCTCAAGGCGCTGTCTCTGTGCGCTGGGTTTTCTGCGCTACAGCCCACAGCTCCGTCCCTTGTACTGTAGCATTCATAATACTGGGGGAGGTCCCCTGGCTTTGTGCCTAAAGGATGTACGACAGGTGATAAAAGTGGTTAACAGGCGGTTATTTTTCTTATTTCTGAGGCAAAACCTTTCAGCAACGTGAATAATCTGCCTTAAACTATTAGGTTACGTGACATTGGGCGCGCTTGAAAGATAGATGAAGATCTCTGTCTACCAGTGATTCTGTGGACTTGCACTTAATGGCGCATACTTCTGTGTGGGGTTCCTGGAACCAGACAGGTGGATAAGACTACCTATACATGCTAGAAAACTAAAATATATATACATTTTCCCCTTATTAGCTCTTCCCTAATGACAATGATTGGGTGTAATCATAGCAGATAGGAGACCTGTCTTTTCTTTCTCAACATGATAACCAACATCATAAAGAAGAGCAAGGAAGATCAATCACCTATGTTGCTAATATTTTTATACTAAATATACATAATCAGACTACACCTACTACTGCATCATCTGTGCAACCACTGTTCACTTCCGTGTACCAGACTTCCACTAAACTCAGAAGATCCTTGGTAAAGCTAAACAGGAGTAAATCCACAAAGATGTAAGCAATCTTTGTACAAAGCAAGAAACCGTCTATAGTATCAGCCAAAGAAAAAAGTATCCCAGTTTCACAACAAAGTCTTAACCCACAGAAAACTTTGTTTTCAAGATGCAAGCTCCCATTCTGCAAGCTAAGTTTGTAGGCCTCACCATCAGCTGTTTTTGAGAACATTTCATGATCTTTTCAGGTACTTATTCAGGCTTATGTGGTGTTCTTCCATGCAGCTTTTATTTTTTAAGATGACTGTTTTATAAAAAAATTGGTCTTTTCATAAGAAAAGACTGATTGACAAGTCCTATGGACTTAATATTAGGAGTGCAAACAGACATTTTTTTAAAATCAAGTAATTGATATTTAACCAGCAAAATGAGGGAAACGTGGACATTTTCATGAAGAGTTATTGTTTGCTTTTCCTTTAAAGTTTAACACTTCCTGTCAACAAATGTGTGTAGATAAACTTGCTCGTCACAAATCTGTTTCAGAACAAGAGTAACTTGCAAAAACTGCTTCTCTTTGATTTCCCATAAACCCTTCTTATTATAACCGTAATGCTAGAGGAAAAGATATATGTGCATATACCCACGTGTATGTGTGCCTAAAAAAACAAGAGGAGATTAAATATTGGCTAAGAAAATACGCAGAAAAAATTCCAAGAGAGAGCAGGTAGCAACATCAATGGCATGTATTTTTCAAAAATGTTTGCACTTCAGCTTTACTGCTCGCACTTTAGCAACTGCATTTTATAAGAAAGGTCATATACAAAGCTAAGTTAAGTGTGAAACAAATACGAAGTTTTTCTCTCATCTCGCCTTAATCTTCTATCTTTTCAATGAAGAAAGCCGTGAATACTGCTTTAAATTTCACAGGTACCTTGGTATGGGTATCTTTATTTATTTCCTTTTTCCCCCCTTCTGTATTGGTATTTGATTCCTGCGGCATCTTATTTGCCTGTGTAAACCTCCTGTTATATATGCATTAAGTAAACAAACTTCAAACAATTCCAAATTAATCATCTTTATTTACCTGGGGAGACTGGTTCTATGTTGCTGCGTGTCTTTCTGAAGCATAATCCAAACCACACTTCACCCTTAATTAAGATTTTGAGAGATTAGAAGTCATAATACTTAGCATTTCTACTTTGTTTTCTGAGTTTAAACACAAACTACAGGGTCAGTTTCACTCACAGGCACGTGCACACACACAGTCGTGCTGTGTATAAAGTTTATGCATATTTCAGTCATTTACACACAAGGGAATGATCTAGAATTAGTCAAGTAGAAGGTCAATAGTGTCTGTTGCTTTGCTAATTAAGTTACATGAGCACCTAAAGCTTTCATGCTACATATATCAGCCATCTCGGCTGGCTGACTTGGTACCTACCTCCTGCTTATGATTAAATCAGATACATGAATGTTCCCATGTTCTCTACATCATCTGTTGAGTAGGTATACTCAGAGTACCTCTACTACATAGCCAAAGCCTTTAACTTTAGCACAGAGCATGGGGGCCACAATGACTTTTGTTCTAAAAGATCAGAAAAAAGAAACACAAGACAGAGAGTCCTCGTTTTTAATTAAACTGATTATTGGTGAGAACACTTATCACAGGACTGGGAGACTTAATTTTTTTCCCCTTCTACTAAAGATGTTCAAACTTATATCTTCCAGAGTATCCAAATTATGTATCTAGAGATGAGGCTTGAATACATAAAAAAAATAAAGACTCTGGTTTAGGCTCACATAATAAAAATACAATTGATATTACTGAACATATTTTCAGTCATGAAACAAATTCATCTAATGCATGTACTACAACTATGAAGTAATATAATGAAGCTATTCCCAAGACTTGAAATAATAATTGGCTTTGTTATAAATATCCAACCTTGGTATATTTACAGTACCTCACGAACCTCTACAAATTACTTTTCCACCGATTGTTTTGCTGTCATGTCTGATGTAAGCATCAGGGCACAGAAAAAGCACTGAAAGAGGAACATATACTACTACCTAACTGTTCACTTACATGACAGAGGATTGAGGGGTAGGTATGGCAAGTACAGTCAGAAGAAAAAGGTTGCTCTTATATTTCAGAAAAACAGAGAAATAGAAATGACAGATTAACGTCCATTGTAGTACAGTAGATGGAACATATTGTCTGTCTTGATTCCAAAGTGCCAATACACACCCAAAACAATTTTATGTGTCAAACTTGCAATTAAATAGACATGAAGTCCATACTATTAAAGGCCAGCCAAGAACTGGGTGAGAGGTGCTAAGATGTTAGGCATAGTATATGGTGAGAAGAAGAGATGGAATATGAGATAGGTAATAACAAACTGGGGATCTCTGTATATACTCTGTAAGTTATGTCTGAAAACATTTTCCTGGTTAAACTATCATGATAAATTTGTCATTCAGTAACTTGTGTTATATGTAGTCTTTTATTTTGTAAGTCATCAGATCTAATGGAAAACACTGAAAACACTGTGAAATATAACGTCTTCAGAGAGCAGGGCTTTAAGGGATGATTGAGAGAAGGATGCTAGTGGAAAAGGTAAGCAGGCAGGAAGTAAAAGCTGGCTTTTATGGGAAAGAGCACATGTATATTGGGCTGTCAGTTGAGAGTGAGATACTCAGATGCACAGCAGAGAGAAAATGCGGCCTTTTAAGAAAACACATGTGGAAGAAAACCAGGAGAAGGCAGATAGGAAACCTCTTTTTGTTTGTAGTTTTCTGCCATCCTCTGCTGCAGTTACTAGGGCAAGGTCTTAATTTAAACCTCTAGCGAAAAAGGCTAACCTCATAGATAGAAAAGTGTGTTAGAATAGTAATAGTTCGTATGTTTCAAACTACATGTTTTTCTCTTCCTCTGCTTCTTTCATTATCCATAGATAGAATCACAGAATCACTAAGGTTGGAAAAGACCTGTGCGATCATCAAGTCCAACCACCAACCCGACCCCACCATGCCCACTAAACCATGTCCCACAATGCCACGGCCACACGTTCCTTGAACACCTCCAGGGATGGTGACTCCACCACCTCCCTGGGCAGCCTCTTCCAGTGCTTCACCACTCTCTCAGGAAAGACATTTTTCCTAATATCCAGCCTGAACCTCCCCTGGTGCAACTTGAGGCCATCTCCTCTTGTTCTGTCACTTGTCACTTGGGAGAAGAGACCAACACCCACCTCCCCACAACCCCCTTTCAGGTAGTTGTAGAGAGCGATGAGGTCTCCCCTCAGCCTCCTCTTCTCCAGACAGAACAACCCCAGCTCCCTCAGCTGCTCCTCATCAGACTTGTGCTCCAGGCCGCTCACCAGCTTCGTTGCCCTTCTCTGGAGACGCTCCAGCTCATCATCAAGAAGTTGTGTTTCATATTTAGTGCTGGAAAGACAGCTGCAATATACTTCTAGAGATAACTGAAAGAAGAACAATAATAGAATAAGAAATGCAGCGCTTTTCAGATGGTAAGGTATTCAAACATGTATTTAGCATTCTGGATAGCTCAGTTTTGTATTTTTATTCCTAGAAACTATGTCATTAAATTTATATCATATAAATACAATTGTATTAATGCATTTGCTTTTATTTTATTTTCTTTCAAGTTAGAGCACCAATAAGTAAGCTTATGAATGTTTTTCTGCATTTGTTCTCTGTATTATTAGCAGCATTGCCTGAAGCATTTACCTAATAGCAGTTAATAAAGCCTATATTTTGAAACATGCTTTTGCCCATTGATGCTTCATTCTACATAAGAAAAGATTTAAAGCTAAGCACAGCAATATTTTTTTCTGTTGTTAGAATCAGAAGCTCTTAAACTATTAAATGGGTCATCCATCCAGTATGACTTAGTCACATGTGCTTTAAATTAGTCAAGTGCTTAATTGGCTTGCTGGATGTTTGCATGTATAAATATAGATGCTTGATCCAAGAGATACCTTGATACAAGGGAGGTAATTTTACATGTTCTAATTCTGTAGAAAGAAGAGAATCCTAAATGAACTGGTTTTTCAAACCAATTGAATTTTTTAGAAAGTTAAAGGCAATTAAAAATGTTGGCTGCCCAGCAGGACTGGAAAATCAGGCTATTATTTCATTGCCACTAAAAATGAGATACATACTTTTGAAAATTTTTGATATATGTCTGTAGCTAAATGCATCAGTATGGCTCTAGACTGACACACAGAGATTATTCATGCAATTCATTAATAGGCCAATAAAATGAACTAAACTGAAGCTGCTACTTGGATGTATGAACAGAATTTGTTTGCCTATTATGTATGTTCTGATCTGTAAGCAGAAGAAAGAATAGTTTGAAGCTGTGCTGAAAAATAACAGTGTAATATTATCACAGAATCACTAAGGTTGGAAAAGACCTGTAAGATCATCCAGCCCAACCATCAACCCAACCCCACCATGCCCACTAAACCATGTCCTGCAATGCCATGTCCACATGTTCCTTGAACACAATTAGATTAAACTGTAGAATTCCATGCTGCAAGTGGCAAGGTGTACCTGATACATGCTTTGTTAGAGGACTACAGAATGCGAAGTGAACAAAAGAGATTCCATATATGCCTAACAATGTCAACACTGCTTTATCATCTGGGCATTCCCTTTTGAAAGAAAAACCCTAATTAGTGGCATTTGGAGTGCATTACTAACATTTAGGTTGCAAGATGAATTACACCAGTAATGATGAATTTAGGCATGGTTCATACCTCAACTTTCAGTTAGTTCTGGTACCAAAACAGTGTTAAAATTTGTCATCTGATCCCATATTGTTCTTTACAGAGGTGATTTCTATTTTTTCCTATGAATATAGTATCACAGTTATGACTGGAAGAGACAACAATGCAATCATAGGAAGCTTATGGGGGAAAAAACCAAACAAACCAGCCAGTGGAATGGCAACAGGCAAGATGGATTTGTTGTAACCATGGCAAATATGGATGTTGGGAAACAAGGCAGGACAAAGAAGAAGGTATGTTGCGTTTGTAAGGTACAAAAAGAGAAAATGTCGCTATCTTTGAAACCAATAGGAAAATAGCTAGAAATTCTCTATACATGATCTAGTCACTAAGTCAAAACTGTTAAACCTGAGGGATTTAAGTTAGGCATCTAAGTAATGTTTAGGTATCTAAAGAAAGGCAGGATTGATCTTTTTCTGTTTAAGTAAGTTGTGGAAGATGTGATGCTCTGCAAGCAGAGATACATCAAAGACTATTACAGTGCATGTGACAATCGTAATAGGTACACGTGATATTTGTATGCTAGAGTATCAGTGAGCATTTTACATATATAATAGTTTAGTGTGCTGACTTGATGGGTCAGCTTCCCACGGAATCACCTGGAGGTAATTGTTGCAAATTCCCAGTGCAGAGATTGCCTGCCAGGATCCCATTAAGATAATAATATTTTCTAAGTTTAACATGCTTCTATTCTGTTTTCTCTTTCACTTTTTTGTCCTGAAAATACAAATATAGTTTAAAATATTTAATGGAAGCTAGCTTGTCACTGATTCATTTTCATTGTCTTAAACTAGCTGATTAATAGATGCTGAACATAACTCAGATTTTTTAAGAAAATGTCAATGAATTGTGAAATAAATGCAGTTTTAAAAATCTGCTTTATTATAGAAGAAGAAATGTGACTGTCTCTTTAGTTGTCCTGTTTAAGAGGGATAAAGGCAATAGACGTAAGACTTGAGGTTTGCCCCTTGAGATGGTTGCAAATAGAACCAGGGAATAATTAATCCTAGGGTACTAGCACACTAATTAGTACTGTTTGAATTGATGGGATTTGTAGGTTCTCAGTACCTTTGAAAATCTGTTTTTATTTTGGTGTCAATATTTTAGCCTTTTTTTTCACTTTAAGTAGCTGTCATTCTCAAGATATTTTACATCATAATAGGAGGCATCTAAGGATGTAATACTGGAAAAACGTCTGTATACCATCTGCTTACATACCTTAGTTTTGACAATAAGAAAGACTACAAAAAATTTCAGGGTCTTATGAGATTCAAAGAAGTGAGAGGCATAGTCAGAGTGAAATACAGCACTGTTAGTAGCATATTAGATAAATATAAGCCAGCTCTTCTAGCCTGGAATAATTGGTCCACCGCAGTGCCTGCCATATGGCCAGCAGCTTGCTGATGCCCTTTGCCCCAGCTGTCTCGTGTAATGGCAGCATTTGAGTTGTTGTTCCAGTCATTCTGATAAAAGCAGTTTTTCACACTGACTAGTTATATATCATTATAGGTTGAAAAGATGGCCATTGTTTTGTTTAAGACTTACACAGTTGCCAGGGGCTACTTCTGATTTCTGCTGAAGTAGAAGGCCTGGACAAGCCCTTGACTGTTTTGGCCACAGGTAGATGAGTGGAAAATAAACAGAGCAGAATTTTTTCTGTGTGTTTAGGTATGGCAATTCTTAAAGCCAAAGTTTTCTTCTGTACATTTGACCTCATTTTTCTAAAGTTTTTCTGTTCATAGAAAATTCATTGCCTCAGATAGGTAAGTTGAAATGATGGAAGCATCTAATATACTAAAAAAAGCAAAATAATTCCATAACTACAGTAGTCCTTACAGCATTTAGTTAGACATTGGGATCAGTTTTAGTCATCCTAAAAATTCTCTGTTTTTTACGTGTATGGAGAGCTATGTTTTTAAAATTTATGTCTGCTTTATAAAAGTTGCTAGAAGAGATAATAGTTATTTTGACATATCAGCACAGAACTTGGCTGTTTCATGACAACCAAGAAGTGGTGAAACTTATCTGGAAACTAACAAATTATTAGTTTTTTCGGGTTTTTTTCTGGAGGTTGATAGTAAGTTACCAGGTAAATTATATTGATATGTGTCTTCCTAGCTAATAATTCTCCCCTGCACCCTGCTTGGCCAATACAAGATATTTGCAAGAGGTTTACAAGCCATTTACATTGCCAAGAAACTTACCGTGTAGGGATAAAAATAAAATACAGATCATAACTTACAAGCCATCAAACTTATAAACATGCCAAAACCTTCTAAAAAGATCTACAGTGATCTATCAGCATTCCTATCCAGCTTTGTTTATGTGCATTTCCTATTTTTGTTCAGTTAAGAGCAGTGTTTGTTCTGTGTTTGAATAGCACAGTTGGGTCTTGATCCATAATGTGGGCTTCTAAGGAATTTTAAGAGGAATACACATTTTTCACTGAATATGCTGCCTTCATTTTTTTCAATACTTCTAGTCTAAAAAATGTTTGATAAATTTTTACAGCTACAAGAAAGAGTACTACATGATACCAACCATGTAAATTAGGCCAAGTTCTGACTGCCAACTACTTTTGATTCACCAACAGTGAAAACAGCTGTTTTTCAATAGTCCTCTGGTTATCATATTATTCGGCTGAGAAGGTTAACATTTTTTCTTTTCTTTTGTTGCTAGTATGGTAGGGGGTTTCTTTATTTGTTTTTACAGTGTGCTAATACCTCTTCTGTTCGGTATTGTTTTTCATACATTTTCCTGAAATCTGAAAATAGGTTTCAAGATATGGAAGGTTAAGATATCTTAATTTTCTGCCTGCATGACAGATTCCAGAGGCTTTTCACCATCTTCTTCCTTATTGATGTTTTTGCTCCTTTTCCTGCTTACTAGTCATAGGGATTGCAACCAATATATCCTACTCACAAAAGGCTCCATTGTACTTGAAAGTTAACTGCCAAATATTCTCCTACAGATTGGAGATAGACCTTGGTCCATCCCCCTGTATTTTAATGCATTTTAACGAGGAGGTTTTTGTTGTGATCCAGTTCTAATGACCTATCCTATGACATATGCCCACCATTCTTCATTTAATTTAATTCTTTTGTCAACCTCTGATACATCTCTGATTCATCATTTTATTGAGCGGTGATGGATCCCATACTTCATAATCCTGGCACCAGCCCCGCTTTTACTGAATCATATAGACTATTCTTATATTTTTTTCAGGACCAGTAACTGAGATGTGCTATGCATAGAACATTATATAGCACTGTGATACTTCCATTACAGATGATGTGTCACAGGTATGCCTTCCCAATGACGTAGGTGGAAAAAAAGGGAGTTGGTAATTATCTGCCCATTGCTTACAGCATATGTTTCATCCTCAGCAGCAATAACAAATTGGCTTGTGTCAGCAGTCTCCTTGTTGGAAAAATATTCCTGGGTTATAAGATAACAAGCAACCCTGTGTCATAACTGGAACTAGGTATATAAGAAGGTGAACGGTGTTATGTTTATTAAGACTATGCGTTGACTAGGTGGTTCTTGAGCGAATAGTGTTAATTAACAACTCAGCGACATGTGCATGTACTGAACTGACAATGAGTTTTGGAACCTTGTTGTGTGATTGCTTCCCTACTGTTTTTCACATGATTTTACTTTTGGGGTTGGAAGTATGAATGCTCTTCTGCTGTAGCGAAAACATGGCAGTATGCACATTCAGCATCTTCCCAGGAATAGCGACATGGTAAAATATTGTTCATTCACATAAAAACTAGAAACAAGCATACTGAAAAAGTATGAACAGTGCATTATGTAAGGTACTTTTTGACCATTATATAAACTCAGAAAGTTTTCATTAATTAAGACACTCACTTGGGCAATAAGTGTCAAACTATCAAACTACAAATTCCTGCCCCAACATACAAAGATTAAATCTTCTCATTGAAGAAAGTTTCTTAAAGTTTTTAATATGGGCAGTATAATTTGGTGAGGAATACTAGAATACTAGTTAATGTGCTGTTAGGATGTTATATAGAGTAAAAATATTTCTTTGAAACTGTGTTACAGAATCTTTGAGAGAGAAACAAAGATTTTACCTCTGTCTCAAACTTCCGTGTTTCAGTGGCTTACTAGTGTTACAAAGCTTTGTTTTCTGTTTTGTTTTTCATAAAAGTGCCAATATTAATGGTCGTGTTAGGTGAGTTATATAGCACTTTTCACATATGCCTTATAAATTTTAGATATAATTTTTATTAAAATTTCAGCCTAATTTTGGGCAACCACTCATTTATTTACTAAATTAGCATTATATGATATTGGCTTTGAGGTATTTAAACAATGTGAAGTATACCTCAAACTGAAAAATTTATAAGATTCTATTCTACGTTTATGTGCAGGTAGGCAAGGTTTTCTAATGTTACTGGAAATGGCTAAAATCTCATGCATGTGTCTCCTGGCCAGAAAAGGCTCTGACAAGCATCCATACATTCCCATGCGTGTATATGCCTCCTTGGGATCTTTTCTGTGCAGATGAGAAACAGTAGTGCTCCCTGGGTACAAACCCATTCCACCCGTACTTCCTATGGAAACATCAACAGCATGCTGGAACGCACTTTATATAAATTATGTGACATCATCTTGGTGAAAGGATAGTCATCACACCTCCTGTCTTTTCCTATTGATGCTTTCATGGGCGTTTCCAATCCAATTCCTTTCCGAGGTTCCTAACTGCAGAAGATGTATTCCCATGGGCCTGTCACCCTAGGCCACACGTGGCACCCTAGCATGGATGGGAGGGAGAATACGCCAGGTGTTAAAGAGTATACAGCATAAGGTGGGGTAGGCACTACTGATCTTTTGGTGCAGGGCAGTTTCAAAACGCAGACCGAAACAGGAAAACTTAACACAAGCATGCCTTCTCTCGTTAACCTTCAGCCTAGGATTTCTGTTTCTGACTGGAATACTGTGTACATGCTGACAGATGTGCTCACACAGCATAGGGGATGCTGGTTTACTCCTTCTACAGTCGGCATCCAAGGTAGCTGCACACCCAAGAGTTAGCCAACAGCGAGCACAGGAGGCCTGGTAGGACACTGTGGTAGAAACAATTCATTGAGAGTGGATGGCGTAGTGTGTACCAGCTCCACAGCAGACAGGAATGTGCACTGCTAATCATCTCAAAGGCGTATTCCAATTCAAAGTGAGGTACCTGAAGCGTCACACAAAGTTTTTTATTCTCTCACTGAGGGCAGGTTAGAAAAATCCAGCAGCGAAGTTCCACTACCACATTGCGCTTCTCATAATATGCGTCAGCTTGATTCTTATCCTCACTCTGTTTTCCCGTCCCTGTCTCACTTGCTTTTTCCTTCCTTTTTCTTGCAGTTGCATTTTCTTGCTCAGGAACATGTTACTGCACAGAGAGATGCCTAGGTCAGTAGGCATGACACCTTGTCATGATGGGCCACCTCGTCAGCTGCTGCTCTGGGAACGCTATCTGCAAATGAGTAAGTTTAAACCTCCTCCTCATGCAAAATTGCAGGTTTTGTCTCTGTGAAGCGGGTGTCTGCAACAGTGCACTGTGCTGTGTCTGTCTTGCCGATATAATTGTGAACAGAAGGGGGTGCTCCCTTTTCCAGAGGCTTTATGCTAGGGATAAGGAAAGAAAGCAGATCTCTATTTCTAGTTTTATAAATAGAAAGTCATTGGCTTCACTACCATGCAGTTCAGATGTTATGCTGGGCAATCCTGCAACTGTTCTAAGCAGTTATGTATGCAAGGCATTGCGCACTTGTTGATCACTCTGAGGCAAGGCACCTTGTGGTGATAGTGCCGTGCTGTAGGACGTGATCTGTTGGAAACTCTGCCTCATACGCACTGCCTCATCAGTGTTCACATGCACCCCCATTACGTGAGGTGTGCCAAACAGCAGTTTTTCACACAGCAATGGAGAAGCTGGTGTTCATCTTTCCCCTGAGCATTCTTCATTTTGCAGTGAATTGAATTACTACACATTTGATAGACATCCTGGAGCAGTTTAAGTACAGTGTTGTTGCAGTATTTCCATACAGCCAGCCTCAAGAGGGAGTCAGCGGGTTACTGTGATGCAGCAAAGCTGCCAAATCCTACAAAGTTTGGTATTCCTTGGGAAAATAAAGCTCTGACTAAGCACAAACAGGGGGAAGCAGAATTTGCGCACGTGGCCTGTGTAGACTGTGATGGAGTAGTAGCCCTTGTGAGGGCTGGTAAGAACCTTGCAGAATGAGATACTGCATCAGCTAGGAAGCTGTTACTAGGCTGGAGTATGTCAGTACCACTATAAATACTGCAGCTGTTGTCCCAAGGTTCTGAATGATTCCAGACAAGGTAGAAGACACTTTTAAGACTTGGGTTTTGCCCTTGCATTTCCCCTATCATTTGTCTTTAATTCTTTTCAGCATTGTTTGCCATTGTGTATAACCGCTATTCTCAGCACAGACTGATACGCTCTGTAGCATCCACTTTATAGCAGTGTTAGAGGATAATACTTTATTTGGTTTCGTGACAGTTTCCTGTCTGTTAGGGATTATGAAAAATACAATATTTAACTACAAATGTCTGTCTCTATGGCTCTTCTTTCCATTGACTCTGTGATCATTGTGGTTGGCTCTTGATAATGTTATTGTCAATACTGTATTACTGGCTAATAGGAGAGAGTTGAGGACATGAACATTACTTTGGTACACACGTGCCAGGATGCATGACACACATCCGTTGCAATCTATACCTGTAATTTGCTCTATCAAGTGCCTCATGAGACAGGTTAATATTACAGCCAGTGAATGGCTATAGTAATAAGTGTGATTTTTACACAAAGTTCATCCAAATATGTGAGTACTCTGGCACATGGGACTGTAGCAGGTTTACACACACACGTAACATAGTAGTGAAAACATGACGCGTGACCCCATGACCAGATAACTCAGATTATTGCAAGTGCCTCCAAAGAATTGTTTTACACTGGTAGTTAATCATATATAGACTTGTCAGACCTGGTATTATATCAGAGGTAGATATCTAGGTGACTAGGGAAGTTTATCCTGCTGTAACTTTATAGCTGGATGTCGTAAATCAATAGCTGTTAAATGCTGAAGAACAACATCATTATTTGCAGCTATTTTGGTAATGCCTAATGACTCGAGGAATGTTCTAGCTGTTTCATCCCTGCATAAGAAAGAAAATGCAGGCACTGTAAAATGTTTCTTAACAGTAAGAGCTGAAATGAGAAGAAAGTGGTGGGAAAATAGGCCTCAGTAAGTTTCAGTACACTGCTTGCCTTGAATAATGTGTCATGTGATGAAGCAAATACTCTTCCATCCCCTCCATTTGATCTGATTCCAGATTGTATAATACGATTCTCCCCACCAATCCTCACCGGTAAGACCTTGCTGCTAGTGACTGAGAAAGTCTGGTATTGTACCAAGTTGTCATCCAGGAATTTAATGCCTGTTTCAGATGCTAGTCTTTCTTATTCTGACAGTTTTCTCCACCCTTTGTCATCACAATCGTTTTATTGTGTTAGCCATAGGACAAAAGGATCAAACGTAGATCCATAATTTTTGTAGTTCCATAATCTTCCTAAATAAGGCCTACTATAACACATGTTCAGTTGTCTGATGCATTTAAAAGTAAAAAGTATTTTTATATCACCTCTTGTGTTCATACACCCCAAATTTCTGGACAGAAATTTTCAATGTTTGTTGAGGATTACATTTTAAATTAGGTGAAATCTCATTGGTTATTTCCAAGATTAGCTTGCTTTTCCTACTTCAAAATGTTTTCAAAACGAGCATGAAGTAAATGCATTATACGTGAAACAGCTACTGAGGAAGGAGGCTATTTCCTACATCTAACAAGTGTAGGAAGCATCTTCAATACTACTTTCATCCTCAGCAAGTGTTTGATTTAAATATGTCTTCTCCTATAAAATGTGTGCTGAATTAAGAGAGATTGAAAACTAAATTAACCGGAAATGTTTAAGGGTAAGAGGATTCAGCAGCAGAGTTAGAAATGCTAGTGAGAAGAGGGATTCCAGATGTAGGCAGAGGATGTGACTTTGGAAAGGAAAAGTTGTGCCAAAAAGGGTTCATCTAGGTGTTCTTCACAGTTTGAAGAGCAGGATTCATAGAATCACAGAATTGTTGAGGTTGGAAGGCACCTCTGGAGACCATCTAGTCCAATCCTCAAAGCATGGTCAGCTAAAGCGGGTTGTCCAGGACAATGTCCAGTTGGGTTTTGCATATCTCCAAGGATGGAGACTCCACAACCTCCCTGGGCAACCTGTTCCAGTGCTTTACCACCCTCACAGTAAAAAGGTTATTTTTTTAAATGTTTAAATGGGTTATTTTTTTCATTTCAGTTCGGGCCTATTGCTTTTTGTTCTTCCACTGGGCACTACTGAGAAGAGCCTAGCTGTCGTCTTTACTCTGCCCCCATCAGGTATTTACACACAAAAACACTCTCTCACCTTCTCCAGGCTGAACAGACTCAGGTCTCTCAGCCTCTCATTAACTGACAGAAACTCCAGTCCCTTAATCATCCTTGTGTCCCTTTGCTGGACTGTCTACAGTATGTCCATGTCTCTCTTGTACTGGAGAGCCCAGAACTGCACTCAGCACTCCAGATGTGTCTCATCAGTGCCGAGCAGAGGGAAGGATCCCCTCCCTCCACCTGCTGCCAATGCTTTTCCTAATGCAGTGCAGGATGCTGTTGGCCTTCTTTGCCACAAGGACGTGCTGCTAGCTCGCGTTCAACTTGTTTTCCACCAGAACCCCCAGGTCTTTTTATGCAAAGTTGTTTTCCAACTGACCAGCCCCCGGCATGTAGTTATGCGTGCGGTTATTCCTCCCTAGATACGGGACTTGGTGCTTACCTTGGTTGAATTTCACGAGATTCCCGTTTGACCATTTCTTCAGCCTGTTGAGGACCCTCTCAATGGCAGCACCTACTGTATCAATCACTCCTCCCATTTTTTTGTTACCTGCAAACCTGCCGACTGGCCTCCAGCTCAACTTCGTGATGCTGATCACAACCCTTTAAGCCCAGCAGCTCAGCCAGCTTTCAGTCTACCTCCCTGACCACTTATCTAGGCCATAATTCATCAATTTGCCAAGGAGGATGTTACGGGAGCAAGTGTTGAAAGCCTTGTTGAAGTGAAGATAAACAATATCAACTGCTCTTCCCTCATCCATCATGCTAGTGATTTCATCATAGAAGGCTGTCAGGTTAGTCAGGCATCATTTCCCTTTCATAAATCAATGCTGACTACTCGAAATCACTTTTTTGTCCTTAATGTGTTTGCAAATGGTTTCCAGGATTATTTGTTCCATCCCCTTCCTGAGGATAAAGGTGAGGCTGACCAGTTTGTAGCTAGTTGCTTTGAATGGCTTCTGGAGGAGCACAGTACAGCCAGAGCTGGCCAGCTAAGCTGTCTATACAGCAGCAGCAGAAAACCACTTTTTTGTTCATCTCAGGAGTCTGATGTACATGTGTACAGGTATTTCACTCTAAGTTCCTTATCTCTCTAATTATATCTAGTACAAAAGGCAGCTTTTTAAAGTAGAAAGGATATTTTTTTAATGGATTCTCAATGTTTCTTATGTTTTTCATATCTGAAAATGTGTCAGAAGCAGGCTGTTGTATAAAATCTTCACCAATTACATTTTTTAAATGGTCTTGCCTAACAGTCACTGTTAGTCATGATAGACATGACCCCTTATTTCTCCTCAGTTAGTAAAAATTTTGAGAAGTAGTACCTTATCTGTCATTACAAATAATAGCAAAGCTAATCTGTGCTCATTTCCGATGCTAAGCAAGCTCACCTTACCGAAAAAAATGTAGAGTGATCTTTTCTAAATAGAAATACTGTTTTAACTGTCAGTCTAATGATATCAGTGAGGCAAGTTCTGTAAGGACAGGTAATGTCATTTATTAGATTAACTGGTACAGTAGAAAAAAGTAGGCAGGATTTGTGAGACAGGAGTGTTTCTGTGGAATTGTTAATAGCATAACATAGTTCTAGTCTATGCTAAATCACAAAACTGAGACAGGGAGAAGGTAAGATTGCCATTTATTACCAACAAGGCTGAAGATTTCTTCAGTGTACTCTCTCTAGAAGATTTCAGTGAGTTCTAACTACTTTAAAAGTTTACACAAGGGGTAGTATTATCTCTGAGGAGTTTGAAGAACAAAGGCTTGGCCTGAAATTCTACATTCATGAGATTCTGTGTTCTCTTTTTAAATTTTAATTAGTGCTATCAAGTAAATTTACCTATGAATTACCAATTAGCACATTCTGAAATGTAAGTGTTGTAACCTTTGAAAGGTTGTTCTGCACAAAATGAATGGGAGAAAAAGGTGACTTTATTAGATACTAGGCAAAAGTCTCTTCAGCTGGGAAGATACAGCTGGTAGCTCCATTATTACTCGGTAGTTGGTGAGGTCAGCAGCGAGTATTTGGTAACTTGCTGAACTGGACCCTCAACTCCAGTTAGACAATAAATCGAGGGCCTTTGCTGGATGGGGGTTTTGCTGTACTGTAGGAAACACACCAGATCTACATTATCTCTTCATCAGTGTTGCTTTGAAAATGTGCAAAATGTATTCTTTTAACTGCAGTAAACTTTTTTTTTTTTGCATCTGCATAGAGAAGAGGAGGCTGAAGGGAGACCTTATCACTCTGTACAACTACCTGAAAGGGGGTTGTGGGGAGGTGGGTGTTGGTCTCTTCTCCCAAGTGACAAGACAAGAGGAAATGGCCTCACGTTGTACCAGGGAAGGTTCAGGCTGGATATTAGGAAAAATGTCTTAACGGAGAGAGTGGTGAAGCATTGGAACGGACTGCCCAGGGAGGTGGTGGAGTCACCATCCCTGGAGGCGTTCAAGGAACATGTAAACGTGGCACTGCGGGACATGGTTTAGTGGGCATGGTGGGGTTGGGTTGGTGGTTGGGCTTGATGATCTCACAGGTCTTTTCCAACCTTAATGATTCTATGATTCTGTGATTTAGACCTGATATGTGATTCACCTGCTCTACTCATGCTTCATCTCTATTTTTCCCCCACATCTTCTGGTATATGGGCTCAGACTGATTTTCAGGTGTGGGGCAGCAACTGTTAACAGAGCTACAGTTTATTAAAAAAGATAGTTCTGAATGTTGCAGATAAAGTGCAGTTAAATTAAGTAGCTATATAAGGAAAATGCCATCTTTTTACAGTGGGCAAACAGAATTAGCACTTGCTCAAAATAGAGACAGCAGTTTGAGAAGGAAATTTCTAGCAATAACCACGGAAGCAGTTCATGGCCCCCGGAGAAGCCCTGCCAGCTGTTGAGCCTTTGGGCTCATTAACGCTCCCACCCACAGCTGCAGTAAATAAGGCTTGGAAATGGCTCCTCTGCCAGGTGCTCTGTAGGTACTATTTCAGGGGTTTGGCTGTACTATTCAAACAGCTTTTTGGAATGCTCTGCTGAGGATAGTTGTGTTATTTATTTTATTTTTTTTCTTCTTTTTCCTGGTGGAAAAGCTCAAGTCTTCTTTACTTCAAGTGAGTAAAATAAGCTCCTATGGGACCTAGTGGTGAGGGATGTTTATGCTGCTTGGTAGTGTATATGTGAATGCTCTTTTTTTAGGAATACACTGAATTTTGTGGTTTGAACAAGTAACAGATTAATCTAGCTATTGGTTAATTTAAAAAGTATTGATTTGGACTTTTTGGTACAAATTAAGCTTATGGGGGCTTTACATTTGCTTTGACTGTTATGTTTCCTTAAAAAAGTAAAACAAGTGGTTGATCATTTTTTAAATAGGTTTGATGCTATTTGCACATCAGAGAATGCTGATGCTTTTTATGTCTAATTAATTCTGATCTACTTAAAAATTAGCGTTTTAAAACCCTGTCAAAGTCTATAGTGTATCAGAGCTAGAATATCACTTGTATCTGAACTCTTTATGCGAAGGAAAATAGGGCTTCTGCAGTGCCATAGTTTTGTTTGTTATGGGACTTCCAGTGTTACACCCTTTATCTGCTTTGCTTATGTTCCTGAGAGTCTCCTGATACCTTCTGCTTTCTCAACACTTTAATTTTAGAGAGAAAGGATTATGAGAAAATCTGTCTATAGAAAGTTGACTTTTAGTGTATGAAAGTAACTCGTGATCCAGTTGAAACATAGGTAAAAAGAGCCCAATACTTACTGTGCCTTATAAACCAAGGAATGTAAAGTTGTTTTTGTTGGTGTTCTGATGTATGACTTGATTGTTTGGGTTGGCAGTTTTGTGTGTAGCCTGGTATAGTAATTGCTTTCTGGAAATATATCTTAGTCTTCATAACATAGCCTATAATTTGTTACAAACACGTGTCTGGTCTGAAAGTGAACTGTTCTCTTCTTCATATGAAGAAAACAATTTGATTATTTCCTTTCACTCTTCATGCTTCTTTTAACTGTTCTTGGAAATCTCTTACAAAATTGGCTGTTCTTAGTGGTCTGATACAGATAGTGAACTAACGTTGAAAGAGCACAGCGCCTGCAATGAACTTGTTCTGTCGTGGATAAGTAGTGCGTGTGAAATTGAGACATGCTAGTAGAGACCCTTTATTTGTCTGGTCCTCTTCCTCCCACCCTAGTTTTAGTTTTGCTGTGTTGGATATCTTGGAGCTTGAGGTTTACATCTTCAGTAAGGAATATCCTTTCCATGCTTGGGGGCTTCTGTTCCACGGTTGGTTTGCCTGTGGAAAAGGCTGGTGGTACCTTTGCGGCAGAGGGAGAGAAGGCTTTATCAGGCAAAGTGTTGTGTTATAAGGAAATACTACATGTGAAATTCTAAGAATGGAAAGTAGTGTGACTCCTAACAACGAGAAAACACTGCATGAGGGAAGTAAGAAAGCAGACACTGCTCGTTAAGCTGGATGATTTTTGTATTGTTAAATTACTTGGAATGGCCAGAATAACAAACTGTGCGGGAGTATTGGAGAAGTGTGATAAAGGAAAGAATAGAAATGATTTGTAGAAATACAGTGCTTGCACAGCTGCATTTTTCTGAAATAATGTCAAGTTTCCATTGGCCAACTATGTAGCAATTCTCAGTGGCAATTTACGCTTGCTTTTATGATTGAAATTAATCCTAAGAGGTAGACTGAACAGGATGAATTTTAGAGAAAGCTTTTGCAAAGGGGCATCACAAAACAAAGCACAAAGACTTTTTAGTGAGAAAGAGGTGATGGAGATTCGTCGTGCTGCCTGTTTGCATAGAGGTCAGCATGAAGACACGAGTGGAAAACAAAGATGTTTCTCTGTGTGATCTTAGAGATGCGGACGAGGAACTAACGTGTAGTACCCTTGTTTTGAGGAGGTGATGGAGGGGTGGCCACCGCACCATAACCTACCAAAGGTCATGGTTAAGAAGTCCACAGTAGTCTGTGGTACCTAATATATAGGATTAAAACCTAATATGTAGGCTTAAATACAGATGTAAGAGTGGAAAGATAATATTTTAAAAAGAAGTGTATCGATTGAATGCACTGAGTGCATGAGACTTAAACCTGTACTTCAAATCAGTAACGCCTTGTCTTACCTACAGGTGCCTATTTACCTGTTTACATTTAAATACATTAAATGACAGATATTTGCAGTCACTGCAGTTTCCTCTATGGAGGAGTGAATGAGGCTGAGCATTAACAAAATGGGCTCTTGGCTACCTTTGCTCTCCGTGTCGGATCCTTGTCACCTATGGCTAATGTAATTTAGGGCTCCGCGGAAAGGTGACGCGACTGCCTGGGCGCTTTGATGGTCGGGTGGCCGTAAATAGCGGCGGAGTTGTGATCTTTGGCGGGGGGTTACTTCTCGTAGGGAGATGTGAAAACTGCCTTTAAAAGTTGAATTGCGAGAACTTGAGAACCTGCTGCGGGGGAGAGAGGTTTCTCCTCTTTCGCCGCTGCCACCGCCGGTCCCCAGCGCTGCCGGTGCGGCGCAGCCGCGGGGGGGCGCCCTCCTCCCGCGCACCCCGCGCCGCCGGCCCGGGCAGCACCGTCGCTTGGGCGGAGGGAGGGGAGAAACAAACCAGACACCTCCGTTTCATACCCAGCTCACGGTTCAAGGTCAGGGCTGTGTAAACTGCCGCACAAAGGCTCCTTTCAGAAGCCGGCACGCCGGCTTCGCGGCCGCCCGCACAATCCTCCATTCAGGCGGTGACCCCTGCGGGGCCAGGCGGGCGCGACCCTCGCCCCGGGGAGCCGCCACACCGCCCGGCCCGGTCGTGCGCCGTCCCCGAGAGCTGGGCAGGGCGGGCAGCCACCCTGGGCAGGCGGGGCCGGTAGCAGCGAAGCGCTCGTTGTCGCCCGGTCCCGCACGCCGGCGGAGCTCCCCGCCCGTCTTCGCCTCCCTTCGCCCCGCCTTCCCCCGCCCCGCCCGGCGCTATTTGCATACTGGCCGCCCAGCTCGGATTTCACTGGCGGAGACGGTCTCCGTCGGCGTCGCTGATTGGTGCTTCTCCCCGCAGGTCATTTGCATGCGGCGGTGCGGGGCACCCGGCAGACCTGCGGCGGAGAAGTTGAGTGGAGCCGCCGCCAAGTGTCCCGCCGAGCGGCTCGCGCGGAGCCCACCCCGCGCCGCCGCCCCGCGCCCTCCGCGGGCCCCGCGACCTGCCCGGGCAGCAGGCGGCCCGGTGCGCCGGGGCCCTCGTCCGCCGGCTGCCGCCAGCCGTCCCTCCCGATGCAGAAGATGGCTGAGCGCAGCCTCCCTGCGGGATGGAGGTAGCTGGCCCTCGGCGGAGCCGGCGTGCGGGGAGGGCTCCTTCCCGCCCTGCTGCAAATCCTCCCGCGCCGCTGGTGGGGCAGGCGGCTCTGGCTCGGTAGGCGCAGGAGGGATCTGCCCTAGCCTCACCTTTCGCGCTCTTTGCCGTTGGCTTCACCCGTCTTTCCTATGGCTGGGATATACAGCTCTACTCTGAAGACCCTGGAGGATTTAACTTTGGACTCTGGTTATGGGGCAGGGGATTCCTGCAGGTCCCTTAGTCTCTCTTCTTCCAAGTCCAACTCCCAAGCCTTCACCTCTTCTCAGCACAGAGGCAACTGGTGGTACTACTCGGGCTCCATGAACAGTAGGAATAACAGCTGGGATACCGTGAACACTGTTCTGCCGGAAGACCCCGAGGTTGCAGATATCTTTTCCAAGTGTCCTAAGCTGCCGGATCTAGAGGAATACCCTTGGACTGATGAAGACATTGGAAAAATCCTCAGAAAAGGGAAGGGAGATGGCAATACCAGAACCTTTTCTCAGGAAGCTGTCAGGCGGCTCTCGCAGTTGCTGAGGCGCGCCTTGATCAGGGTCTCCAGGGAAGCTCAGCGTCTCAGTGTGATGCACTCCAAGTGCACCAGGTTTGAGGTGCAGAGCGCTATCAAGCTCATCCAGAGCTGGTCGTTGTCAGAAAGCTGTGTCTTGGCGACTGTCAAGGCTCTCTCTCTGTACAGCATGAGTGCTGGAGACGGACTGAGGAAAGGTAAATCGGCTAGATGCGGCCTCACCTTTTCAGTGGGGAGGTTTTTCAGGTGGATGGTGGACACTAGGATCTCAGTTAGGATCCATGAATATGCAGCCATCTCTTTAACCGCTTGCATGGAAAACCTTGTAGAAGAGATTAAGGCTAGGGTTTTGGCAAGTCAGAGCCCGGATGGTGGAGGAGGGGAGATCTCGGCTGAAATCCTGGAGATGGTTATCAACAACGATGCGGAACTTTGGGGAGTGTTGCAACCTTACGAGCATCTCATCTGTGGGAAAAATGCTAATGGTAAGATCCAGCTTTTACGATTGCTAATCTTCATACCAGCAAGCTTTATAGTAAAATCGTTGATTTCCGTGGACTTGGGTTTTTTGGGGTTTTTCTTTTAATCTGAATTGCATCGTGGTCGTGGTTTGTGCGTGCGTAAAGCAGACACGATGGTTTCACCAGGCAAGAGTGATCCTGCTTTACGTTGAAGGCGTACTGGTTTATAAAAGGTGCAGAGGCTGTGGGAAACCAAGCCCCGTTGTGTTAACAAATGTCTCCTGACTTTCTACCAGCTGCTGTTTTGAGCATTTTTACCATAACTGACATGTAAACATGCTTCTCTGTAACCATAAGGTGAAATGCGCTTTACAAGCTGCTCTTCAGAAAACACCACTATTGGTTTTTAAACAAAACTTTTATATTATAGTGAGTATCTTGCAGTTTCATCTTAAAGATGCTATTCCCACATACAGCCTGGAGAGGGAAAACAACATTAATTTCTTTTTTCTTTGCAGTAGTAAAATTCAGTTTCTGAGCAAAAACTTATAACTATGTGTTACTTAGATTTCTTTCTAGTTTAGCAGAAACCTGTGTTGTAATTATGCTCGTGCAATAAAAAAGAGCTTGTGCTTGGCTTGCCAAAGTGAGTATGTAGGACGGTGCCTCAGTAATGAGAATAACATAGCATTAAGATACTTACCTCTCTAATTTGTTTAGAAAGCAGGCTTTTTGAACAGTTAAGTAAATAAGCAGGTAGAGGAATGTTGGCGTCTTCCTATGAGACTGAGGAGCAATTTGAAAAGCTTAAGCCATGACAGTTCTGTTAAGAAGCTGCACTGTTTATTTTGCGTTGTCACACTGAGGAGTACCATATTTTTCCATGGAAAACTTAGAGAAACATTCAGTTTGGAAAACTATTCTATGTACCACACACAGTTCCGTGTCTTTTGCTGGCCTCATCGTTACAGTCGGATATTCCATGCATAATACCTTTCTGATTTAACTCTTTATAAAACCAAGTGGCTTGGTCCTCTTCAAAAGGTAATCTCGTAACAAGAGACGAGTAATGGAGTGGATTTTCTTTGTGGGAAAAAATATACCTTAGGTGAATGTTAGTAATGAAACGCTTTGTCAGAGAAGGGCTGACTCAGCTTCTGCTCCTTGGGTGCATTGATTTCCTGCAGTTAGCCTATACCAAAGCAATGATGTCGCAATTCAGATCACTAGTAGATAGGTGCAGTGACTGTCCCTGTTGGGTCAGCCTGGTTGAAATTACAACTTAAGAGGGTGGCTGCATTACGGTGCTCACAAAACCTCTCTTGTGCGCTCTATCTGCCCTCTGTCTACCAATGGTGTTACTAAATGTAAGCGAAATAAATGCAAGGAGCCCTTTGGGACGTGCTCTTGGCACTGGTACAAGACATAACTGTAACTTTAAAAGTCAAACATGGACATCTACTTTTTTTAACTACAAGCTCTTAGACGGAAGACTGTAAAGGTATGGGGATGTCTTGTTCTCTGCCAAAACACTTGTCATAATTCTTTGTGTACCATGAGGGTATTTGTCACCAGGTCCAAAAAGAGGACTCGGTTCCCTTTCTTGTTTATTATTCAGGGAAGTTCATTATTTCAGGCGTAAAATACTGTGGTGCTGTAAAGTAAAACCTGCACTTTGTTCTCTGTTCAGTGCTTCTGCCACACAGGTTCTGTGTGTAAAATGAAGATGAAGACTCAGTCCCTCACAGAGCTTTTTTGCTTTTTTTTCTTAAGAGAAGTCTCCTTGGAAAAAATGCAACAAATGAATGGAAGCTGGTGCTCAATGGAAGCATGAGTGACTGTGCAGGGAAATGCTTATAAATATTCAAAGTACCAAATGGTCAGTTATGATAACGCTTGGGTAGTATAATACCAAGCAGTCACTGGCTGCAGAAGGATTGGCTTCTGTTGCCTCTTTTGTTGTTCCTGTCTTTCAGATCAATTCTGTCGATAATTGAATGCATTTTTTTTTTAAGTCTGAACAGTGAATAAAACTGCACATGAAGGTATCCTGTGTGATTTCCTGTGACAGTCTGTCACTGGTATTTTACCTGACACAAGTCAGTGAATCTTCTAAATGGCTTTTCTTGCAGTTGTAAGACCACAAATGGCTTTATATGGATGCAAAATGCTTGAAATAACTTCTTTATTCTTTCTCCCTGTAGGAATTGTAAATTAGTAGTATTCACATCATTCTCCACAGTGCTTTCAAATGATCTTGTCTTTTATGTTAATTTAAATCTGAGGTAGATCTAGTGGTAAAATAACTGGATTTATTCCAGCATAAGGAACAGGAAAACTTGCTTTACTGTCACTTTTGTTTCTTTTATAGGAAGAACATTTTAATGGAGTACTCATAAATTAGGAACTTGGCATACGTTTGGGTTTTGTTTTACAGCACTGAGTTTGATGCTAGAGATATAAAGCACTTAGAGGTTAAGTTCTAACTCCAGTCAAGCATTGAAATCTCTGGATGAAATCCGTGGCCAGCGTGCTATGCAGAAGATTGCACTGGATTATCATAATGGACCTTTCTGCCATTATGATCTATTGAATACCATTTTCATTATTAGATCAGGATAGCATGCTTCTTTGGAGTCTAAGAAACAGTAGGTAAATACATAAATCTTCATAAATTCTGAAGAGACTGAGGTTTAGACCTGTATTTCTTCAGTGACTCATCTCCCATCAAGGACTGTAGTCCAGTCACTGTTCTTAAGGCTTTGGAGACTGAAAGCTTAATATTCTGCATTGTAACAAACATGTTTTTACTCTTCACAAACCAGGTGTTAAGTTTAAAACTCTTTAAATGCTTAAGGGGAATTTTAGTATCATTTTTAAGTAAATAATAATCTGTGGCTTATTTATTCACCCTTTCTGTGAAGCTGTGCTTTGATCAACTATCTGCTGCTTCTATGAGGCATTTTCTGCTCTCAGTGTGAGTTCTGACTTGATGCTTGGGACTCAGTCTCTCTGCCTTGGAAGGAGGAATGTCACCTGAGCTTGTGGCCATAAGGAGTTCTGTGAAGCTCTCTGGGTGTTCTGGTGTCTCCAAGGGCAAAGTCTTTTCAGACAGTCTAGGTGGGATGTTGCAAAAATAATGCAGTGCAAGCTGGAAAGAAAATGAAACAAAAGTAGCAAAAATGATAAGCAGCTACTGAACAACATAGCTACTGGAAGGTAAAAAAAAAAGTTGTGTAAATTAGAATACGTGTTTTATTTTCTATTTTTAATTAGATGGTTTGATATAGCTGAGGTAGAGAATGCATCTGGTAGTTTCACAGGGATTTTGAGACATGCTAATTTGGAATATTGGAGACTATTCATTTAAAACATTTGCTGGGAGACGAGGAGAAGTATGAACTTGGCTTGCAAATGTGATTCTTTTTACTTGATGTTCCTGTGTTTGACTGGTGCGTGGTTCATTAGAATCTGAACTGTCAGCACTGCAAATACATTTTGATATTATTGCCCTATTAACTACAGCACTTGACTCTGGTTCTTGCCGAGCACTCCTGCGACAGCCAATACACCTGCTGTGCTATTTAATGCATCAGCACATCCTGGTGTTCTGTAGATATAAGTGTTGGCAGATGTTTTTGCAAAAAAAAAAAAGGGGGGGGGGAATTTAACTTGGTAATGCTGTTTCTTCATGTACCTTTACCTCTTCGCTGAAACACTTGAAGTTCTCTGTGGAGGAACTAATCCACAAATTACCCTGTTGGTTTGCTCAGCTGATGAGTAGTAGAAACAGAGTCTGAAATAAGCTCTACTTGTGTCTTGAGACATTTTTCTTAGAAAGGGGTTGAGGGGGGAAATGTGTAACCTTTCCTCATGGTGGGAGGCAATGATTTGCACTCAATAAAATTAGACCAGGGATGAATTTTCGTCTCTCTCATACTAAACACTGTGGCACACCCTACCAAGCGTCACGCATGGACTTTGGATTTAGTATCACTAACACCATTTTCTTTTATATTTCTCACTGCACTAATATATGTTAAAAATTATAGCTGATTTTAACATTAAGGATTTTTAGAGCAATGCCGTTATAAAAATTCCTTTTTATAGTTGTCAAAATGGTCTGAAATACCATGACTACATTGAAATAAAAAAAGTCACTGAAATCCAGCATGGCAAAAAAATAATTTTATGACGTTTCAATAAATAGAATGTCCTTTTGTTATCTGCACTGCACAAACTGCTGTGCTCATAAAAAGCCTCATCAATTTTAATAAGCTTTCAGCTTCACAACTCTTCAGGGGAAAAAACTGCATGTTGGAAGGGGTGCATTTTGGGGAAGAGAGCTGCAAATGCAATCAATAAGCTAAGCTGAGTAGAAATACAAGGCACGTAAAGCGGGTACCACAGGTGGTTTGCAAATCATAACGAAACAAACACCTCTGTATTCTGCGTCATCACATCTGAAGCAGTAGTTTGAGGCAGCATTGCTTACTGGGGTTTCCTGGGCAGAAATATGATAGACCTACATGTGCATTTCCATGTTAGATGGGCTGGTTGTAGCTATGATCCTATTCGAACTATGGCCTTCTTCACCTCTGTGCAAATGTACCCTCAGCATGCCTTGTAGGAGTAGAAGCACACACATGCAAGAGCTTGGATTTATATCCACAAACCCGCAGGGACAAATCATTTAAGCCTAAATGTTAGTGCTTGTATATACATGCTCACCTGTCCTACAAATGCAAACCACTAGATGCACAATTAAAAATACAAACATCTGCAGATACACATCTTGCTTATGTTAAAGGGTAGATCAAGTAAAGCTAAAATGCCTATTTTTTTCCCTTAGAGTGGGTTTTGTGTCTGTGTGTGTATGTTTCATTTAGTGATAGTAAAGTAAAACTTCATTAATGAAGTAATAATGCTGTCTTAAACGAATCCTTCAAATTGCTGGTATTGCACCACAGCAATAAAATTTGGGTCCTTTCAATTCAGTTGGTAAAAGAGCAAGTGCTGGAACTTCCTCAGTGCATAACTACTAGCAGCAAGTGCTGATATTTGGATTTTATGTGGAATTGGTATCAGTGACAGTTTAACCCTGTGAAACTGAGGAGCGAGGCCTGTGAAGAGAAGGAACCTCTTGGAGAGAAAAGTCTGTGACCTGTTGTGTCGAGGCTGAAGTCTGTTGTTACTGCTAAAGCCAGGGGTTTGACCTGAGCAAATATTGTTGAGGCCAGGACAGAATTTTATCCTTGTAAGTATACCAGGCGTTTTTTGTGTGTGTGAGTGGTTTTTTTTATTTTTTAGGTGAAAAATCAAGCTGCTTTAGCTCAAAGTTTAGCAGTGAACACCTGTGCAATATTTGGATATTTGGGGTGCTCTTGCATATTTTTTTTTGTTTGCAGAAAATAAGAATATGAACACTGAAAGCTCATTCCTCAATATTAAAATATGATATAGTTGATGTACATGTCTTCTGATATTGGAATAATTGAAATTAAATTGTCTCATTTCCAGTTTGAAGATCTTGCAGCATACAGTCAGCTAGTCTTCCTGAACTGAGCCACCAGCGTGTTTTTTTTCCCACGTACCCCCTCTAATTTCTCACGTGATTTGAAACCTAAACTCATCTAGGGAGAGTTGATGGTTGTCAGTGAACTTCCCTAACTGATCTCTAGCATTACAAATTGCCTCTTTCTTGAGATCAGCACTCACCCAGTGCATGGATGTTGTATATATTCTAGCTGTTTTGAAATCTTAATCCTACCTAATTTGGGGCTATTCCAAAACTAATTGCACTAGTAACATAGGGTGGCGGTGAGTATTGAATAAATTGTGTTTTGATAATGGGGTTGAGATGAAAGGTCTTTTTACACTGAAAAAGTCTTATTGGGTTATTAATGTTATTGTAATGTTTTCATGTTGTAATAATTTATTTCTGCTTGTGTACCTGGTATGATTCAATTAGTCTAGTTAATGGTTCATCTAGAGTTTCTTTCAGTATCTGTTTCATTTTTCTGTCCCTTTCCCTAGCTTGGTGTTATAATGCATGGGTATGCAATACTGCAAGGGAAGTGTTTAAGCTTATAAAGCCCTCTGTTGTGTGAAATGCAAGAAGTACTGAACATGCTTGTTTACAATAGACTGTATAAAATTCACTTATTACACAATTACCAAGCCGCAGAGGGGCATGGGCTTAGGACTCAAGCACTTAAATAACTTCAGAAAGAACTGAAGCTCAAAAGTGCCCATTAGTACTTGGAAGCTTAAACCCGAGATCTTAATGTTGAACTAGAAGGTAGTTCATTTTTAAAAAGAACTCATCTTACAGCAATGCAAGAAAAGAGCAAAGGTAATATTAATCCTGTGGTCTTCACTAAGTTGCTATATTGTCCTTTCTTAAAATAAAATCTGAAATGAACAGGTGTTTATCTGGAGCAATTTATCTATTGTGCCAGTGGAATTCAAAAGGAGAGAAACAGAGGCTTCTAAACACAATAAAACCACTAGATACTCAAAGTGCCCAGCAAATCCCTCAGCAATCTTCAGTCTTCTGAATGTTTGGAAACAAGATCAAAATAATTATTTGTTTATATTTTAGCTCTCATTTTGCATTTAGTCAATGCTAAGCTTTTCAAGTCAATATGTGTGGTCCTTATTTATAAACATTGCCATGTCGTTACAGGCTGAGGAATCCTGCTTTGTAGTCTTACACTCCGGACGTTAAGGAAAACCTCTCTCATTGATGAAGTTCTTCTCTACCAGTACTCAACATTAGAAAATGTCTATTTGCTCACATTGAACTATGAGAATTCAGGCTGATGGAAAAAAGAATAACCGTAATTTCTGACGGTCGTCTTGTTTTAATGGGGTTAATTTGCATGTTATTTTGAACATAAGTGCTTAACATGACATTTGGTTATATCTAAGCAAGCTTGAGGCAATGGTGAAACCAGTACAATGGTAGCTTCATGCTTGCTTAATTTACAAATTGGGACAAAAATATTTCAACAGAACTCTGATTCCTTCCCTTACAGAAAAAGAGCTACACTTTAAAAACAGTAACTGCTGTACCTTGTTGAGAGCATCTAAGTCGATTTAAGGATTCCAAGTTGCGCATTTATGAGTGAGGAGAGCCTTTTAAATGGAGTTGTCTTGTTGGCAGCGCAGGCCTTATCACAAGAAAGCAATAACAGAAAGAGGCAAAGATGCACAACTGCTGCAAGGTTTGTTCCTTTTACCCAAACACATCCAGACTTGCCTTCTGACTTAGGTCACAAGCCAAGCTGGGACTGTGAGCTCATTCTGGTCCTTAGGAAATGTTTGGCTACAGCGGGTGTGACATGGTATGCTTGGCAACTGGAGTGAGGAGAGACCAGCGCTGAGACAGGCCAGCTACGGGCAGGGCACGGCTGAGGGTTGTTTGTCAGCCTGTAATTAAAGTGTCTGCCTGCAGCCTGCTAGGGTGGTGGTTGCAGCTTTTGTGAGCATGGAATATGTGGGATAGAATTAATAGCGTGGAAGTAACTTCTGAGGGAAGGGTATGCTGTAACTGCTGCCGTCTTTAGGAGTGGAAACTAAGGATCAGTCCTTTTAAATTCAAGCTAAATGGAATTCTGAGCTGTAAAATCCTTGTCAAAACCTACTTGCTTATGTGTTACTTGCAGATGAAAGTCCCTTAGAATTGTAAACTTCCTCCTCATTTGCTCAAAACCTGTTACTTAATGATGTGATTTCATTAACTATAGTCTGGCTGATGTTTTTTGTGGTGGTCCTCTAGGATGCAGTTGTTTGGATTGGTCTTTACTATGATCTTAACATGAATAATTTCTTTGAAATAGATGTTCAACAGAGTCCAGATTGTAGACTGTAACATGTGAGACTCATTAAATCAGGTCATGGGGATTGCTGTGAATGTACTTTACCTTCTTTCTGTCGACCAAGCAAAACTGTCCGGCGTTCTTCATATGGGTTTGACCCAGACAACTCATAGATTAGTTGTAAGCCTGAGCACTTGTCCGTCTTGTTCTGGTTGTTTAATTATTACACCTGAACCATTTCTTTTTTAAAACTTGTTTGATGTTCACCAGGCTACTTAACCTGCTTCACGTCTGAATTGAGCAAAATACCAGCTTTTGGAGGGTGCTTCAGTCATCTGTGTAAAGTGCTTTCAGGCTGTGGAGTGATAGGGACGGTAGAAGGCAAAGCATCTTCTTAATCACCTTGGGCCAGTGTACATCGTTCATGTATTTCGTGTGAGGCTTTCTCTCTACACTAACTATGCTGTCTTACACTGAGAATATGCATCTCCTTTTGTTTGCTTATTTTATGCACAAGTAGCAAGTCAGCTACTTGATAGGTTTGTGAAAGTGAAATTAAAGTCTAAGCCCTGTTTTTCTTTTTAATTATTATTTTATGAAAAATTTAGAAGAAAACTAGAGGTTTCCAAGTGGCCAAAGTGACGCTTTTTTGGTAGTGTTACAGTACCACAGCAGTCTATCGGGAAACGGCATTTGGCTCTCCCTGTCGAAAAAATGAAAAAGTCTTGACATAAGCAAAAAAAGAGGAAGACTGTGGAAAATGCGCTTGAGTAATCGCTGTAGTTCTTGTGTAGTGACACCAAAATGCTTGAGATGATGAAGGGTATTTGTGGTATAATCATGGGATAGAGACTAAGAACTGAAGCCAAATAAACATTTCAGACCAGCTTTTCAGTTCGTGCATGTAGATTTATAACAACTGATACATTTGCTATGGGGCTATGCAAGATCAAAGTAAATGTTGTTTATGATATTTTGGGGATGAGAGGAAAGGAACACTACGGAAGACATAATCGGCTTGTCCCATTCTTTAGTGTTTATAACATTACAGTCCATGTTGGATACTTCTGTTACTTTTCATTTCTAGCCCAATCTGCAGACTGTTGCCTGGGACCTGGAGAATAAAGAAGAAAATACGACTGCGTGTTTATACTGGGACTTATACATTAAAAAGATAAACAAGCAGAGCCATAATTATCTATTATTTTCTTGATCCTATATAGCTCTGGGTTTTTTCCTGATTAATTCCAAGATGACAGTGAATAGATTTTCCTCTAATATTTACATTTTATTGCTTGTGAGTAAAGCACACTACTCTTTCAACTGAAGGGCAAGAGTTGAATATTGGCAAACAGCTAAAGCAGGAAATTAGTCCAGTCTTGCCTCAATTCTTTCTCCAGACTGTTTTGGATTTTTTGATGTTTTAATAGAATTTAGTAGAAATCAATTTCTTGTTTACTTGTTTTATTTAAATAACTACCCGATACTCCATGCAGCACAGACTCATGTCAAATGTAGTAGATGAAAGCAAAAACCTAGTTTTGTAGTTGCTTTTAGACAGTTCACTCACATTAACATTGATGCCACTTGGATGATCTGCTGATGATCCTGCGTCCTCTTTTCACCTGAAATACTGTGTGTCTCAGCCTTCCCTGATGGGTGAGGAAGCAGTATCAGGATGCCACCGGCTGGTGAGGAGCTGGGGCATGAGGAGGTGTGTTTCTGTGGTAGGTATGCATGCACACAGGCAGAGAGCACCCCTCTGTACCATTACGCTGGAGTCTTGACTTCAGACGTGTCTTTTTTGGAGTGTTTTATTGTGTGCCAATTTTGGGAATGATTGGTAATGCGAGCCATGAGAAAACTTTTAATGGACTGGTGCACACTGTAAATTTGGCCTCAGAGGTGCTGATCTGTTTCTGCACCACAAATGGTTGAGAGGTTTCCTTTTTATTTCTTTTTTTAGTTTTTGTGCAATTTCCTGAGATAATACCACAGGTCTAACCAAAACGTTAGGGATGTATGTATGTTGTATAATATAAGAGATAATATATAATGAAATGTATTTCCTCTGTGGGGGTGAATATAATCTCTGGTTAATTGCACGTTGAATTTCTGCTCTTTGGTTTGAATGTTATCTTCCCTCTGCCTCCCACCCTGTTTTGTGCTCAGTGTGCACTGGCAGTTTTGTTTAGTCTAGAGATCATAAAAATCACTCCAGAGTTGAACTGATGTGGTTTTATTATGGTCTTAGTATGGTTTCTGGTACTTCTAAGTTATTGTATCAAATTTATAAGGTGTCTTTGGATATTTTCACTGAAGTGATAGTTTAACTTAGACTGGAGGGAAGAAGATGGAAAGCTAAAATAGTAGCAACCAAAACGTATCATCTTTATGAGGTGGTTTTAATAAACCATTTATATATTTATCAATATATAAAGACTTCTAAAGCTTGTCTATGGATGCTTTTCCCCCCCCCCCCCCCCCCCAAGAAGTGTTACGGAAAGTTCTCTTAAGTTTTGTCAGTATATATGTGGAAATGTTGGCTTGAGTATCAGTTTTGTTTGAACTTATAAGATACTTGAGAGTGATGACAGTATGACCATCATGTAGGAAATTTGTCAATGAACTGCTACTGAAAGCAAGCTTGGAATCCATGCAATAAGTGCTGCTTACCTGAAAGTTTAATCTTGCTGGCGCCAAAGGAATAATTTCCATTAGCTTTTTCATAGGTATTCGGAATAAGTTTGTGAATCTCTTGATTCTGAATAATGTTTCTACCTGATGTGGTGTAGGTAGAAGAAGAGAAAGGCAGAAAGTCAAGAAAATGGATCAGAGTTGTGAATTGGGCTCGAGGGAGGGGAAAATACAGTGTGTTTATTTACCAGTGCTGAGAGACCAGAGAGTTTCTTTATGGAATAAAGCAGTGGCTTAGAGATTTTAGTCTGTGATTCCTTACAATAGCAAAGGAATGATTTTGCTTGTCAGAAAAGACTGGATTCTTTCTGAAGCAGTTGCCTGGTGGGCTCCTCTGCTGAAATCACTTGGATTGAGGCCACGTGTTTTTTCTGAGGTAGTTTTGTTTTAGTACTTTGTAATAAACTTCAGGGCTTTACACCTCGAGGTGGGAGAAGCTTTGATGGTGACTGGTCATTCCATGGAAAACCGGGATGTCCTGTCGTGTGTGCTGGGGGATTTAAAGCATCTATAGTTTTGTAGCTGTGTTGGTGAGTGCAATGTGGGTGACTGGTGTGTTCTTAATATTATTACTTGAAAAAAGTGCGTCCTTCCCCCACTGCCCCCTTGGCCCCATTCTCTCAGGGCAATGCCAGATGCAGAGTCTCTTATTAAAGCCACTGAAGGAAGATTCATGTTCAACATTACATTTCCCAGTGGAAAGCAATCCTGGAATTGTTTCTGGTACCTTTTCCCTGTGTATATAATCTTGGGTCTTGTATTTTTGTTGCAGACATGTGGAAATGCAGCTTTCGTCATAGGTTATTTTGTGGGATGATGTATGTGCTGCACATCAATAAATTTGGGGAGGGGGATATTTTACTTTATTTTCAAACAGCTGCAGTGACCTGTGACCTGCTGGAATTGAGTGATAAAACTGTGTGAATTTTCTTCTACCTTGACAGCAGTTCAGAATATAATTTTCCTTTTATAGTACGATGATGTATGTGTAAGGCTGTGTGATTGTGGTTTTTTATGTTCACTGCAGAAGGCCAGAGCTTCCCTGGGGCAAGCACAATTTAGAAATTAAAATTAATATAATCTATTAGCATGAAGGTAACTCTTGCCATCTAGCCAAGACTTTAGATAATGCATATGCTATGGAAGAAGATACTAAATTGGCACAGGGCATTTGGCCTACCACCATCTGCAAAGCCTGCACTCCAATTTTCTGCCGTTGCCATGGGCTGCAGACTCAGACAGGAAATCATGGTAGGATGGGAAAGGGTCCAAAATATACACAGCTAGTATAAGGTTTGCAGTTAAAAGAGTCAGAGAACAGGCTATCTGTTCTACTGAACAGGCAGCGCAAAGTAAAACTGGCTTGTGTCTGCATGCGCGCGCGTGCTTTAAATGTCTTTTTATATTTTATATGCTCATTTTTTAAAAGCTTGAATTTTTTCCATGTAAAGTAACGTGTATAACTTCAAATGATCCATTTATATACGAGGGGCCTGATTCAACCCTCGCTTAATTGGCCACGCTGGTCTGAAAGAAGAGTAAAGCAGTGGAGAATCAGGCCCCTGACACACGTGGAGTAACCACATGTGGTTTTGTCTCTGCATGTCAAACTAAAGAGCAGCCCCCTGCCTCCATGTCCTACCCCAGACTCACCACCGCTTTGGGATTTTCTTTTGTTTTCAGGGAACAAGGCCTGGGTTCTGTGTACTAGCCAGCCATACGGAGTTCGGAGTATAGCCGTAGGAGGCTCCGTGTATGGTCTGTCAAGAGACAGGGACGCAGAAGGTGTTTGGTTAGCAGAGCTGGATCGCTTTCTAGTGCTGGGTAGGGTCAGTTATCAATGTATTTTCTTTGAACTATAGGTTGAAACAGGGCATACTGGGGTGGCTTGCTTTGGAGAGCAAACAGTTTCCTTATCTGCCAATGAGAGAGTAAGCATAATAATCTACAGGCAATAAACTGCACTGTTTGTAAAGTTTCCAGTGGTCTAGAGAGTAGCGTGCAACTGGTCAACTTATGCTCCCTTGACAGATGATGGGAGAGAATAATTTCTCCATCAATTGCTAATTTAATTTTCGTATAGAAGATGATTCTTAACTGAAAAATAACAACAAAACAACCCTGAGTGTCATGCTAGTGACACATTCTGGACTGAGAGAATAGAAGCACAGCAAATTTCTTGTGGCAAAAACCTGAACTAAAACTTTTTCTCACAGGCCCATCTGCGGTTTTCAATTCCGACTGAAGGGAACCATACAAGAGGGTGGTTTGTTCTCAGGGCATTTTCCAACCATAGCTTTTATTTGGCCGTAAGAACTGCTTCCTGCTTCCCTTAGTTGTGTATGTAGTTCCTTTTCAGCTATACGGAAGAGTGGAACTGCGAACAGGAGTAAGGTGAGGTCTGCGTGTTACCGTGCCAAATATTGCTGGATGCAATGGTGATGCATCTGCCAAGAATGAGACTGAAGCTACCAATTAATCCCATTTAGAAATGAAATAACTTAAGTAGCATTTAACCCCGGGGCTGGGATCAGTGAATGCGGCAGTCTATTTCATGACCTTGTATCTTCCAGTATAACTGCTGCTCTTTTGTGTGTAATATAGTCTCAAAAAGACTTGCGGATTTTTATTTTTTTATTTTAAATAAAATCTGACTGGAGACAATTTTCAAATTGTGAACTGTCTCAGCCAAGCCATCTGCCTGAGTCTTCAGCAGCTCATTGTATTTCTGAAAAGCATTCTATCGAAACATCATCATTCTGAAAAGTTTGAGCTGATTCTGTGTTAAAAGAGGTGATCCAAAAAGCTGCTGCTGATTTACATGTGAACACTGCCAAGTATTTCTCTGATGAGAGTACGTAACAAAGAAGTGCTCGAGTGATTGAGTAAGGCTGATTTGAACAATCTGTTGTGGATTATAGCTCCTTCTGATATTCCACAATTGTAAGAAGCTACTGTCACTTGTATTTTCAATCCATGTTTTGCTTAGAGGTACAAGATCTTTTGTTGTCAAGTCCCTTGAGCCAGTTGTGGGGGGACATACAATATTTCTTGTGTAAAAATATTCATGAAGCTTGTATGGGCTAGCTTCATCAGACTTTGTCACCCGTAGCGATTTCTGGAAGATGACAGAAAAGTTGTATTTGATTTGTCTTAATTAGGGATTGCTAGACAAAGTCTAATTTGACTTTTGGGTCTGAATACGGATACGAATTAAGCATCAGTTGCTCTCCTAACTTTGCTATTTTCTTAACTGTTACTAAGCAGTTTGTTCAGTGAATAGCTGTAAAAATGTATAGTATTCATTGTATAGGACCGGTTCATCTGAGGACGCTTTTCTATTCAGGGGCAACAGGTTACTTTCTGTGCTTGTTATGTGATGAACAACATGAGCTTTAAAAGACTCGTGTGGGAGTGATTTCTTCTACTTTTTGTGATTTGCTGTTGAAGAGAAATGAAGCAGTTTATATAAAGCAGCTGCTTATTTTGGAACAAAATCAGCATAACGCATTAAAGAACCTATTAATCATGTAGCTTGACCTTAATTTATTATTAAAAAAAACTTCTTGCATCTATTGTTCATTTCAGAATGCCAGGGATGCTAAGAAATATGTTATGTATTCAGGTCTACGGGTTAAGAGCATCAAATTAAGTTTTAATAGTAAGCAAACCCAAAAGGATTCCTGTTGAAGTATTGGCTCTCCTTTTACTCGTTTTTAGGAGTAGAATGAACGCTGTATAAATACCTGCACAAATAAAGAACGGCTGTGAACTCTCATCTTGTTTCATAGTTGCCATGTGTAAATTTTCATCCTGGGATAGTGGCTGCTTCTCTTTGTTCAATCCTTGCCAACACAAAAGCACTCACTTTCCTGAGAGTCTTTCAGGAGGGGGGAAAAAAGAGGAATAAACCAACTTCTCCATCTCTTCATCCCTCAAAAATCCCAACTCTTGTTTTACAAGAGAACCAATTCTGTATTTAGACTCTAAGTTCCTTGGTGCAGTGTCTTTCTTGTATATCCCCTGTGTAGTCGTAATGGTATCAGAAGAGCTTACTGTGTTATAATCATGTTAACTTGTTGCAGAGATTTTTTTGAGTACTGTGGATAAATGGATCAGCCATTAAAACCTAGATTAGTTTTGAGATAGAGGAAGGCGTCAGTAGATGACTTTTTGAAAAGGTTGAATGATTTGGTCAGAAAACTGCTCTATGATTGTACAGGAGCATAATATAATTGGCTATTCCTGCAAACCAAAATGTAATCATAACCACAGGATCAAGCTTTCATCCAGCTTTTAAGGAAGGTACTCAAACAGCATTTTCATTTTATTGGGAGGGTATAGTCCTTTAATATATAGTAGTTCATAAAACTGGCAGCCTTAATTGGATGTAACAGTTAGTAGAAGCATATGAGGTGAACCAGAATGAGATCTCTTGGGTCTGAATTGCCTCTTCTCTTAACATACGCATGGTTTGTCGCAGTGAGTAGCAGAGGTCAAGAAAAACGTAATAATAATTTTGTTTGAATAATGGCATTCATGTAGCTGTGCTAATGAGCTGTATTCTGCTATCTGTCCTACAGATTGTGGACTGGATTCTGAGCTTATTTTACATCTATAATGGCTTCTGTGTGCAGTAGAGCTTGTCTCCATGCTCAGTGATGTAATGGATCAGAATCTGACCTTACTGCACTGCTTTCCCACAATGGTTGTGCAGCAATCACACAGCTGTTCAGATATTTTTTTTTTTCCAATTGGCTGCTTTGGGAGACATTATTCTTTTGGCCTCAACTTCCTAATGCAAGTAATCAGCCAGTCTTTGGTAACAACATTCAGACAGCAGGCAGTAGTGTTGAAGGCATTAAGCACTGCTTAAGTATTTGGTTCTGCTCAAAATGTTCAGGCCTTTAATGAATATTAGGTTTATTTTTATGGGCAGTGCTTCCTCCCTCCCTTTGCCCCTATCTTTTCTTCAGCTTATAGTAAGCTAAGACAAAAGCAGCACTTAAAAAAGGAATGGAGTGTTTCATAGAGCTATATCTTGTAGGTTTTTTTTTTTCTTTAATGTCATGGATACATGCTGTGTTACATTCAGCATCCCCACTGACATCAGGGAAGTTGTATGGGCTAGCAGTTCACCACTTAGTGTTCTGGGGTTTTTTGGTTTAAGTATCTTTCATTCATTGATTGTGAAAGTACTGTGAACTTATGAATTAGACCCAAGAAAGGGTGGGAGGAGAACTATAAATTAATACTTGGGGGGCTGAAAATCTTGGCTGTACTGCATAACTACTTGGTCAGAAAAGAATGACTGAAATGCTGGTGAGGACGAGCTCCTGATGGTCATCTAGTCCAACCTCCTGCCTGTAGCTGGACTCCTGCCAGAACTAGATCAGGTAAGCGATGGCTTTGCCTCTCTAAATCTTGAAAACGTCCGTGTGGTAGATCCCACAGCCTCTCTGAGCAACCTGCTCACTTGTTAGTGAAGAAGTTTCTCCTAATGTCCAGCCTGAGCCTCCCAAGCCATGGTTTGTGGCCAGTGCCCTTGGTGTACCATCTGGCACTCCTGAGAAGAATTTGGCTCTGTAATTTTTTGTAGCTACGCTTCCAATAGTTGTAGGCTGCTTTTAAATTGGCCTTTAACATCCTCATAGCCAGCCTATACAATCCCGGGTCCCCCACCTTCTCCTTGAAGGCTGTGCTCTGTGGGTCCCCCACCTTCTCCTTGAAGGCTGTGCTCTGTGGGTCCCTGACCATTTTCAGGCAGAAACCCTCTGCTGGTCTCTCTGCAGTTTATCCGCATCCCTCTTGAAGTGGGGAGCCTAAAACAGTGTTACCCACAAACTTGCTGAGGCTGATTATGAAGATACTGAACAGTATGGACCCCAGTATCAGCTCCTGTGTTCTCTGTTTATTATAGTTCTGCCAAATGAATGCTGTGTATATAATACACAGTACTGTACATCACGTGGTCTGTGTCTCTGCCTCACCTTGAGTGTAGAAAGGCCTTTCTGGTTAGAAAGTGCTGTTGAATTCTGCCCAGGCAGAGTGCAGGGGAGCAGTGGCAGAGCTCTGGAGATGAAGAGGCAGAAGCGTGGCAAGGAGGAGGCAGTGATCAGGAGGCTTGCTCCAAAGCAGTTGTCAATCCCAAGTCTTCTGACTCTTGTCTGGTTTCTGAAGACTTGGCTTCTCTGGGATACTGAGCTGTTGTATAACTTTTTGGCCATGTGATTTTTCTCTCTCTCTGTGTCTCTGTTTTTAATTCATGTATTAAATGAAGCTAATGATGCCTCTAACCTTTTGTAGAGTATCTAAAGTTAAGTGAACGAAAGAACTTCATGAACAAGTGTGTTACATTGCCTTGTGACCATGCATTCATACTTAGCTGTCAGTGACTGTCATGTCCTCTGTCACTTACAGAATGCCTCGCATTGTATGTTAGTGTCACTTCATCTTTGGTGATTTGGCATACTGTTGTTTGTACTAGAGAAACAGCCGGAAACACAGTCTTTGGAGCATGCTTGCCCTGGCTTGGATGCCAACACTTTATTAGGCATCATCTTTGCCCGACTGCACTGCGCTGGCCCAGAAACAAGCGTGGCGGGACGAAGTGTTATGTGACAGCCTTGGGGCAAAAGCAAGAATGAGCCCAGTCTGATTAGGTCCAGGCTTACCACTTGCAACCGCTGTTGCACAGTGTGCTGGAGAGGGACATGTCCTGGTGTTGCTGAAGTCCTACTGCAGTGGGCCAGATTGTGGCGTTGTGCGCAGTGAACAAGTATGGGAAAAGAGAGGTTTCACATGCAGAATCTTCCTTCTGCCAGAGCACGAAACTGAGACATGACTTGCTCTAGGGAGTCTCTGAAGAGGAATGACTTCATCACTAGAGAGTGAGCTTCTTACTACCACAAGCAGTGATTCTTGAGTTCCCTTGTAGACATTTGTACAGTCAAAACTATTTCTGATGTTTTTCTTAAAAAAAAAAAAAAAAAACAACCAAAAGCCAAAAAACCCGAACAAAAACAAACCAACAAAAAACCCTAAGTCTTCTGTGTGGCAGTCGAATATTACTACATGTTTCTAGCAAACTCCTTTAGCTCTCTCAACTGAGTTAGAGCTGCGGTGTCAGTGTTATTGCGGCGTATGAGAGTATCGGTAATTTCACTGTCCAGACACCTTCAAAATCAAGAGTTTGAAGCCTGGCCGTGAGGTCTGCTTCTGCCTGAAATCTAGTCTCAGTTTTCAGTGGGGTTTTTTTAACTTGTTCCTCTCCTGTCCCCCACAACCAGTGTTGAAGGCACAACTTGCCTGTTCATTTTAAGCTTAGGAGATGGGAAGGTAGGATCTGTTGGTTATAGCAGGCTGCAGACTTAGATTTGTTGTCATTCTTTATCGCTGACTGCCCTTTTTAAAGTTGCAGCCACTTCCATGAATGCTGCCCGTATGTACTTGGAAAATTGAGCTGCTCTGCTCTATGCAAGTGGAGAACTGAGAAGCAAATATTTTAGTTTCTCTACCTACTGCATTATGATGTGGAGCATTCACGAACCAAACACTTACTCAATATTTCTTTGGAAAATGTGGCTCTAAACACTAGCTGCCCCTTCTTCCTTACACCAGCTGCCCAGGAAAACAGGTACTGGATTATGTCTTAGCCTTACATAACCCTTAAAAACAGAACATTACCTACAAAAATAAACAGACTAATAATATATAGGTAAGCAGCTGAAGAGAATTTTATACCAATTAAAATAACAACGCTGGTGACTGTGCAAGTTTCAGTGTACCCACACTGCTTTTCTTCCATCTTCCATTTATTTTGCTTCTAGGTTAGAAACTTTTGAAGAGAGTGGGGTGGAGAACAGGACACTGAAAGTTACTCTGCATTAACTTTGTTCAGCTCTTGAACAAAGCTCTTAAGGAAACTTGAGCTTTTAAAGTAATTAGTAAAAATAACTGATTAGACTTGTCACTTTCTCTTCCATGAAAATGTTGAGATTATGCTGAAGTGTTCCTGAAAGAGGCTGGATCCCATTAGCCAGCAGTATCAGTTCTGGATGTGGGGTCTGCTCTGAGGCTGGCAGTACTGGTAGGAAAAGAGTAGAGAGACATCTTTTTTTGACATACTTACAAACTCTGGAAATGTCAGCAGAGATAATCCTGACTAAGATGTTTTATTTAGCAATGAGGTATAGACTGCACATATTGGTATATCCCAGAAAATGGTGTTCTCCTGTCTTGAGTAGTGTAACTAAATTGAATTTGCTAGGAGCAAGAGGAAACTTGCTCCCTACATACAAATTCATGTCTGTCTTTCTCTAATTGAAATAAACCTTCTGTGAAATTGCTGCCCAGAAATGACCTCACTAAGGTTGTTTGCTCAAGCTCTTGGCAATCAGTTTTGAATACTCAATGCAGTAGCCGGAAAGCAGCAAAAAACACCTATAAGCTAGAGAATAAATGAGGTGGTGTTGTCCATACACCAGAATGCTCTCTAGTTCTTCTCTGCTTTTAGTTCAAAAAATGATTAAAATAGTATTGTAATGTTGCATTTATTAGTTACACCCTGCCATGTGAAATCCAAAGAAATGGCTCTATATAAAATGCTAAAATGCCAGAGGTTAACTGTGCTTCAGTATTTCAGATTAACCCAAGTAACTGTAGTGAGCTACTTAAATACAAACACGAGGAAAAAAAAAAATCCTTTGCTGTTCTAAGTCTGTTGCCAGTGAGTCTTTGAATTTAGGTAATTTCATGCATGCGGAGGTAGACTTTATTTTTCCTTCATCAGCTAAAATAACAATAAAGCTCAACTTGGTGTATTTATTTAATGAAACACAGGATCCCTGCCTGATGGTTTTAATCAGTACCCTCGCTATGTGGTAATTAGGGGTTCTCTCCCATGGTTCTGGTTTTACTTAACTTTCAGAATGTGTAGCCAGTTTCAGTTTCCAGAGATACTTGCAACTAATGTTGCCTCATTTACATGCAGATTATCCAGAGGGGACTTTTAAACACTCACTCACTCACATTACAGAAATGCAGACGTTTTCAGCACTTTCTTATTCAGTGAACAGTGTTCTTGAGTAAAATGTTATCTTTTGTGAGGAACTAATTCATTCCACTTTGCGGATGTGCCCAGCTCTTTCATTTCTTGCACACAAGGATTCAGAAGCTGAAGAGGGCTGAGAGCCAGGATTGCCTGCTCTCTGGTGTGCCGCTGGATATGGCTCTGCTCATTTAAAAGTACGTACCTGAAATCAGGTTCAGGCTGTGAATTTGCCACAGAGAATCCCTATATGCAACACAGGTCAAGAAATGGGCCATTGCTTTCTCTGGCTAGACAGAGGACATCAGTGGAAAGAAGTTGCAGCAGGCTTCTTGTCTCTGTGCTTAATAGCTAACTCCCTAAAAGTGACCTGAGAAATGTTTGTATTTATGTCTCTAACTGTACGGCTGGGTACCACTTGCTCCTGGCAGTTATGGAATCACTGGAGACGTGAGAAAGTGGAACAAATACATAGTATTTAAAGCTCTCTAAAACAGCTTCCCTGCATAACGTGATGTTAAAATACTAGGTGGCAGTTTGGTCCGATATAAAAGTTTTATTGGTATGAGTTTGGCCAGCCACATTATTCAGGAAGCCACTACTGAGTTTTCAAGTCGTCCGAAATGTGTGCTAGTAAAACCCTTTTAAAAGCAATACAACCTCATGCAAACTCCCTGTATGACTAGTCATCTGTGTCCTGGGATTTAGCTGGTGGGATGTTTGTGATGCAAGTCTCAGTTGCTGGTTTGTACAGGTATACTGCTTGTAAAGCCAGACAGAAAGAGCGAGCTTCTCCCAGTCTCTCCTGGTCCCAGACTTTAGCAAAGGGATTGCAGAGGAACCGCCTTTGCGTTATGCTGACACCTATTAATTAAACCTTTCTCATTGCAGAACTGAGTCTTGCTGCTAATTCCTTTCCCTTTCTGAGCATTAAGATTCAAAGAGAACTTGTCAGGTTTTATCCAGTGTGCTGTGTACTTACAACTACTGTAGGATCAGAAACGTGTCTTACTATGGGTATCTGATGCCTCTTTTCTACAAGCAGAAAAATCAAAAAGCCGTTCCCAAAACATGACCGTTGAAGCGATGAAGCTTAGACAGTGGGGCTTGAGTTTTGGATTGCGAAGGAAAAGAAGTTCTCTTTTGTTGTGTGCTGCGCACGTCTCGGAATAAATTTAATCTGAGAGATTAAAATGTTTTGGTTGCAAATAAAAGTCAGTAGCTGGAGTGATTTGGGGTCAGGAGAGGAGGTGGCTAACCTGGACAACTGGCATATGAGCATTGCTTCCTAAATGTGGGTGTATGGCCAACTGGTTTTAACGGTCTCTGAGACCATGACTGTGGCTAGAATATCCCCCCGGTTCTTTAAGAATACTGGTAATTGTGAAAATGCCCTCACTGTAGAAATGTAGTGTTAGGGTGAAGGTATGTTGCATTCTGATTGCAGTGGGATCTCCTCTTATTTGTCTGATAAGCTGTTTAGATCCTTAGCTAAATAGGTCTTTCCAGGCTTGTTCATCCTCTTCTTTAATCTGGCTTGGCACATTTCTCTTTCATTCTGTTGTAATTTTTTTTCTTTGCAGCTCAGCTGTTCTTAATCATAACAGCTTATGAATTTGGGTACATACTTTAGCTCTGACTTTGAAAATGAGGGGTTTAATCTTTACAGTTTTATCATAAATAACAAAATTAAGAAATTGGTAATAAATGTGCTTTAAACAGTTCCAATAGGAAAGCATATTACAATGCATTGTGAGAAACCTGTTCAACTGGTACTGGTAACAGTCTACTAACAGCAGCTTAACTTTAAACCTGTGCTTACTAAACACAAAAAATGCATACACTTATAACAAATTTCATTTTCTTTTGTAAATAAAATACGGATACATAAGTTGTTTTAAAAATAAGGTTTGCTCTTACATGTTGAAGAGCTGGCGTGTGAATACAAACTGCAGTTTGGAAACCCATAAGGAGGAGGAGATGGGGAAAAAAATTGCTCAAAATTCTTCCCCTCCTTCATATTCCTTGCCCCAAAAAAAGGAAGGATGACTAAAAATGAGTATTACTACAAGCAAACAGTAGGGAACCCAGCACTGAAAGGATTTACTGTCCCACTGTAGCACTATACCAGTAGTATACTGTACTCACTAGTGAGTTCTGTAGTAGCATCTCTTGAAGAGCACAGGACTGAGAGAGGGGGGACTAGGGGTGTCTCCTGCTTTCCAAATGAAGGATCAGATCTTATTCCTGCTTTTTTGCTGTCTGAATGGCTAGTTGGTAATACTTAATCATTGGATGCAATCAAAACATTTGCAAATCTCCCTGGGTTTGGCCACATTGTTCCTATGTGAATGTAATAATATGTGGAAGGCTGTGTGTGAATAAACGTGACAAGCTGTAGCCAGGGCTTGAAAAGAGGGGACCTGCATTCACTGCTGGAGCTGTTCTGTTGGAAAAAGGAAAGGAAAGTAGACCCCTTTATGGAAAAAAAAAAAAAAAAGCCAAACACATCAGGGAATAGCTTTGCTTGTATTGGAGTCACCTTTTTTTTTTCCTAGCAAGGCTTGACTTCATTTAATTTTAATATACCCATTGTCTTGATGTGGCACGGACAATTCAACTGAACTGTCCAAGGCCACCTTTCAAGTCAGTGTTAGAGTTGGGATTGAATTCTAGATGTTCAGACTGTTTTAAAGTTTTGACCTTTTGTGCTTCCCCTGCGTCCTCCACTGTCCAGCTGTAATTTTAGAGCTTGTCATTACGAAGGGTGAGATGCACTCAGCACAGCACCAGTCGACAATGAGATTCTTCAACACTGATTTTATAGCATGAGCACCAAGCCTTCAATGAAAATAACAAAAACTGCAAGACCTTACTGCAGTAAAAATCACTGGTGTTTGGAATACTTTCCACAACTTCTTTTAACAGCTTGCTTGTCTGGTGTTTTCTCTCTAGCCTTGTAGGCTGGGACAGTCATGAAAGAGAGCAGTGAAAATGTAAGTAGCCAGTTAACTGGAAGAATTTACATTCTGCTCAGCTGTGGCATTCTGTCAGAAATGAATTTAGTGTATCATGATGAAATATTTTAAGGAATACTTCTCACTGCGCAGTCACCCACATTTGAGTAACATTTCCATGTTGTAGAAAAGCAAACCACTGTGCATACTCATTACAGAGACATGTTTGTGCAGCTCACCATAGATCGCATCCAGCAGCAACCTACACGTACCCGTCTGGTGACAAATGGTTGCTCAGCCCAGCAGCGATCTGACTTCTGCTTTACGATAAGCTAAGGTGGTTTCCTTATTGCAAATTATGGGAAGGTCTCTTTCTCTTTCTTTCTGAAGCACGTAGTCATCTATTTCTGGATTCGGTTTGTATCACATTCATGATGACTCTTGCTGGGTACGTCAGAAAGCTTGTCATCGTTCTTTTTTTAAATATTATACAGCTGAGTAGAATTAGGGCATACCATACACATGAGAAAACCCTCTCTCTTTTCCCTTTCAGCTATACTGAAAAGCTCTATTAGTTCACTATGTGTTTGTAGAGATCACTAAGCATTGTAGGCTGTGTAATAAGAGGTAGAGAAGCTCTTGTGAAGAAGATGACACCCAAGAGTTTCGGTATGCTGCTTCTACTTCACACCCTACTTACAAAATATTGCAAGGACTCAAGCCAGGAGCTGTAAAGCTTATTGTTATTATAATAAATAACTTGTGATTTTTTTATAAAGTACCTTTTGTTAGCGTTTTACAAATACTAAATAAGCCTTGTAGCACCTTATTAAGGCAGAAAAATACTGCAAATTTGAAATAAATAAAAAAAGGAAAATTTGAAACCTATGCAAGAGAAGCAATTTGTTTACAATCACACAAAAAACAAAGTGGCAAAACTGGAAAGAAAATCCTCAAACATGTCTCAGTTGATGTTGTGGTGCTACCTAATGGACAGGAGTGCTGCTAGTTTGGGGCCTCTGCCAGCTCATTGAGAATTGAAATAGGTGTGTCCTGAACGTACCGTGCTTTCTGGCCAGCGCAGCAGCCCGTATGAGATTATAGCAAAAGGGAGACATTTTTAGAGCAGCCCCAGGACTGCATGAATTTACAGCCCACAAACAGTGGAGGGGAGGACACTATACAGCCAAGCATCTTCAGCATTTCATTGTATCTCCAAGGAAGAAATGGGATGCTGTCTTCCTGAAATTCCTTCTCATATTGGGTAGTTATTAGCGGGTGGTCTGCTTGAGACTTATGGACCAAAGGTTGCGCTATGCTTAGGCCATAGGGTGTTAACCATTTATTTTAAGAAATTATTATGATTAGAGGTCTTGCAGTGAATTTTGCTGGAGAGACATGCTCCTGCAGCTGAGTCGAGAATGGGGGCCGCATTCTCAGATCAAGCAAATTCTCCTTGCATTACATGTGAATCGGTTACAAAACTCCATTCCATGTCGAAAGTGAAATCTGGGTCTGTTTCCTATTTGGTTCTTCCCAGAAGGAGAGAGTTTTCATTTTTTTACTGTTCCGTGGTAGATGCTGAAGATAAAGGGGGATACACCTGCTACTGCATTTTTCTCTTTTTATGCCTACTGCATGTGTGGGGCTGCAGAAAGTGCTCGTTACTGTCTGTTTTATAGAAACTTTATCAAAAAAAAGAAAAAAAAAATCAATGCATGAAACTGATCCTTTGTTGTGTTTATGGCTCCTTTTAGGACTGGAACACAACTTAGTGTTGCATTAAATAAGAACCGTTGTAGCTTAGGTAAGAACAGGTTCTGTCATTAATCAGTTATTAGTTGTATTTCTTTTTTTAATTACAAATACAAAAATCCAAAGGCCTGAGGCAGTTCACTAGCATAACTTAAATATAAAACAAAAAGTTGTGATTTATTACTTTCAAATCAGGCTCTGTCTTCATAAAATGGATCTGATGTTCATCTTTGTTACAGCGGTGTGTCTGAAGTGAGCATCTGGACTCATATCTCTTGTCTACAATAAAACCTGTTTTAAGCAATGGCCCTTCAGACTGATAAAAATTAGTTACTTGGTAAACTTGGTTATTTAAGGTAAAAATCAAGTTCTGCATAGAAATTTAGGCTCATTCTGTTAACGTGTGTGACCATAAATTTACCTGGTGTAGTAGACTTGTTACAACAGTCTTAAATTAGACATTTTAAAGAACAGGTTTTACATAAGATGTGCTAAACCTCTGGAAATGTTACTGATTTACGAGTGACTGAATTTCCTTGTTGCTAAACTTGTTCTAAGACCTCTCTTCCTCTGGAGAAAAATGAGTCCGTGTCATTTTAAATTGTTGGTCTTGCTGGTTATGCGTAAGCTGTGGTGTGGATTTACTCTCCGCTGTGCCTTGCAGATCAGGTCTAACACCTTCCTGACGTTCCTACCACAAGGCAGGACAGGACTTGAGTCTGCATCTCTCCACCTCCTTCCCAGCTGGCCTGGTTGTCTGGGCACCTGTTTTCTTCTAAGGAGTACGGGAGTTTCCAGTAGACTTATGGCAGCATAGTTGGGAAATAAGACTGCAGGGAGTCCCTGGAGTGGTCCTGTTTTGTAGGTTAGGCATGGTTGATGATGAGAACCAAATGGGGCCATGCCACCATAGGGTAGTGGTTCCACTAGAGATGTGCAGAACTTTCCGTATCTTTGGATAGTTACAGTATTTTGACATTCAGGTTCATAGTTTCATCTTACTTCTGCAAGGAGATGAGACAATTGTTCATAAAAGAGGTATTTTTCAAGCAGATGCCAATAAATAATATGAAGAGCTTAATGAGACATAATTGTCTCTTATGGGGGGAAAAAAGTTTCATTTTCATCACTGCAAACTGAAACCATGTTGTAGGTGGCTGCTGGCAACAGAGTCCAAACTTGGCTCTGTATCTTGGCTCTGAGAACTGAGCTGGGTTCATCCTTTCCCAAGAAAGGTTCTGGAGTGCAAATTATGCCCTTCCAACGTGGGTGGCAACTGGATCGTGTTGTGTTTTATGCTGTTGTTGATGGGTTGGTATCGCAAAGCAAGGAACACCTGTGTTTAGGTGCAATAGGATAGGACTTGGTAAATACAATCCCATCCTTCTCCTGTGCCTGTGATCCAGATTGTTGTAGTCTTTTTCTTTGTGACTCATAATCTGTATTTGGTGGACTGTTTTTCCTAGTGAAAATTTCTGGTGGGTGGTGGTTTTTTTTTTTCCCCCTCACTGGATATAAGTTGAGTGACTTAAAAAACCTCGTTGAGTTGAAGTAATAAAACAAAGTGACTTGCACAGGTACCACCATTGCTTTTCTGTGTTGGAGGAGTTACTCTAAGGTAACACTGTGATGTTAGTATACAAAGGCTCATATTGTCTGTCAGCATAATTAAAATATAGTGATTAGCATAAACTCATTCTCCTTTGCATGGATTCTTGAACTGCTAACAGAACAGAAGAGCAAGAAAGGCTTGATCTGTGCCTTAAGAACCACTGATCTGGCTCTGTACACAGCATGAAAAGGAACAGAGCTGTTGAGTGAGAGTTTATCATTGCTTCGTAGTGCTTTTTCAAAGTGGAAACACTCTTGAAACTGAAACTTGAAGGGTCAGGTGCTAGTGGAACCAAAACCAAATAGAATATTTGCAATAAAACAAGCTAACTGCACCATCCAGTTGAACCTTGCTTTGAAATGAATGAGCACTGAGTTTTGTTCCTGTAACTTGAATTGGGTTTTATTTTTGGAGGAATATTTACTAAAATGTGCATCGTTGTTTAGAGTGTTTCTGTGTGGGGATTTCAACGCTAAGTAAGCAGTGGTAAAAGTTCAGTAAGGCTATCTTAAAACTGTGTAAGTGGAGCTGCTCTGTGTTTGTTTAGGGCTGTCCCCAGAAAGAAAATAGCATACAGAAAGTCGTCTACATTTATGCCGTGGCTTGCTGTTGAACACTAATGCTTACACAGTGTAAGCCCTGAAATATAACTGGACCCTGCAGTTGAGAAAAAAATATTATCTCTCAGAATATTCTCAATACCACTGAACAAAGAGAAAAGATCAAAGCCAACCAATCAACCCCATTTTTTGTTTTATTCAATTGATTTCTAAAGGCCCTTGTTTCTATAGTAACTCCAGTAGGTCTTTTAATTACAAAATTTGTAAAACCACATCAATTATTCAGAACTGCTGGGGGGAGAAAACAGTGGCACAAATGCTTTACAAAAAAAAAAAAAAAGAAAATTTGCAAACAAACTATTGCAAACAAAGCTCGACAGACTTCCCATTAAGCATGACAGGGAATAACACACCATCAGCATAAACACATTGGGTTCAAGTTCTCAGAAAGCAATCCCCTGTTAGAGGGTTCCCCCTTTGGCTAAAGAGAAAAAAATCCCTATCACTGTCCAAACAAGCACTTCCCTCTCCACAGATACAGATGGTAGAGCTTATTCTTTACAGACCCTAAATTTAATTACAGTGTATCTGAGCAGAGCAGTTGTGTTATCACATTAATTAGCAGTTTAGAGAACTGTTCACTACTGGAAGTGTCGAATACCAGTGTGCGTTGCATGTACCTATCAAAGAGGAATCATTTAGCAATAATGAGCACCTTTCAAATAATAATTGCATTTAAAATAGATGCTGTCATCTTTTATCATCAGGTATGTTTCCAAAATGGATTTGTACTCCAAACACTTATATTGACAGTACTAGAGTAGGAAAATTCGAGGCATGTGAGCAATTTCTAAATGCCATCTCTTGACTTGAATACCTACTGTGTTGATGTGTTTGGCAGACCTGATGGAGCTGTGGGAGGCATTGCGTTCTCTGACGCCCCAGGGGAATGCAGTAGTGAAATTTTGGTTGTGAATCTTTCACTTTTTAAAAATGGGAGACTTTTAATGACTGATAGGTGGAATATCTCTCTGTATCCTTATTTTTTTTTCCCTCTGCAAGAACGTATGTATTGCTTTTGCCTGTTGTATTCCTTACTCCATGAATACATCTTCGTTTCCATCATGGTGGTCTCCAGTGTAAATGTGTTGAATATTAATGAATCTGTCCTTGTAAATGGCTTTGCCATCTTCAACTGCATGTGCAAATTCTAACCGTGCAGACCTGTACCACAAAGAGGCCAGCACAAAATATCACCCTGCAGTAATGCTGCTCACCTTTAGCGATCACAGATGATTAAAACCTGGGTTAGAAGCTTCATTTGAGAGCCTTTTGCTGTCATTAAGGTGTGTCTGTTGGGGTTTCTTAAGTGATGAGCTTGACAGCTGTAGAAGTACTGGTCTGAGGACAGAAACCTTACAGCGGCAGAGCCACTTTAACCCGTAGGCTGACGAGTTGCATGGAAATGTTTGCTCCTTTACATCCAGGAGGCTGGCCACCGCTGCCTGCAGAGGTTTCACAGGACAGTCCGGTTCCTCGCATCACAAGGAGAGATTTAACTTTTAATCCTTCCAGTTGAAGGATAGAGTTGTAACCTGATGGGCTGAAAAGAAATTAGAGTGAAATTTATATTGCTATTGAGTATATAATTTTAAAGAGAGGAAAATGTGCCATCCCTTAAACGTTTTCAACGTTTACATGCAGAGAAAAGAATCGCTGTTTAAGCTGTTTAATATTATTAGCTGTCCAAGATCCTATTGCACTGAATTTGTGTTGACAAACCAGTGTCCACTTTCCACAGGCTCCTGCGCGTGTGAATGCAGCGAGGCTCTCCTACTTAATCGCAGCGGGGGTAGGAAGTAAGGCGCATTTTGGAAGCTAATTCCAAGTGAAAAGTAATTTATTTTTTTTATTAGGCAATGCTTCTTAATGGATAGACACCATTGACCTGGGGCTTAAAAGTAATATTCACAAAGGTCAGTTTTAACTTGGAGAGGTATTTTTCCATCAGCTCCATGCTTTGAGCCATCCCCTGGAGTAGCTTCCATTTTAGACGTAGTTCTTTGTTGGCTTGCAGATGGTTATTTCTCAGTGTGTGAAGCAGAGCTGACGATACTAAGTTTCAGGACCCATAGCTGTGAAAAGCCCTGGTTTTTCCTTTGTCTTTAAAAATTGCAGTGGGTTTTTTTCACTAAGAAGCTATTGAATGAGGACTCTAATTTGGTTGTTCTTGTGATGAAAGTTGCATGCAAGAGAAGAGTAAATGGCTTACATAACATGGCAATATATCAAGAACAGTGGAAACAACTGTTTGAATTGTAACTTTTTGCAGTTAAAAGTAGTAGGTCTGTCGTGTCTAATAGCACAACGTCCTTAGGTTCAAAACTGCCACAGATGATGAAGTTTCCATTAAAGGATAATAAACTCTTATGTCAATGTGACAAAGGAACTCTCTTATCTCTTTGGAATAAGAATGCTCTTTGAAGACCTTCATAAAAGACTGCAGTATGAAATAAGTCTCGTGGATGGATGGTTATTTTGAATTTCTATAAAGTATGTCAACCCAAAGGCTAAAGGGATTATCTGTGAAGTAACAAAATGTGAAAGATGAATGCTTTCCTTCTATGTGGTGAATGACATCTCTTTAGAAAGCACAGGTACAAATTGTTCTTCCCCAGCAGTGGTTCAAATCGGGAATGATTCCTGGAAATTAGTGGAGCCTTTCAGATCCAAGAGATCTAGCTACAGTTGAAGGCTAATTCAGTTCTGGGTTGAATGTAGATCTCAAGTGTAAATAAGTAACCGTAATCCTGATGAGTGTATGGTTATCTACCTTCCGAATTGGAACACTTGCTTGCTTTCAGCTTTGCTTATATTTTTAGGTGAATGAAAGTGACCAGGAACAAAGATTAACTAGAATAGGCGTATCCACGCATGAATTTACTTAAGAATTGCTCTCCCTGAACTAACTAAATGTTTGCAAGCCTGAAATCAGAGGTAGGTTGGATCTGAATATTTAAATTAGTCATAGTAATATTTAATGTTTATGGATTGCATTTTATTTGTGAACTGGCTAAATACTAAGCTCTTAATCAAAGGCAGAGATCCAGTGGTAGTGAGGCTGAGGAGAGAGTGCTGTTTTGCTCATTATTGGCCATATACACAAACTGAATGCATATCTAACCAGAAATGAGAAATTATTTTACTGCTTTCAAGATCTAGTATATTAACCATATGATGGCTAGGTGCATATGTTATTTTCTCTTTTTCCCAGGATTAATTCTGGGGTATTACTTTTTGAATTGAGAAACTGAAAATTGAAGAGTAGTGGGGTTTTTTTATTTTTAACTAGCAAGGGAGAAACTGTTTCCGTTTCATAATATTCCTTGTGTGCCAGAAGTGTAAAAGTCCCTTTAAGAATGAACAATTTAGTCATTTGCCAGCTCTATTGAATACTGCTCACTGGCCAAGTTGTGTGCCGGTTAGTAACTGGCCAACAGTAAATAGCTCTTCATCTGAGACCTGGCATATTGTACACAATGAAGATGATGAGAAGAAAATTTTTACCCTGCTCACAGAAAGGCCACCGAAACAAAAAAACAAGCTTTGGAAATAGTGCTACAGCACTATGCTTTCATGAAGTATATATCCACTGAAATCAAAAGGAATGTAAAACTTTCCTCAGGCTAAACAGCTTCTGTCATCTCTGCTGAGAGCCTCTGCCTCTTTGCTGACAAGGCTGGAGCTCCCTTATCTTCTAATCACCTTAGCGAAAAGCAGGCTTGGTTTGGTGGATGAGAGGCTTAAACACAGAATAACGTGGCCCCTGGAGATGAGCGGGAGGGAAACGGAGATGGGTGGCACTGGTGGATAGCCAAAATTCAAGTTACTAAAACATTTGGATGCTTTTGGTGCTATTTCATTCATTAAATGCCAGGACTCTGGGGAAAAAATAAAAGGGGACGTGGGCGAAAGCTACTGGAACTCAGATTTAAAAGCCCCTATCGTTCCCAGTTACGTTTGGCAAATGGCAGAATAAAATTAATGACGCCAAATTATCCTGCTATGCAGTGTGTGATAGCTTGACTATTTTAGCTATTTCAGTGTTGTAAATTATGAAACTGATAGCATGCTAATGCGATCCTTTCAGGCTTCTCGTTTATATTAATGAGTTTTAGTCATCTAAGGCAAACTGATAACTACTGATTAATAGCTCAGCAACTTTCAAACTGGCATCAAAGGCTGATCTCTCCCTTTTTTCTTTTTTTTTTAACTCCTTGATGGGTTATGAGTTAAGACAGTTAACAATTAACTCTAAGCTTCATTGAAATCCAGATGTTAAATTCTTGATGAAAGTTAATTTAATTCTGATCATGACTATAGCTGATTTCAGTCTGATTTTTTTTTTTCCTTTAAAGTAGCTTTGAACTTGCTAAACAAGAGCATGATTCGTTTCACAATTTTTTTAGCGTTTGCAGTCTGTTGAAGAGGGCTTGTTAAACTAATATTGAATGAAGATGAATTATCATAGAAGTATCAAATAGCTACTAGCAAAAGCAATTAAAACCTCTCAGAAGAACTCAGAATTATCAAGAAAAGGCAAACTGCTTTTCTTAAATCTTTAAGCTGTTTTTAATTTCTATGTATTTGTACGAAGAACAGATAATACATATTCTGAACAGTATGTAATGGTAGAGACCAGAATGAGAGTTACAGGTATGTGCACGTGAGAAGTCAAATAACCATTAGTTGTGTGAGAAAATGGGTGGGAGGGTTTGGAAGAAAAATTGAGAGTGAAGTAACAAAAGCAAAGTCAGTCTCTGAACAAGGCTGGGGTTTTTGTATGCAGGCAGCTGCTTACAGGTGAAATCTTTGAAAGCGTGATTGTACAGTATTCAGTCTCTAGGTTTTCTGTCGCTGCAGTGAATAGAGGATTGTCAAAAACTGTTAGAATAGTCAGTGCAAATAAGACATCATATTAATGTGGGATATACGGCTCTAATACCTACATTAGGCTTCAAAACATTCCAGTTTTGAAGTAGAGGTTTTCAAAGGCCAAGCAGACAACAACTTAGACTGTTTGTGCAATTATTACTACAAATGCTCTGCATTTTTCCTGGACTGTTTACTAAAAATTACATCAAGCAGCTGAAGTTCTTGCCCTGACACTCAGATAATCCAGGTCAGCTTCTGCTTTTCAAACAACTGCCTGCCTTGTTTTCCAGGAGGAATATTGCTACAGTTTTCTAAATAAGCCATTCCTCCAAATAAGGAAACCTGATATGCTGAGAACTCTTGGCCTGGTGATCAGCAGCACTGTTCGCTAATCAGTATTGCTTTCGAATATACAGTGATGTTGACACTTCTTCTTGGTGCCTGGTGTTTGGGCTTTAAGGCTGTCCCGCAAATGGCTTCATGTGGTTGATATGCAGAATGATGGGAGCTAGATTTGCAAAAAACCAATCTCACTGGAGAAAGGAGAGAAAAAAAAAAAAGGGTATTGGTACATGTTCGGTCTTCATTTTAGATCAATACATTTTATAGTCACTAGATATCCCAAACAACATCTGCTAGAAAGATAAAGCCATTGTAGTGGAAATTAAATGCATATTTTAAATTCAGACAGTTTTGTATTGTATTGTCAGTGATGTAGAGGAAAAATAAATGTGAAAGCCATTTAAAAAGCTTGTGTAAAATGTGCATATGTGCTAAAGAATGTTGTCCTTTAGAATTAGACCCCAAATCAGACTTTCTTGTCAGATTAACTGGTTTGTTTCTAATCTTAAGAGTTCTTTTCATCTTTAGAAACTGAGTTTAAAAAAGAATTTTAATATTCTGCAACAGAATTATACATCTGAACAATGAGCATCTGTTACAGTTTGAGATTCCCTCTTCACTTGTAAGAGTGCTCCAGTGCAGAGTGTGCTGAAGTTGGTGTGCTTGACAAAATGCTGTTCAGACTGTAGCCATCAGACTAGCAGGTAGTGACTTGTAACACTTGCTGCAGCATCCCTACCAAATTTCTAGCCTAGCTTTCAAAAACTGCACAAAACTACCTTCTTTACTGATTTACTTTTTTTTTTTTTTTTTGCTCAGTGTTGAAGAGGCCAACCCGAGTTTAAAGTATCACTTAACTCAAGCTAGACTGCTTTTGTTTGACTGGAAGCCAGGTTAGTTTCATGGGAAATGTTAAGTAAAGATCTGCCTGGCAGAAGTAAGATAACTACTAAGTGAATTCTTAAATTCCAGATTTTCTCTTCAGAACTGGCATAAGATGCAGATACCAAAATAAAAGATAAAAATAAGAAATTAATATATGATAGTATTAAATAGCTTTCATGCTTATAATTGGGATCTTCCTAATATTCAGGTTATTAACCACAGAAGAAAGGAGCAGTGATATAAGGAACTTAATATAAATTACTGAAGCCTTTCAAATCCAACTAACTTAGAAGGGTTCTTCTAGCAGAAAATATATATTGTTTAGATATTGAAGGTAAACCTGGAATACTAAAGAGTTCTAATTTGCAGGAGCAAGGACTCTTCTTTTCTAGCACTTTCTTCTAGCATGGTCAGTCTTCCAAAAGCTAACTTGGCTATCCAAAGTGCCTGTTTTTTAAAACAGAACAAAACAAAAACCCCCTGTTTTGGTTAGGTTTGTTTTCTGGTATTTTTAGCTTGCAGTGTTTAAGTTATTCTTCTCATCTGTAAAGAATGGAAGGAAGGATGTTTTGTTTGCCTTTTGTTTTGTTTTAAGGAACATTCTTCTTCTCATTTATTACTAAAACTCTGGGAGATGTGCTTGAGAACCACAAAAACTCCCCCATTTGCGATAGAATGGCAAGTATTGACAAAACTATTGTGCTGGAGTCTTGACTTCAGCTGTCAAGGCTGTTACGAGCTTCCATAGCCCTAATAGTAATAATAATTTGAGTAAACCTTACTGAGTTTTAGCGCTTATGAGAAGGTAAGACACTGTTTTTACAGTACATGGACCAGGTTTCATCAAAAATGCCTCATGATCGCTTTCTGGATACGTTGCTCCTTCATTTCTCCACTGTAAGCTTTGTGCCAACCTCTGTAACCGCTTACATACGAAGACTGTTCTAGCAAAATACTTAACACATATGTAGTTTTTTCAAATGGGAGGAAGAGGAATTGGCCACATACGAACAGCTACTTCACGGTTGTCCGGAGATATAATTCAGTATTCTGTGAGTCACAGAACACAGCTAGGAAACCGCGTTGTAGAAAATTCAGAGTGCAGTTTTACGTTACATTGAGTTCAGCCTAAGTTTAGGCTGCCAACGAAATGAGATCCTGTTCTCCCTGGGCCAGCCATGTGCTTCCACTGTTTGTGTTTGCTCTGGCAACTCTGTGACTGTGGGCAAGTTGGATCAGTTTGCTGATTTAATGGAAAACTTGCTTTCAAAAATAAAAGCAAGTTTTCCATTGGATTGGATTGCTGACCTGAGACAGAAGGCTGCATAATCCTGTGCAAGATGGAGGGTGAGAATATGTACCTTAGGGAAAAAGAAAATAGGACTTCACCTTTCAACAGTGGCCAGCATAATATAAAACTGTGACCTTAGGTTATAAACTCTGACTCCAGCTAGCCTGAGTATAGAGAATACTTAGGATCTCTTTAAAACATCAGTTGGCACCTATAGGGTGAGATACTGATTCTGTATTATTAGATGTGAACTACCCTGCATGGTTATAGCACTGCATGTCGAAACACTGAAATGGGTGGAATTTGAAAAGGCAAATGTAACATCCTTGGTATCACTGACTCACTCCTTGCCAATGCATTACCTGCAGTACTGAGCATCTCTTACATCATGGGTATTTCCTAGAGAAAAAGGAGATAAACATGTAACTTCCCTGCAGTGTAACCTTATCAGAGGGTGTGGAACAAGTCTTTAAACACCTTTATTTGACTCGGACAAGCAGGAAGAAGCCTGCTACAGCCCAGGTTAGTGTCCTGGGTGAATGCTACTCTTCTAGTTGGTGACTGACTTAACCAGCGGGAGACTGCAATTTCTAGGGTGAAAATGAATGCTTTATTTTCTCAGCTCCTGTGGACTAATCTAATCTTTCTGTTCTATAATACACGAAGTAGTGGACGGACACACTTTTTGGCTGGAAGCTTTATGCAAGGTCTCAACTCATTCTGATCCACTTTGTTTCCATCCACTTTGACATAGATCAGGAGTAACTCAGTTCAAGTCGAGGCATTTATAGAGCATAATATTATCCTTAGCTTTATTAATGGAAGGTAGTTCCTACAGGTAACCTGATGGGATATGCATTGCAGAATCAAACCTTAAGTCAGTGAAAGTTATGGTTTGTTGGACCAAGTTGTATATATGATGGGAACAGATACTGCAAAAGTAGTATGTAGTAACAAACATGTTATAGTACTTAAAATTGGCGACTGTCATAAATACTCTCTGTATCACTCTCCTGCCCCTTGACAGTGGAAAGTAGAATAAAGAAATGGATTTTCCACATTCAGGAGAGCAATAGCCCTACTAGGTCTGTCACAGACCTGTGAGCAGAGCCTGTCTGGTGCGGCTCCCCAGAGAAATTCTTATCACTGGGACGAGTAAAGCCGCTCCTAGCAGACCTTTGTACATTTTTAGGGGGGCTGTTATAGAAATTCACTCTGCTTTGTGCATTCAAGTGCCGGCGCTCTACAGATCAAGGTTCTTTATTACAGTAGCTAATAAAAAGAGCTTTATCAGGTTACCTTGCGTTGTGGCCGGTTCTTACATCTGTCTCTTACGCATTTCCCCGTTTACTGCAAGGGCAATCCAGTCCTGTGGCTGTGAGGGCAGCTGGGCAGCAACACCAGTGTAGAGGTTTCGCATAAACAGGAGTTTGCATTGAACAATCTAGCAAGAGCTTGCCGGTAAATTCTCTCCTTCCAGCTCTTGAAATGAGGCAGCAATTTAACTGGCCTGAGCACATACATGGTGGTAAAAATTGTTAAAAAATGTCAAAATCATGCTATCAAATATAAGCTGCCCATCCATTGGAAATCAGAACGTACAATCCTAGCTTGGTGTATAAAGCATGTCTTTGCAAAAATATTTTATGGCCATGGTAAAAATCCTTGTGCTTACCTGCTTGCTTTTGTTCAGTTACAGAAACGGGGCCTAACAATAATAATCTGCCTCTCAGGACTTCATTAATGTGCACAAGGGCATTTTTTGGAGGCTGCATTTTAATGTTAGTATAGGTCATTATTAATACACAGGGAACAAATACAAATATGAAGGCCAAACTCCAGGCTTTTTTATGAAAATTGTAAACGGAGAGAAATCAGAGTCGCAACAGTGTAAGTGAGTGTTGCTTAATGTAAGTGGGAGTATTGCTTACCAGTACTGAATTTTACTGTAACATTCAGAAAAATCTTATTAGTTATTGTATGAAACTCTAGTTTTCCCTAGCATGTCTCTTTCATAAGCTTTTTCCCTTACAATTACTAGATTTCCTAATTTTCAGTTTTCAGGTCTGATCAATGCAAACGATAGAAGGTGTAAAAGTTTTTTTGATTTCTTTCACTGTAACCTCTAGCCAGAACTATGTGATATTGCAGAACAGGAAGGGAAAAAAAAGAGAAATGTGAAAGCTATTGGTGTTCTGAGTGGAAGCCCTGCTCCCTGAAGGATAGAGCTATTTCATGTTCCCCTTTTCAAATGGAGCATTACAGCATATAATGCAGCAATTATTTTGTTGGGTAGGTGTTTCATTACCAACCTGGGCCTTGGAGGTGATGGGAGAAAATTTGTCCTGACCTTCTAGGGAAACCATAAAAGAGAAATGATGTCTAAATAATAAATGTCTAGGAGAAATGTGAAATGCCTAACGGTGTTGCACTTAGCTTTCGTGACATCTGTGCATTGTAGTATAAAAAGCTGGTATATGGATAGTTTCAAAAGCAGGAATATTTTCTATTGTTTCTTTGCATTTTTGACCTTCCTTCTTCTCCTGGTTCAGTCCCTCTCAAATACAGTTTAATTTTTTTTTTTCTGCAGGATGTGTGTTTTCCTGGTTTTCCCTTAGGACTGCAGCAAACCACAAAAAGCAGATTTGGAAAAAAACTTTGATTCCAAAGCGAGGCTGATGGGATCAGGTTTTATTTACTATACTTTGCCATATGTGCAGCATTTGGTATTGGTAGCCACACAAGAATGAATCTTGCCTTCTCCCTTTGATGGTCCTACGACAGCAGGACTGATAATAGTGTGGAGGAGAACACGGAGGAGGCGTAGCTGCTATGACATGTGGCCCTGCTTTGTATCGCTGCTCAGGGTTCGGGGGTAGGCGTGCAGGTCGTTCTTGGTTTTGAGTATTGTGGGGTTTTTTCTTCCTTCTTTTTCCAAATTTAGATTTAATAGTTTTCAGGACCAGCGGTTGAGGTTGTCATTCCTAAGTTCAGAAACTTATAATTCTGTAGTTGTGTTGTTTAGTCCTTTATTGAATAATCATAATGCTTTCTATGCTTCTGCTCTTCCCAGTTGCTTTGGGAAAGGCTGATTTCCTCTCTGAGTGATCGACAATAAAACTCATTTTAATGGAAAAATAAATTGCCCTAGAATAAACAGTCCATTAAACGATCTAATTTTTAAATCTTTCCTTCTAAACAAGTATGAGTGGTGCCATGTGTTGTTTTCTTCTTATTTTATATTCCTCTAGATCTAATGGAGATGGAGACTCTCTTTTGCCAAGCAAATGTAATGCCCCCAAAGAATTGCTGATCTGGACAGATAAATGATCATTATGTTGAGCTTTATTAATGTTCCTAAGAACCCTTGTGTAACATCATCCATCATGCCAGAGCGTAGGAGTAAGTTCTGATTGTATCTGGCTTGAGTGATCTGCCTCATTCACTGCGAAGTCTTACATCCTCAACAACTTCAGATACCGATCGATCAGCTGTTTTTCTGTGGATGCTTGACAGTCTTTGTTTTACTCCTAACTGAAGTGTTTCTGTTCTTAGCTCAGGTTCTTGGATAGAAGCAATCCTTTAGAGAAGTAAACGCTGAACAACTTATCCACTGCTTTACCATATCCTTACTTGTGTCTGCTAGGTCTCTCGGACTAGATTTGGAGTAATGCTTCTGGACACAAAAGGTTTGCAGTGATTAGAAGAGGCGCAAAGGAGAGCATGTAGGCAGGTCTTCGTTGCATACAGCAGAACTCTTGAGAGCCAGCAACTTAAGCTGTAGCATCTGAAGCGTGGTATCTGTGAGAGGCAGGGGCTCCCATCTGCTGAGTTCAGAACGCAGCACCAGGTGGAGAGCCACCCCCTCCTGCGATGATAAGAAACTACTGATAAGGAAATAAGCCGGATCTTGCCTCTTTTTGAAGTCAGATTTTAACTTTATAGTCCCTTTGGGAAAGAAAAATCTAATCTGATACGTTGTTCTCAAAATGTTGCCTGTGCTAATTCTAGCTTGACGTCGAAGGAAGCACAAATGATGCTAAACACTGTCCAAAAGGCTCCACTTGACGTAGAAGCTAGCCACTAACCCTTTACATCATGCTGCTTGTGTTTCTGAGGTTCTGTCCTCCAAACATAGCTGTACTTCTCCCCTCTTCCCCTTCCGTTTTCAGTCTCGCTTTTCCATAGTTAGGAGTCTTCAGTGGCTTCCCTCTCAGCACAATTCCAAACCCATTGCACTTGTGCAAACTGAGTGTCCTTAGAACCAACCTCAGTGACCTTCCCTAAATCCTCTTTCTGTTCTTAGGACTTGCTCAGATGCTATTCTCCTTCCTTCTAGGCTCCCTTTCTTCACTGACTTCTCCCTTTTCACAGCTCCTTTCCACATCCTTGCAAATACTAGTGTATTGGATTATTGCTGCTTTATATTGTTCGTTGTCTCTTCCCTAGCGTGGCCTTTTGCCCATAAAAAGCCTTTGGTAAATGTTTATGTGAAACACGCCTGTTATAAAACAACTTCTGGTAGCTGTCACGTCCCTGTAGGTGTACGTGGACAGCGATGATGTGTTTCTATGATTTCAGCCATAGCTGGCACCGCTCAGTTTTGGACTGTACACCCAACAGTGTGCTATCTGAATCATGTCGCCTTTTTATTGAGAAATTAGGTATCTAAAGTGATTTAATGAGTATTGGTTTGTTGGAGGTTTCAGATGACTCAGTGTAATATACGGGTCTGGGGGGAGTGGGACGTATTATTTGTAAAAGCAGAAACTTGATGACTTGAGAGGACAAAACGCATGATTCATCTCTCAGTTCATATCACTGCTGTAAACCTAGAAAAATACCCAAGGAGTGGCTGTAGCTTTAACTGATCTCAGCTGAGAGTTGGTTTTGATCACTGGGAGACATGCCAATTCTTCTCAGGGCTTCTAGACAGCCTTGGTGCCGTTTTGACATCATGATGGCTGTATACAGGAATGCTTAACAAAACTGTCAGTACGGTGTCAAATATATATGTGTATATATGTACATATATGTACACATATAAAAAAGATTTAAAACTATTCTTGTGATCCTTTATCTCATGACAGATGTGTCTTGCTCTACTGTGTCTCAGGGGAACGGTGTCACTGCTGGCACATTTTCTCTGCTCTTTTTACTGCCTATCAGTCCCTTAGTTTTGCCATAAAGAGGTGGTTTTAAAAAAAAAAAAAATCTACCGATGCCTATGTTTAGATGATCACATATATGCGTGTTTCCTGTCGGCAGGTAGTTGAGATAAGCAAAAGCATGCGCTAAACTGTAAGCTGGAAGGAGCGATCATCATTGCCCTTCAGCACTGCAATGGCAGTACAGATCATGACAGCAGCCTATTATGCAGTTTGTTTTGGTTTCTTTTTTCTTCAATTTGACAATGATAATACCATGTCAAGTGACTTCCCTTAACTCTTTGCGTGAAGTTACGAGAAGGTTCAATCTGTATGTATACATACTTTATTAACAGCAGAAAAATCCTGATAACAAAACCATATGGTTTTTTTCATTTCCTAAAATCTAAGTCCCAATTTTATGAGTCTACTCAGTAGGGGGTCTGTGTAACCTATGGACCGTGAACATGAAGATGTTTAAGATACAAAGATGTTACTCAAGTTTAATACTGATTTGTATAGAGCTTAAGAAGAACTAGTTAAACAGTCGATTCCCCCCATATTACTTGCAGATAGTAGGAAGAAATGTCATATTAGTTGTGAACATCCTCTCTCTGAAGCCCTCTAAGTAGGTAATGTGGAGATTAATGTTGGGAGCCAGACAGTCAAATACACTGTAAATAGTTAAAAGCTGTTTCTATCTCATGATAGCCCAGCTGAGCTTTAGTGACTATTCTGACAGCCTTGTTACGCTGAACTACTGAAAGAAGTCGAAACTGTCTTGGTGCGTGTTGTCAGTCCTTTTTGTCAAAATGCTTTACTGCTAAGGTTTAACGTTAGAGAGCTGTCGTGTCGCTTTCTTCACTGACGGTCGTGGGCTCAGGTGCTGAGCCCATTTCGTTCTATCTGGGTGAGCATTACGGAGCGTACATGAATTGTAGCCTCTGTTTTGAAAAAGAATTGCAGAGTTTCGCCCAGGAAGAGAGAATGTATGGAGTCTATCCATACCGAGAGGGATGCAGGAAGCCAGTGGAGGCAAAAATGGAATTGCGGGAAGAGTGGAGTGAAGATGAGACCACTTACTTGGTCTCACCTCTGGGATCTGGCTACCTCACCAGTAAAGATTTTGGATTTGCATGAATTTCCCAAGTTCATCTCAGAAATGCAGCAGTGATTGCAGAGCCCCCATGTAATTCTGAGGAAAGAATTCTCCCACTTGGCCCCTGCAGAGACCTTCAGATGCCATCCTGCTGCAGACTATGATCCAAGATTTTTTCCTAACCGATAAAAGTAAGTGCTGGTCACATGCAGGATTGCTGTTATGAGTTTGTCTCACCTGTAAGTCTAATCAGCACTATACTGGATTTAAGCATCTGTTGTGAATTAAGCTGGTTCATGCAGACAAGCCCCTTGACTTTTACTTCTATCGTTACTATTTTTCTGGGCTTTGTGTGCCTTTCTGTTTGTTGATGGTAAGTGCCCTCCGCAGCATATGGCTGCTGAAGCATGGTGTCAGCACAAAAGCCACCCTGGAGGATAAGATAAAAAAGATTCTGTGTGGGCAACTACATGGGAAGAATCTTCAAAGGAGTGATATGAAGAGCATCCCTTGAGACTTAACTCTCCTGATCAGCTAAACAAACATGGAACCAGTTAATCTTTCTGGCCCACTGGTGAGTTCACAGTGTCTTTCAGAAGTTTCTGACTGAATGCAAGTTAAGAATCCTTGAAAGAAATGTTAGATGTATTCTACCTAGTGTGTTGATTTGCAGTTAAAACTTCCGTTGATGGTACAACAAAAAGTATTACTGCCTCAGATAGGAAGCTCTCAGTAGTTGAAGTGTGGCTTCTGTTTTTAGGAACATGATGGAGTGGTAAAGGCCAGTGAATCTCTGGGATACCAGCCAACATAATTTCTGGGTTTATGTCATGTTGCCTGTTACCGCTCTAGCAGGCTTGTCTGTTGGGGCTGGTGCTTCCCCTTCAGAGGGATTAATTTTGTCTCACTTTCTCAACATAAGAGAATAAAACATAGCCTCTTTATTCTTTTGTTCCCCCTCCATTGCCCATGTTAATTTAATTTGACAGCCTGGCGAATAGGATTTGTCAAATACTGTAACCTTAAGCAATACAGATATTGAAAACTGTGCTTTAAATTTATATAATCCAGATGTGAGAACCAATAAAATGCTCAGATGAAATGAAATCTCAGGCTTTGTGAGGAGAGAAAGGGAGGAATATTGCTTGCCACTTATTTTTCCACATGGCATAAAGTGCAGAGCAGGGTTCAATCAATTATATTAGTCTCCAAGAATAGAAGCAGGTTTTGTCATTTCAGTGCTGGTAGCTAATAGTAAATATGATTGATATCAAAATGCTGAATCTCGCAGGACCTGTTAAGTAAAAGCAATTTAGTGTTTGGGCAGTGAAAAGGCTGGTCTTGGTATTTATGGCTAAGTTGATGAGATGATCTTCAGCTCATCAGCTCAGAATGGTAAAGACTAATTAAGCAAATCCTGTAGTATCATGTATGAAATTGTTTCATTACCCCTCCCTTCCCATCAACACAAGGCACCACTCAAAGAGATAACATTTCTCTCTCTTAGCAGTACTAAGAAAAAAGCCACCAATTTAATGCTTTTAGGTCCGTAGGAGTTATCCAGTTGGAATAAGTCAAAGAACGCCAAAAGAGTGGGGGGAAGAAAGCTTGTAAGCTGTTGCTGCATGTGTGCTGAGTAAGTGAGCTACAACGTCCTATCTGGGAATTTCACTTGTTCTGCAAAATATATTCTCAAATTATGTGCATAAACCAACTTCTGTTTCTGCAGTACTTGTTCTTCTGTATGTAGGAAGAGCCTGAAAGATGTATAATAATTATCTTAAACTAATTTTCAGCTAAATCTCTTCATTCCCTCTGGTGACCCTTCTTTGGCAGAAGGGAAGAAATACCGAGTAACGCTAGGCAATATTTATCAAATAGTTCATTCCCCAAAAGTGCAATTTAATTTTAGCTAGAAATGGGTATTCATCAAATTCAGAGCATAGGCCTAGTAAGTAGGATTAAAATTTGGAAAGTTTAAAACATTTCCATTTTATATTTAAAAGGTGAAGATTTTAATGTCAATATGAATTGTCATTTGAAATTTGCCTGCATTTAATATAAAAGGTGAAGAAACTTTCAATCAAAACAAAACAAATTTCCACGGTTTTAAAATAATTTGATGGTAAGCCTGAAGTTGTAGGCATAGCTCAATAAGTAAATGCTGGTGTCGAACACTAACTTGATTTGTCTGTACCATATTGTTGTGGTACGATAAGAACAGTCCAACTTTATTTTAGACTTATTTCCATTCTCCACCATATGAATTAGGTGTCCAGAAAGAGGTTATAAATTAAACTGTATTTAAACCACCACCCTCAATTCTGCTCTCAGAAAAAACACCTTTCATATTTGAATAAAGTTAGACCTGAATCGAGACCATCTATGGTTTTGATCACACAAAATCAAAGCAGGTATGATAAGATTTTGCACATCCAGCCCAACCACTGGCTTTGTGTCTGTAAATGATGATTTACTTAAGTCAAAAGCTGTAGAAAAAAACATCAAAGTTTGCTGGAAAGAAAGTAATATGAGAAAATACATCTGTCGGAATTTTTCTTACTCCTAAGACACCAAATTAGAACAGCTAGGGAATGCATCACCTAATATCACCACAATTAATAAAATTAACTGCTCATGTTGGAGCCTTGTATTCTGTAAACTCAGTCATGTGAAGTTAGAGCATTAATTGAGTGGGACACAGCAGACCTTAGCCAAGTTATTCCATTTTTCAATGACTTTCTGCATTGCCTTAGCACAGAACTGCCTCTTATTTTATGTCTGTAATATAAGGTTACTACTACTTCTTGCGTCTGAAGGGAGATTTTTTTAATTTTATTTTTTTACGTGCGTAAGCCTAATAGGCTGTGATGTTGAAAGAGCTTCTTCAGGCTGATGTAAAGGCAAAGGTTTTATCAAAGGTAGTTGTTGGAATGCAGTTTTGGGGCAAAGCCTGGAGTTTCTGCTGGAGTCTCTAGGTATCCCACCCTTTCCAGGTCACGCTTAGGGTACGTTTTGTATGCAGCCAGCTTAGACGTTCAGGCTGATATTCCTACTAAAAGGGCAAAACTTGAGCAGATAAAATTTCATAGCCCTGGGTATTTTCCAAGAGAAAATCCTGTTAGAAATGCAAGGTGCCATAGCTATATTTGAGAGACAGAATGCTCCCTAAGTTATTCTATCCAAAGTTTTGTATATGCTGTTGCAGAGAAGTTCTTGCATCAATCTCTGCTAATTCAGATGGAGACAACACTGCTGAAAGATGTCAGTGAGGGCAGATCCACATTGAAAAACTCCATGGTTTTTAAACAATGCAGTATTTGTCTGGATTCTGGCTCTTTGAAACCTTAGCATAACCAAGCGCAAAGACCTAAGTAGTAGAAGTGCCATTTAAAAAACTCGGTCCCATTGAGCTGATCATATGATCTGGCCTCTTGGGTTTGTTTGATTCATTCATTAGCTGTGTAATCCATTTGTTTCTGCTGAGGTTCCATAAATCACATGCTTGCCAGAGTGGAGCGAGTTATTTGAAAGGATGGAAGAACTATTAAGTAGAAATGAGAGTATGTGTAAAATGTTCACCCTACATAGCTGGCTGGAATAAGAACTGGCCTCTGTATAGTATGGAGCGGAAAGACCGGCAAAACCTCAGCCATTTCCCCCGTTTCTGGTTAACGTAATAAACATGGTACTGGGCTATTCCCAGTAGGGACATGCTGCAGCTTCCAAAACTGGGGATAGCTTTCTTCTGTCATGCTCAGCCGTAGCTTTGTATGTTTTTCCTCCAAATTACAACACGGTTTTAATCTAAACAGACATCAGTTCTGTACGCCAAGCACATCAAATATATTTTGCAAGGATAACAGAATGGAAGAAAGTAACATGGCTCACAAAGCGACCGTGTGATAGTACAGGGAAGAGGAGGGGGAATTGGAGGAAAGGGCTGAGCAGGGAATGGACCCCCTAAAGCAGAGCAACTAATGGAAAAAAGCGGTCAATGAATAGAGGTATTGTATGCAACTTCGTGAAGGAGATTCCCCAGGGAAAGGTTAGGTTCCAGGATAAATGAAATCTCCCCTCAAATGGCATTCTTCCCTGTTCAGATACAGGCATGGCGACTACCTATTAAGAAACAGAATTGAGAATATTTATTGCTTCTGTTCTAATTCACATGGTTCTACAAGTGTCTTATTTTTACCTTGATTGGAAGGGCTGTGTCATCAGGAGATTCTGCGTTTCTGGAAGGTATTTTCTTCTAGGATCTCTCAAGAACCTCCTTCAATTTGTTTTTGTTTTTTCTTCCAGCTTTTTATACTTAGTGTTGGTGGAAGGTATAGGCATTTTCCACAGTCACTGCAAAGCTCTATCTAGAGAAGAGCCAACACTCTGTAAGTCTGCATAGCTTGGTGTCTCTCCATGTTCTGGGGGTACTAGATAACAACCAAAGAAGGTTGTAAGGCCTGTCACTTTTTTTCTTGGGTCCCCTGGTCTAAGTGTTGGAAAGATTAGGAGTGGGGCCTCTCGCAGGTAGAGAGGCAGGAGGGTGCCTGCTCTGTATGGCTGGGCTGTAGGTCGGCGTGTGGGAGGTACTGGAGCAACTGGGTGACAGTACTGTGGAAAGAAAAAGCTTTTTTGGAAAGGGGATGTGAAAGAAGTGCTGGCTTTGGAAGCTTTAGGATTATTTGTCTTGTGTGAGCTCACAAGTGAGTACAGACAGGGGATATACGGATGCTTAAGAAGGCTGTTGTGAAGAGTACGTGGGACTGACGAGGGAAGCAACAGATGGGATGCCTCTTGCAACCTGCTCCAAGGCCAGAAACCTGTATAATGTCATGATGTCATTCTTGTGACATAGTGGTAAGCTCTGTTTCTTTGAGAGTTGTGTTTGGGGTTTCTTGTTTAAGTGATTGCTGCTATAATTAGAAAGTTATGGGACAACTTCAGTTTTCACTACAAAAGAAATTGGTTTTAGCTCCTGTGATAGCAAGAAGTTTTAAAAACCATGGAGTGTAGTCTAAAAATGCAGAAACCTGAAAGTTCCTGAATCTTAGAATAATATCGCAGGATTTCCACCCCCCACCCCACCCCCAAATTTTTTCTCATTGTTTTTTAACTCCTGAGCGTGATCAGTATTTGCAGTAAAGAAATACATTTTAGCCTGAGCATGGTGCATCAGGCACTGATTTTAACTGTGTCTAGTTCAGCACTGGTGTTTACATTGTCATGGCTCTTTGGAAACTCATGCAAGTGCTAGACAAAGTACACTCATGCCTTATGGACCGCTTCAGGTTTTTCAAATCCTATTTAGTTATCAAGCATGTAGATATGGTCATCTACTTAGTAGATCAAAGGTATTAAACAGGAATCATCTGCAATTGTCACTAATAGGGTGATACAGGAGGACTGTGATACTTGTATCGTTTTTAGAAAGTTCCGCTGAACTTTTGGAAGAAGGCGGATTACAGAAGTAGTCAAGCGGGGAAACAGGCGCAAAAAAGAGGCGTTCTCAGAGTGTGAGTGAGAGTGCAAAGAAAACAAAGTACGTGTAGAAGGTGTAGAAATGGCTTTAAAAAAAATAAAACCCAAGCTGAAACATGTTCTCTTTAGTATATGGGCTCACTCTACAGCTGCTCCTTCTCCAGCCAGGCATGCAACAGTTTCATTGCAGCACTCCCTAAGGACTTGGCATTGCTTAGTCTGTCAAGACCAACAACAACACAAGTGCTGCTGAAACATATGAAGCACGAGTTGAATGGTGCCAACACTTTATAATGTTACAGACTTTTTACCCAAATAGAAGGATCCTGCACTGAACTGCTTTATGTTCAGTTCTTTTTACAAATCTACACCTCTGACTTCTAGTTTTTAAGAAACTTACTTCTCTCGCACTGTGGCTTTTCAGATACGTTGCATGTTCTCGGTCTTATGCTTTGATGTACTACGGTTTGACAGTTGCTTCGAAGCTTAAGTAGATTGGGCTCCAGAGGGTTGTAGATTCAGACTACAATTTCAGATGGATGAGAATGAGGGAGGGAAGTCAAGTATCGTAACAGTGTCGGAACCCTGGAAAGCAAAATGGTACTCGGTAGCAGAGCCAAGACGATAATATAAGAGCAGAGTGCTAGAAGCAGAATTACAGGACAATTGGGACTAAGTCACTTCTTTCTGAAAACTTTCTCTCTGAAGCTCCTTGGGTTTGTTTTATAGAGCAACGGAAATGGTCTAAACTCAAGAGTAAGGGGAAAATGCTGAATTTCAGACATTGTTCTCACACTGACTCTCCCATTGTGGTCCCAGGTAAAATGTTTTGTTTCCAATCTGTAAAACAGGTCAGACTCTTACTTCCTCTCCTCAGAGAGATGGTGTGGGAATTAGTTTCCATTTACAAAGTATTTTAATGTGCTGTAGTTCTTTATGGTTCCGAATGGGCTTTAACCATAGATTTTTCTCTGTGGCTCAGAAAAGACCACACCTACCACATTGCTCTCGGCTTTATTCATTTGAGTCGCGAGAAAAAAGCTGACAAATTGGCATGAGCTCAGAGGAGAGCAACCCAAACAACTCAGGGGCTGGCTGGAGGGGTTAAATTAATAACGCAAGATTAAAAGAGGTAAATATATGTCGTTTGGTGAAAGCTGTTCCCCTGCAGTTAATTATGCCATATTATTTTAAAGATGTAAATGTTGAAGGATTTGCTTAGTGTGCTCCAGAGAGGTAATTGGCAGAGAAAAGAGGAAGCAAAAAGGAACTTCAAGTTGAATACCAAGGGAAAAGAATTTCCTGACAGTGGATCTGTTGCTCTGTCAAGCAGACTTGCAGGGAAGTGCTGAAAGCCCCACTTTTGGAACATGAAAGTCTCCTAGATGAGAAAGAAGTCCTGAACTGAGATAAAGATGAAACCCTGCGAGTCTTGTCTGTTTCAATTACTGCAATTTAAGAGACTCAGATACCATTATTGATATCACAGTAATGCCCAGGAGCTCAAATCAGAGATGCACGCTGTAGAAACACACGAACAAGCTTTCCGTCTCTGTTATAGAATCTGTAGAGCAATCGGGATCTAGGCTGACTCAGAAGTTAGTGTTGAAGGGCCGCAGCCAGCACTGGTACAGATATTCCTCTCTCAGCAGAGGCACGAGGGCTGCCTGCCGGCAAGAGCGACGTGTCTAGCACAGCAGAGCTGCCCTTGGCGTAGCCGAGAGGGCAGTGGCGAACAGCTCCTACTGACTCACCCTCCATGCACAGACTGCAGCAGCATGCACCTTTTCAGGGCACAAACACAAAAATACCCTTCCAGGCTTCCAAGTTCCTCCTGATAGGTAATTGTAAGAACAACTGTTGGAAGGTTCAGAAACTACAGAGAAAACTTAAGTAGGAAAACTCAAGAAAAACCGGTTTAACTTCCCAGTTAATTATGAACATCTTCTCCCTTTCTTAGATATTTTTGTTTCTCTCAGATTCCAGGTGTTCCTATGCTGCAGCACATACCAGAGCTGACCTGAATATTTGAGGAAGGATGGCTGTGGTGCCCTGGAGTTCCTTGCAGGCAAATTTATCCTGGTAGCCCTGGAAGGAAAATTAACCTGTGTTTAGTGCTGTGCTATTGCAATTATTGTGCTTCCAGTGATTAGGGTAACTTGTTTAGACTTATCACAAGCATCTCTACAATGCTCAGCAGTCAGCTCAGCATTTTTCCTAGAAGAGAGCATCAGCAAAAATAACAGCGATAATTGTTATTTCTGCCAGATAAATAAGATGAAGACCTAAAATCAAAATGCTCTGATTTGTGCGGTTTATTTAGATCAGGCAAATCCTGAACTCTAGCATTAAGGAAGGAGTCAACCTTGATCATGGCTTTTAACTTGCCAGGCACTGGGTTTGATCAGAGAACTGGATCGAATGTCCTTTGTAAACAAAATAGTACATTCGAAACCACATGTGAGAAATTATAGCTATGAAGCCTTAATCGTATTGCATGGGAAATACCTACGTTATTCATTTAGCTAGGAACATTTAAATTTCTGAAGAAAGTCTGAAGCTAGGACTTTAACGCAAAATCCTGTATTCTTTATACCTCTGTGATTGTAAGCATACATGAGATCTTACAAGTAATGCTTCTGCCAAGCTTCATTACCTATGCTGATGAACCTGCAGGATTTTATTCCCAACCTGTAATACAGTGATAGTCCAGGAATGGAATTCCGGTTCCATTCTTTTCCCCTGTCAGCATTTAATTGCTTACCTACAGCTTTCTGCCATACCAAGCTTCAGCCGTGGCAGAACGACTCTTAACATCTTGGTCTCTGACTTATGTTTAGCAGCACATTGTATTTACAACAGTGCATGAAGCTTTGGGGCATCTCAGATGGAGGATCTACAAAGGGAGCTAAAATCCAGAGAGATGCAGGTGTGGAATTTCAACCTTTTCATGTCATCTTTTTTTAGGATGCTTCTGTTTTGGGGTATTAACTTCAGGATAACTAGGTTTTGGAAAGCAATCCCAGTGGAATGAAAATGGTGAAATTGTCAGTGTTGCTGAAAGTCCAAGAATCCCCTGCTGTTCCTGGGCTGGGTGACTCCAATATGTGAACATGTACAGGCAGCATTTTTATCAGGATGTGTGCCGCCAGGTAATTAACTAAATGTGAAAAAAGATGTGATCTGGAGTTGAGTGCATTTGCTCTACTCTTTCAAAATGAAAATAAAAAAAATGCATGCCATATGAAAGCTTCTAGAATACTGTTGTCAGTATTCTGGTTAATTAACTGATTAAAAATTTGAAAAGCTATAATATTTTTGGTTTTGTTGAACTCTCCACTTCAGACTCAGTTCTTACCAGGAGAATGTCTGGTGTAGGCCCTATGCAAATTAAAGCCAAGGAGACAATTCTATTCCCAGGACCAGTTCGGGAAGTCGGAGCAGAGTAGCAGATTTGCCCAGGCTGTTTTAGCTTTCCTTATCCGCTCCCTGCCGTCTGTACGTCAGAATCTGCTCTCTGCAACCCGTCACTAACACTGTTCCAAAGAGAAATGCTGTGATAATAAGTAGTAACTTGGCTGTCCCATTCATTAGATATATTGTGACTTAATGATAACATTAATTGAATTGGCTGAATTAAGTGCTCTTTGGGCGGGATGCCAGTGTTTCTGGGAGTTTGTGTCATAGACGTGCTTCTGAGGAAGTGAATGAGATATGAATCCGTCTTACAGTAGGCACTGATTTGGTGTCTATTCCTGTGGTTCCCATCATCTATGGCTCTGAGGTGATGTGTATAAAGTATACGGCTGGCTGTAGTTTGATGCTCGTGAGCACTAGTTTGAGTTTGTGTTTTGTTTTTTTTTGTCATAGCGATGACGATTGGAATTAGCACTTTGCAGATGGTATTCCCAGCCCTGGTGGCATGTTCACCACCAACCACGCTCTTCTTGTTAGGATCCTGATTGCTGTACGTTCCCAGCCTTGGCCCAGAGAGGTCAGTGGCTCTTTCCTCTACCTCTTTCTTTACCTTCTGCCCTCTTCAGGTCTCTGGCATAAGGGAAATCAGAAGGCAAGATAACTTCTCTGTTGTTTTTCAGGGATTCCTAGCAGCAGGTTTGCCATCCTTCCTTTCCATTTACTAGTCCTGTGTGTTGTTCGCCGCTCCTCCTCAGAACTTCTGTTAGGGAGTACCGCACCGCTTGGCTACAGGGCTCAGCCATCCTGTGAGACTCCCACCGCATCGATAAAGGCAGGATAAACTACAATAGTTACTGTGATAATATTGTCATCATTAAAGCTAAGAGAACTCCTTCTGATCCATGCTAATGCACAGTGTACCTATATTACCAAAATCTGAGTTCTTTCATTATTTAACCATTATTTTTAGTCAAGCACAGGTATATATAATAGGGGCCATTTCAATTATTTACTGCTTCAGTTAGTTAGGTGTTCCTTGCCTTTAACTGAAAACCTTATATAGTGGCAACAAGTGTGTGTACATGGGTAGAGAGACAAGGGGGGGGGGCTCTCTTTAGGTATTCTGTTGTGTTCTGAACATGGATAATTTTTTTTTTTTCCTTCCCCCCCCCCCGTCAAACTGAGCTTCAGCAAGCTGCTTCTAACTACTAACATATGTCTGGGGGTGGGGAAAGAGTTGCAGGAAGGAGTACTCCAAGGGGTACAGTAGCATTTCTGCATTCAGTAAGTTAGTCGTCAGCTCCTTCAGTTATAACACAAAAAATGAATGATCTGTAAAGGAGCTGTAAATCTGAGAGAGCAAGTTTGCACTGTTTGTATAGTGATCACATAGCAGATCATAACTGTAGTTTACCTAGTGTTTTCATTGTGAGGATCTCAAAGCACTTCACTGCTTTGAAGTAGCAAGATGTTTATTGTCTTTACTTTACAAAAGAAAACATGAAGAGCCAGACAAAGCTAGATCTTGAATTTCTTGATTTGCAACAGCCATTTACGGTTTTCAGTGTGAGATGCTGTATGGAAGGAGTTTTGAAAATTCAGCAAGTAGTGATCGAGTGCGAGATGAAACTGTGTCTGAGGTGGCGGTGAGGACCAAGATCTCTTGCTTCTTAATTTGTTCTTTGAACCCCACTATCATCTTAACTTTTGTCTTCAAAGTCAAACTCCTGTCTGTCTACAATCGGCACTTGCCTGCTTTACCCGGACAGGCGCTCTTCTCATTTGGACTGTTTGAAATCTCTCCGTTGAACCTGCCCTGATGGTGATCCCAGTCAGCTATCAGAGTTTTTGTTTTAGTGCTTTGGTCTTTTACTGCACAAACCACGACCCGGGGGCCATGTCACCACCTCATTTTCCCACCTCTGCCTTTGAACACTTGAGAATATTCTCTCTACCTCCACCCCTCCCAAAATAAGTACTTTTTTTTCCCTGTTTCAAATATGACAGAAACACATCTATTTACTTTAAGTCCTTAAGGAGCATAAACTTGTGATTTAATTGCTGTCTCCTGAGTATTTCTTGGGAAGGCAGGTAGCTGTAGAAATAACAGTGCTAATAGTTGTCTTCTAAATCAAATTATCGTAATGTATGGTATGTGTGCGGTCAGTATCTCCATTAATTTTTGGTCTCATCTTATATTTGAGTTGCCCATAAAACCTCTATGACTATTACTGGGAGTGAGCCATGAGAAACAATGGCTATAAGGGAGTAGAAGCACATCTTCCACATAATTGCAATCACATTTGAGGTCTGCTTGTACTGCAGAACTTAGCTTTCCACTTCTGTGCATTCCTTCGTTGTTATCACCTGGCTTTCAGCACTGCGCAGGAGCTGTACTGGGCTGAGGCTTTGGTTCAAGTCTCATCTCGAACACATACTCTGTCTTTTTTCTTTCTTTTTTTTTATTTCTTTGTGTTTGCTCAGACTAAAAACTTTTGTTACAAATCTCAGTGAACAAGTCCTTTGAGCTACGCCAATTGTTTCTGGAAGCTAATGATTGTGTGTTAGTAAATGAACCAGGTAGAAAGAATGTTAAATATATCAGACTTGCAGGAACAAGTCTCCTGTCAACAGGAAAAATACTAACCTCTCCCTAACTGATGAGATATCATCAGTTACAGCTGCCAGCTGGTAGGAAGGTGAGAAACAGAGTAAACCAGGAATGGGAATAGAGTTGTAAGTATTATACAATGAGCATCTTCATGTAGAAGAAAGTTTCTGAAAAGCAGAGGCCATGACTGTTTCCCGTACCACACACGTGGTTGTGTGCTGCTGGTGCTGTAAGGAAAGCCTCTTGTCTCTTTTTGTATCTTCTTTTTTTCCTTGCCCCTTCCAGACTTGGTAAATGCTGCAGTGGAAGAGGAATTTGAATGCTGACTCAGAGGCATCAGCATGTATTCTGTCCTGGTTGGTTTGATTCCTGCTTTTCCAGCTATAGCAGGATTTCTGCAAATGAAGTTTCAAGCTCTCAAATGCATCCACTTGCCCAGAGGGGAATAATGAAATCCAGAACGTAGCAATTCAAAACATTCCTGATTCCAAACCAATCCCCTGAGTCACTTAGTGCAAGGGACGCAATTTAAGAGTGAGCTCAGTTCAAAACAAACCTGGAGTTCATTATCAATTTGGGCTGATTGAATCTCACAGCCCTTTTATTATTTCTTTCTGGGACTCTCCGAGGTGAAAGTCGTATCTTCTGCGGTAGAGAGAAAGTGCCTCACATCAGTGACGTGCAGCATAGCCAATGCACGTTTGTCTGACAAACTCCAGGACTTTGCCATCCAAAAAGGAAGCTCATGCTAAAAGTAGGGCATGGTCAAACGCTTTGCCACGAGTCAATGAGCTCCTTTGCTCACTGTGTTTATCCATAAAATGGATGTGATAAACGATGAAGTGCATATTTTTAAATTAAATACACCCCCTCCCCCCTTTTTTTCCCTGCATCTGTAACATGCCACGAGAGGTGGTTGCTGTGTTAAGCAGATACTACGCCAAGGTAACAGATGTTGAGACAGTATCAGGTATCTACAAAGTTCTCTCCTCTCAGACTCTGGCCTTGTAAGAGTATAGCTGATAGTGAACCGATCTCAGGTGTCAATGGCTGTACTGCATAATTAATTATAACTTTATATGGCAGAGAGAGAAACAGAGCAATGCTGTCTGTGAGTGTTAATGGTAATAAATGGATCTGTTTACTAAGGATCTATGTCACAGTTCATTTTTTTTTTAATCTTTCCACTGGTTTATCATTTCATCCAGACTTTTCCATTAATTAATTATGTGGTAATTAATCCTTGTTACTCTTCATATATCTGTTCCATCTGAGTAAATTTGCCTTACCTAGATGACTAAGAACAAAGACCTTTATGAGCTCCTGTCTGTGCAGAAAGTGACCCCAACTAAACTATACTTTTAATCCTACGGGTATCGGTCACTTCTGCTACTGTGAAGCACATGTACCTCTGTTTCGCCTTAATATGTCTTTACCTTTACATGCATGCTGTGAATTTCTTTTCAGTGCATGCCTTATACAGCCTGGCTGGGGTATTCTTGGTGTCAGTGAGAAGTGGGTGCTGTAGATGTGGCACACCACCTGCCCCATGGCTGGAGTGATGGCAGGGATGTAGGGGTTCCTCCTGCAGCTTCATCCGCAGTATGGAATCTGGAAGAAACAGGGGGCAAAGCTCTCGCTCCTGCTCATGCTGGATGTTCTCTTCAGCGAGGAGTTTGTGCCAGATTCCCATGCATGTGGTGAGATGCGGTCTGCTGATACGACGTGATTCTTGCACGTGAGCAGCGACATACCTTGTACATGGGAGCTTTGTTCCTGAACTGTGGGCCTATGAATTTGGAGGTTGGGAGCTATCGTGGTGTTTGGATTAGGTTGGCTGTTGAGAACGTGGCCTCTCTTTGCTAAGACCTCTTTCTCTGCGGACAGTGAATGTCTTCCAGACAGTGAATGTCTTTTAGATACACTCCATCCTTTTCTTGAATTGGGACAACAGCTAAAATAGAAAACTGTTTCACTTAGAAGCTACAAAAGTGTGCATGTTTTCCAGTTGTGACCTAAGGATGTCATTTAATCCTGAGACTCTCCAGCTGCACAGTAACCATGAATGCTCAAGTGAGAGTTTTATTTTCAGTACAGAGGGGAGGTGTGTCTATTATTCATGATGCAAAATGTAATGTGGTAAGCAGGTATTTGTGTTTTCGTTCAGGTCAGTTATTTGCCTCTCAAAAAAACCTAGCAAGTAATAGGTTGGCTTTCCCCCCCCTCTGCTGATTACACTTTATCCTCTTTCCTCATACCCTTCTTATCTATTCTTAATTCTCTACAGAAATGCTTCACTGAACATGTCAGATGTTTAGATGTTTAGTATTCTGGTGTTCTCTGCGTGGGCTCAGACATTTAAAGCAGTTGCTTTAGAAGACCTGTAAATTGATTTACTAAATACGAATAATCTTATCTTAAACTGTTCTGCTTTATCAAAAATAAGGACATGGGAATTGCGAAGAAAAGTTCTTGGTTAAAATTTGAGCATGAATCATAAATTGCTTCTAAGGATATCTAAGTTTTGATTGTTTCTAGTGCAAATGCTGCATAGTCAAATTTTGATCTGATTTAAAACCCTGGCAAGCCTTTGATGTCAGTGAGGTTATGCAAGGCTGGCTTTGCAAGCCTCTCACCATTTCCTCCTACGAATGCAACCCAGACTCTCAGTCTCTTCAAGATGAGCAGATGGTTTACTGGGAAATTCACTTGGTTTCACCAAGGTTTTCCCGAGTTGTGATGTGTAAGGCAGAAATGAATATAGGCCATCAGAAGCAAGTCTGATGTATTAACCTGTAATAGCTGGCCTAGGAGTGTAGCGCTGGCTGAATGCTCAGTGCGTGAAGGATGGGCATGTGTATGTGTACTTTTGTTTCCTTGTCGAACAGTGAGGTAGGGGCATTCACCAGTTTTGAGAGGAAAGAAAAGTGCATGCTTAACTTACCCTTATTTTGCCTGGCCAGCAACAATTATCAAACTGCATTGCACGTTATTACTGTTGTTTCTTTAAGGTAAGAGATCTGGAGGCTGCTAAAGCTTTAATAAGCACGTCTGCAGATAATGGCAGGTACTGCATAGCTCAACTATTGCCTGTGCTTTTTTGCAAAGCCTTTTATCTGCCAGAATAGTGTCTGAGTCTTGGTCTCTTTTTGCTCGTACTGATGTTGGTACATAAGTTGCGTAAGTCAGTGGCGTCGCAGCATCCTGGCGTATGCAAGAGGAGAAACAGGTCTTTTATTCCTTTGTTACGTATGAGAGTCGAGTCTTCTCAGCACTGCTGCCTGGGTAGTCCTGTTGTTGCAGTGGGCTGCCTTCAATGTGGCAATTGAGTGCAATTAATGGGGCTACTTAAATACGTCTGTGGTTCCGTTTGGGATAGTTTAGGCGGAATGTTTAATAGTCCAGTGTGCTCTGTTGTTACGGTGGAGAAGGGACCATCGGTAGCTTAGCTACAAATGGCAGCAACTGTTTAAAAGATGAGCTGTTATGCTCTAGAAGCAGGACCAGCCCATCATCAGCTTTCCGCCAAATCCAAAGCTCACCTCTGGGCTCTGTTTCTATATATCAAGGCTCACAGTGCATGGCGCTGCATCTTCTGTCCGAAATTTCGGAGCTTTCAGTCTGAGATGAGCTCTGACAAAGCAGCTATGACAACCATGGAAGAAGATACAGGTAAAAAAGGTGGATGGAGATGGCCTAAGGAGAGGAGAAGAGGGGCTGCATGTACAGAGAAGTGGAATTCTGGCTGCACAGCTTGGCAGAACAACTCAGCTAACTGTCGGTAGAAATTGGTGTTCCCTTTTCCCTGGCAGGTGTCTATCCCTTGACCTGCCAGTGCCAGTACTGACCAGGTGTGGTCAGTACCACGAATCCAGCCCCAGCTTGTGCCACAAACCTCTCATAGGGAAAGGTAGGGCTCCTGTAAAGAGCATAACCAATTTGGATTTGTTTGCTTTTGTAGCTTCTGGACATGGCCTTTCCTGCAGGTCTCCCATGACTCTTGAATGTTCAAATAAGAGAGCCTGAGGCCCCAGGGAGCTGCTGATCACACTAGCCTTATGGTAGGGCCTAACAGTGGTAGTGTGTGTATGTGGTTTTGCTTGTAAAAAGAAGTGGAGTATGTTTTTAAGGAGCATATTTCCTTTCTGCCTCCCCTCAGTGTGTACAGATGTTATTTTGGAGAAAACCGTGCAACTACACTCATTTGTAGAAATTGTAGACTATGCTGTTTCTTAAACCCACTTCTCAGTCTCGTGCATCTGTGCGTGTATACACTCTTGTAACTTAGAAGGGCTGTTCTTGTAGGTTCCACAATGAGATTTATTTTCTGGGACTTACTGGAAAGATTATCAGAGAAAACTCATAGCTAGTGACCCAGCTACGTTGTGTTTTTCTGTCTGTTTTTTATTATGCTTGTGGTTTTCAACTAGATTTGCTTCAGCTGTGATTTATTTTAATCTTCTGCTCTGGCATTTACTGTTTAAACTTGCATATTCCTTGCATTTTATTGAGTGTCACTTCTCTCTTCTCTGAGTTGTGGGATTATTCTGAGGTGACATGAGGGCCTTTGTCTTTCTCCTGAGTACATGGCACCGGTTGTCAGATCTTGGTAAGAGCCGGATTCAGAGTCAGCTTGGCATCTCCTGCCTGACTCAGAGTTCTTGCTGCCTTTTTCTGTTACCGTTGCTTTTCTGAACCTGAAAAAGTACTAAACTTGGATTTTAGCCTTCTAAAAGAAAGAAAGGGTCTTCTGGCGTTGAACAGTGTTTCATATACTGATCACACACTGATTTTAGCATTTAATGACATTTAAGCTAACGAGAAATTGGGAGAGAGAATGCCTTTTGAGGCTCTTGAAAGGATTAGCTAGGGCAAAGGCTGAAAACAACAAATATTTTGGGCTAAAGCTGCACCATAAATGCCACATGGCACAAGTGATGTACCTGTCTTAATTCTCACATATTGGTGCTACATGTGAATGCCCGCAGTGGAATCTGTAAACTCTGCAGGTTGCATGCAGGAGTGTGGCTTTTACAGGTTTCGGCTGAAAGGACAACCCACACTGAGCAGGATGGAAACGGCTCGAGCTTCCAAAGAAGTGCAAAGGGCTGAGTCAGTTGTGCTGACAAAAAATGCTCCTCTTCCAGGGAGCTGGAAGTCCTACTCTGAAGGTGACGTTTCCACAGAAAATATTAAGACAAATTCTCAGTCCTGTCTTCTCCAGGGACTTTGTTTGGTGAAAGAGATAGCTAGAAAGCTGGTAATTTTAGTTGGAGTGTTTGGGAGTTTACTTAATGTAGTAAATAACAGTTTGGTGGCACTCAAAGGCATCTGAGAAGATCTTTAAATCTTTGTTACTGAATTCATTACGGCAAGTTTTGGGGCAAGTTTTCAGCAGAGAGATTGTGGCATGAAGTAAGAGCAAAAGTTTTGTCTGTAGATTTGAGGTTCTTCTGTTCTTGGAGATAGAAAAAATGTGACTGTTATAGAGCCCGGGATGTCTTTCATTTTTTGCGGTTCAGCGTGTCTGTTGGGGGCTTTCATTTTGTCAGTACTGTGGGCTTTTTCTAGCTCTCAGTCTGTGAGCTCAGCGCTGTTGCCTACAAGACCTGTAGTCCAACACTGTGTGTACTGTTTGGGCAGGAACTTCTCATTTGATTACCATATGATTCACAGTCTTGCCGTGATACGAGCTTATGTTACATGTGTCCTGCTCCCACGCCCACAGAGCTCGCATAAATCCTCTACTTTGCTTATATTTATTTTGTTTCTTTTGTAGTAAGAAGGGTGGCTGGAAACCTCAGTTGTGGAAAGCAAGTGTGGTCAACTCTGACAAGGTTTTCTGGCTTTCCCTCCTCGCTTCCTCCATGTGTGTATACATACAGAGCACAGCCTTGTCTTTCCTTCCTAAGCCAGGGTCCGATTACACCATAACTCCTCTCTGTTCCCTCTCTTCCTCAACTACTAACGCAAACCCAGTTACTAACTGTCGTGGTTTAAGCCCAGCTGGCAGCTAAGCACCATACAGCCGCTCACTCACTCCCCCCAGGTGGGGTGGGGGAGAGAATCAGAACAGTAAAAGTGAGAAAACTCGTGGGCTGAGATAAAGACACTTTAATAGGTAGAGCAAAAAACACTGCGCGGAGAAGCAAAGCGAAAGAAGGAATTCATTCACCACTTCCCGTCGGCAGGCAGGTGTTCAGCTCTCTGCAGGGAAGCAGGGCTCTATCACGCGTAGCGGTTGCTTGGGAAGACAAACGCCATTACTCCGAATGTCCCCCCTTTCCTTCTTCCTCCCCCAGCTTTATGTGCTGAGCATGATGTCATATGGTATGGAATATCCCTTTGGTCAGTGGGGTCAGCTGTCCCGGCTGTGTCCCCTCCCAACTTCCCGTGCACCCCCAGACCACTCACCGGTGGGGTGGGGTGAGGAGCAGAAAGCCCTTGGTGCTGTGTGAGCCCTGCTCAGCAGTAACTAAAACATTCCTGCTTTATCAACATTGTTTCCGGCCCAAATCCAAAACACAGCCCCATACAATCCAAAACACAGCCCCATACTAGCTGCTATGAAGAAAGTTAACCCTATCCCAGCCAAAACCAGCAGACTAACACAAGCCTCGTGCGTGTTCTGTACCTTCCTGTAGTCTCCTCTATAAACCTCGTGCAAAAGATGCCATCCCTTCAGCCAGCACTTCAAAAGCAACCAGGCTGGTGCTGCCGTGCTAAGCAGGCTGATAATACATTAGTGACTTAGTCTGGCTGTCTGTTTAAACAGCCCATGCTACTCTTGTATCCAAGCTTAACAGTTTTATCCTCAGTCATTCCCGTGCAGCAGGGACGGGTAGTGTCTCACAGAAATGAAACATTAAGGTTGTCTGCCATGGCCTCTTATCTTGGGGCTTGAGCTTGTGCATATTGCCTGCTTGTTGGATAGCATCCTGCTTCTTATCTTTAGGGAGCCAGCTGGCAGTCATGTAGGGCCACTTTGAACTGAAGCTGTAGCCCTGGAGATGGTATTGGTGCAAGTGGCACAAGTCACCTGGCCAGGGACTGTGAGGCTGTTACTGGGGGTGCTCTGGATATGGCCAGTGTCACTTGTCGAAGTCCAAGGGGAGACTAACCTCTGTGTCCGATTGCTGTTTTTCAGCTGAGTGTCAAATGTAAAGAAACTAAACCCAAACCCTTGGTGAACAGCAGGATGCCGCATCAGTAGGGAGCAGCGTGCCCAGCATGGGCTATAATCTGCCTCGTCAACCAGAGAGCTGGCACCCATCAGGAGATCCAGATTTAGATGTCTGGTAATAGGCTTCAGGATAGGGCTCGAGTACAGGTAGACTGGTGGCCCAATGTGAATTCCCACTGAAATGTTATGGGTTTATTATTTCAGATGAAACTCTGTGTAATCATTTAAACCATTTTATTATTTACATGGCTGCGTCCCTAAGCAGAAGAGCAGGAAACCTAAGTGTTAGGCAGACAAATGTGACTGGTAAACTACAAAAGCTGGATAAGAATTTAGAGTGTGAATAACCCTTTCTCTCCCCTTTCTATGAGGCTTCATTTTGATGCAATCTAGTGAGTAAAATACAGCAAGCGCTTTTTTGGTAGGAGGGTTTTTTCCCCGATTCTTTGGTAGCTGTAATACTTTATTTTAGCTCTCTAATTTGGTGTTACCAAACAGACTCCCAGGTAGGCTTTTGTTGCCTTAAGAAACTTGAAGGGAACCGCTCTCACCGTGGGGTTCATTTTTCAGAAGATGTGGAGAGATGTCGAAGAAACTGTTTAATTTCTAGTTGCTGCTTTAATAGTTCTGAACTGTGCCACCCTGTGCGGTTTAGTTGGTGAAACTAAAGTTTAGTTTAGTATGAGAACATGATTTGGATTTCCTTGGCCAGTACGAAGCAGAAGATACTCTAGTGAAGCTGATAGAAAATTGCTTTGAGTTGAGAGTGGTATCAAGTGGAATATAGTGCTGTGACACTTGCACTGCTTGCCTATGACATCTTGGGAAGGTGACAGGTTAAAAGCAAAGCCTCCAAAATAAAGCATCAGGAAAGAGAGATTGGCATTCCCTGTGCCAAACAGAGCAAGTTTGACATCTCTTCTCCTAAATGTTTGCTGTGACAGAGAAACCAGTATTTGCGTGAAGCTGCAGGAAGTCAGAGTTACAGTTTCACAAACAGCTCTGATTTTTCATCATTTCACATAGAACTGATCTCTTGCTGCTGTAGTATGGCAAATAATACTTAAAATATGATTATTTTGGAGCACTGCAAATGTCAAAATGACAGCAAGGGCTGCCTCCTTGCCATTCCCTCAGTCCTTGCTTCCACTGGTATGAGCTACAGCTAGTACCTTGGGTCTTCTGTTGTTTTGTTGTTTGGTTTTTTTTTTAAACAGATAGCTATCCAGACTTTATACGTGGCAGGATAAGTTGGTTGCAGTGATAGGCTGTAAAACAAATTAATAATAAAAAAAATTATTTCAGGCTAGTTTATGTGGTGTGATTTATGGGCGTTCCAAAATCACTCAGCTTCCATACTGCAGGATCAGACAGATGATGTTGAATAATAAAATGAACAAGGAGTGTTTATTTAAAAAAAAAAAAAAAAATAGATTATGCAGCAGCAGTTGCATTCTAGTTGGCTGGGAGAATGTATGAATGTTGAAAAGAGATTAAAGAGGCATTAGGGTGAGCCAAGATGTTATGCTTTTTAGAAGAGCGGGGAGGGGAAATTCATCCATTTCACAGTCCGGCTGTGAGCCTGCCAACCCTTAGTCATGGCCTTGTGAAAGGGAGCGGAGAAGCTGAACTGACCGTTTACTTGCCTTTCATTTTTGGAAGGAGTTGGTTTGGAATTAAAAAAAAAAAATCAGCCTCTTTTACATGACGAAATAAGGCATTTTTTTTGAGAAAGGACAGCTCTGCCCGTCACAGACTTGGATGCAGTTCAGGCTTGCCGTGCCAGAGCCCCCCAAGGGGACGGGGCGGCAGGCCTCAACGGGGCTGATGTCATTAACGTCAGCTGACGTTGCTCAGGACCAGGCGGGGAATGTGGGAAGCTGCAAGGCAAGAAATAACATCCATTTGAAGATGACAACTTAAGTCACGAACAAAGCAATGCAGAGAATGGGAAGTGCGATTTCGGTAGGGATCGGTTCCGTGCAAGAGGTGACGGTGGAGCACGTGAGTGTAGCTCAGGCGTCTGAGTAGCTGTTGATACAGCCCAGTCAGGCGGTGGTGGGGAAGGGCCTTTTCCTCCGCTGAGAAGTTAAATGGATCACGTGCTCCGGCTGGAAGCCGTGCGGATTCATTACTCATTGCGGAATTATGGTAAACTGTCCTCTCTGAGCACCCACAGGAACCTGTTCTGTGGGACACACTCTGACTCTTACTTCACCCACCTGTGGCCCTTCTTCCAGGACACTCATTTCCTTCTCCCTGTTTTGCCTGGCTCATCTGGTGTTTGAAACCAGTACAAATACAAAACAGAAGAAGTCTTCAGTCAGAGAGAAGCTGTGCTGCAGAAATGAGCCTTACGCGTAAAGAATATATTCTCCCATATTGAAAATGCAAATACGTACTAAAAATGCCTGTATTATTCCCCAGTTCCTACGTGTGGAAAAGGAGGCATGTAGTAAAATGTCCCAAAGACCCTGAACAAAAGACCCAACTGGGGATATGATCCAAGAAGCGTAACGCCCCGTTTCTGTGTCTGGAACAACATCCTTCTGTAGTCTACCTTGTGACAGACCAAGCCTTGCCGCTCATCTCTTGCTGCAAGACTCAACGTTTCAAACAAAGTCAAGCTTTGTATAAAGCAGAAAGTGAAGATGGCTGGTGAAGCTGTGTGTCTTTTACTCTGACCACAACAGATTTGATTTATTTTTTAATTTCTTTTTTCTTTCCTCTCTAGTCAGATACTGGCAATAAAGAGAATTTCTTACGAGTGTAACTGGTGATCTTGTAAGGCATTTGCCTGCTCCCCCTGGCATGCCTGCGCTTGCCTTTCATCTCCTTTTTTTTTTTTTTTTAAAAGGCCCAGGAATGCACAGATGGATTTTAGCCTTATCTCATAACTTGTAAACCAGCTTCTTCGCTGAATAATTGGTTTTGAAAATGTTTTCTATCAATATGCCACAAATTCTACATGGGCACCGCTCAGCCCGTGTACTTTCGTGGTGGATCTGGACAGAACGCTTCTGGGCTGTTCCCTTGCTCTGCCTCGTGGTCTGCCTAGGTTGAGAATTCGGGTTTTAATTGTGAATACCAGAAATCTGTAATTGCAGCAACACCTACCTTGCCGTAGACAATAAACTGCTTGCTTTTCAGGTTAATACTTGTATTGAGAAAGCTGCTGACTTTGTCATGACTGTATCTGTTTGCTGAGGGTTGTCTTGCTGTTTGATTTTTTTTTTTTTTTTTTGCCCCAAGAGTACGTTGGAGGAAAAACAGAATTATGAAGTAGCCTTGCTTTGAGGCTGATATATAGTATTATGTTTTATATGCAGCATTATGTTTTATATAAAGCAGCAAAGTAACGCTTGGCCTTTCCTCTCTGTGGATCATCAATTTAGTGTTCACGATAGGATCTTGTCCCCCTGAAGACTGAGAGCTTTTGTCTGCCGTACTGCTTGCTTCCTCTGCACCTCGGAGCATTTTCCAAGCATCTCGGAGGCATCGTGAGTGGGAAGCAGTGTTGTTAACTGTTTAACAGATGAGAAAACTGAGGGAAATGCCTTTGTCACATGATTTAGTGGCAGACTGGAATAAATTCAATATTTCTGCTGCGGGGTCCCATGAGCTATGTACTAAACCTACTGTTGCCTTTACAGCCTGCTAAGTCTTTTCCCACTATAACCTCTGTTTCAGCACAGTCTTATGGTTTATAATGCTGCCTCAAAATAGTTTTCCTTTTCTTCTGAGAATAGAGTTTTTCTTCAAAATACCTACCCTCCCCCAGAATTTTATTTTTAATCATTCCCTGCTGAAAAACTCCACATCAGTCTGATCTCGGCTTGTCCTTCCAGCAGGAGAGAGGGGTTTGCATAGGCCCCATCCAGAGCCGGGAATGTCAGCGCCTCTCTGGGTTATTTAAGATACATCTACGATGTAATAAATCTGATGTTGTCATTCTAATGGTACAATAACTTGGAAATGAAAGAAGTCAGCTGGGGGAATATGTGTGCACTGGAAAAATCATCCAGAATGCTCTGCTGGAACAGGGGTTTGGATATTGTTGTGGAAAAATCTTGGAAGCCGTTAGTCTGGTGCACAGAAGCAATGAAGCAAAACAGTGACGCTTGTTTAACGAAGGGAGGGAATATGAGAGGCGGCAGGCTTAATGCATCTGTTTCTTCTACGCTCTTTTTCATTATTTTTTTTGTAGTGGCGCAGGTCTTCTTGGCACTATCCCTTAGGAGACAGTGAACATAAAGTAAGCTAGCCAGAGGGTACCCAAAACAATGCCAAAGTAGACTCTAGTAGTGAAATCACTTTTTTTTGTTGTTGTTGTACCTCCCAGCTGAAGACACTGAATAAACTACATCCATGTGGAAATGCCTTGGGCTTTTTAGGCTGTCACCCAGGTACCATGTAGCATGTTGCGTACAGCTGCTCGGTGGAGATGTATTTCACCTGGAGGCTGCGCAGGTGCCCTGTGTCCACCAGTAACTGTGCAAATAGGGAAAGAATTATCGATAAGCCCTTCTCTTCTCCCATCCTTTTCTCTGGAGCGTGTCCGACTTCCAGAGCACTGGGTTTCCTGCTCCACCACAGTCCGGGGAACGATGCTGGGTGAGGGCTTTGCCCCTGCCTCTGTTTCTCCAGCTGAAAAACAAAGATAGTGATATCTATCTTTCCTTTGTACAGGAGCTGAGGTGGCTGAAGAAAGGGGTTATGTAGGTATTGTTTAAAACTTAAAACTGCTTTAAAAGGAGGAAGGGCTAAGTTGATTGATACATAAATCAGCGTTCCTGCAAAGGGTGGTTTAGGTCTACTCATTACATCCCAGAAGAAAGGGTAGGAGGAATTCTTGGTTTGTTTTTTCAGTCTGTTAGATGAGAAGAGGTTCAGAGAGACCTCTTCCTTCCTACCCAAGAAATTCAGAGTTGGAAGCAGTTCCTAAAGGTCCCAGTTAGACCTGAACCTCAGAATTTTAGCCATGTTTGAAAAAGGAATTGGCAATGATGTCTTCAATGAAGCCTAATTTTGAACCAAATTTTGACAAATACACTATGTCTGTATAGTGGGCTCACATGCTCTGTCACAGCCTTTCACCACAGTTTGAAATCCAGTCCTCCGGTTTCAGGCAGTGTGCACGTGTCGGTGAAAAAAAAACCATTTTCCTTCTCAGTGCTTGGTGGGGAGAAGAGAAATGCTAATGTATCTAAAGTGCGCTTCCTTTCATTATAAAATACACAAAGCAAAATTGGAAATAAAACCTGACACAACAAATGCAGTTAACTTTTATTTGTGGGGAAGACATTTGGCAGCAGAAATCAAAAAGTCAACATAACCCCTTTGAAATAGATGGCCTCTGCTCTGTAAAATTTCCTGCGTTCTGCTTTTCATTAGCTATTTGCTCATGAGATTTATATAGTGCGTAGATAAAAAAAATTATACAAAATATGAACTATGGTATGATTTAGACCTAACGTGGACCTTAGGGATGATGTGATCAAGCTTAGAAGAGCTGGACTCTTTGTGGTTTGCTGCAACACAGCTCTTGCCCAAGTCAATGCATGAGATCACTTAACTGAAATCGGTGAAGGCACAACAGCTTCTGTAATTGTGGCTGAAATGCTCTGTCACGCATACTGAGGAGTCGTATTTTTCCATCTGGGGGATGCCCTTGGTATTCATGGAGGTATCTGATAGGGAGGAAACTTGCTGATAACTTGGAGGGAGCCTCTTCATCCTGGGCAGATATTTGATGATTTAATGAAAACTTTAGCTCAGATACTGAATGCTTTCAGTTCAGTGTTGTATTCTGGAACTTCCCCCAGCCCAAAAGGATTAAGAGATGATTATATTTTTTTCCCAGAATGTTAGCTCTGGTGGGAGATTAATGGGAGATTACTGGAGCTGTTTAAGAGGATTCACCATTGTAAGAACTGAATATTCAGAAGCTGAACCTCATTTCAGCTCTTCTTTCATCAGAACACTCCGGTGTGTATGGGGCGGGGAGAGGTGGTGAAGGTAGAAAAAGTCTTTCAAAAAAATCCCTTTTACATTTTCCTAAAAATCTTCTTTATGAGGAGGTGACATATTACCAAATAGAATTTATGTATAGATAGAAAGAAATCTTAAAGAAAAAAAACTCTTGCACAGAGGGTGTCAACAAGTTTCACAGCAACCTGTGTTCCCATGGCCTGATGTTTGCACTGTGCTAGGGCACAAAAGCTGCGTGCGTGTGAGTGGAGAGTTTCCTACCTCCTTTTCCTCAATTGCAGAAGTTTTTCTTTTACCGTAATGTAACAGTAATGTTTGTACTTCTGCAGCATTTACCCAGAATTGCAACACATTTTAAGATGACCAGTTAGTCAACGCATCTGTGTGAGTAATGTCAAGGATACTCAGAGATCCCATTTTCCCTAACTGCCCTGTAACAGCCACCTTCAGGGCTGAATATGGCAGCTGTTAAAAAGCACACAGCAGCAACTTTACACAACAGTTTAGGCCAGGAAATGAAGACAATTTTAAACTACACGTGTCACAGGTGAGGTAAAGCAGTTGAAAAGATACAGCTCACCTTAAACTGTATCAGGATGTTTCATTAAAATTTCAGCTTTCAGAAAACAAGTGATGTGAGCTTGAACAGTTGCAAAGTCACCATGTTAGTAAATATATTAATTGTTCAGAGTTGGGAAAAAGCAGCCTGTGGGTTATGTTCAATTCTGTAGCATTTATCTCCTCAGCAGGCACTGCCAGACTGAGTCACAAGCATGAAAGCTCATCCATGAATCCGATGTCTGCACAATTACATGAAAGTTTCGTCTTTCATTTGAAAATGATGGCACAAGAATAAGCTTTAGATTGTGCCCTCAGTGACTGAAATACTGTAGGAACATCTGCCTAGCTGAAGAGAGTCTAAAATGATTGCTCTCTCCTAAGCCTTTTAGGCCAATGCTAAGACCCTCAGAGCATCGTCAACACACTTTGGTGGTGGTGTTGGACTACACATGCCAAGGCAGCCAAGCCTCCTGTCCGGTCAGTAGATGCACTGGCTGCCCCAGGACAAGTACTGTGGCAATGAGCATAGACTCTTCCATGCTTCCCACCTCTCTGTGACCATTTTGGTGGGGAAGGAGAGAGGAGGGATCCTGAACAGGCCAGGGCTTTAATGAGCTGTGGCACTGGGAGGTGCTCTGGACTTGCCGAACGCACTAGTCCAGCCCTGGCGTCTCAGCATTCCCCAGGTTGGTTTGTAAGAACAGCTGAACATTTTGTATGTCTGTGGGATGGAAGTTTTCCTTTCTTAATTGGTAGGACAGCATTGCTGTGTGTGGGCAGCAACTGGTTTTTGTTTTCCTTTCACCCCAGCAGCGGCTGTATTTCCTTTTTCCAGGAAGCACTGCCTATGAACTACCGTGTTTAATGTCTAGGAAAGTTCTTTGAGATGCTTCAGGATAAAAGGCATCTGTAACACTGCTTCAGAATTAATGATGTCATACCAGCTCCATCAGAGAGTTTATGAGTCTTGGCTTCTTAGACTCTCATAAAATAGGTAATTTATCAGTTGTGCTAAATGAGAGAAATCACCCTCCAGCTGAAGTCGGAATGTGCGTGCTTTGATTACATTGGTAGAGGAGGAGAACCTTATTAGATGAGCTGTCATATTGTAACTAGATCAGTGCTGTATCTTATTTTGGAGTGAAATTGTCTAAATATTGAAAAAGTGTTCTCTAATTATGATCTTTAAAATATTTAAGCATCAACTGACCTTTTTGCATGTGTTGGGTTTTTCTTTTTTTAAACACAGCACCACATAGAATTCCTTGGCGCGCTGGCCCTATACTTCAGTCTAACTTGTCATCAGCACCAATGGCTCTGTGGCTTTTGGATTGGAGCTACCGTGCATTCATCCATCTTTAAGCGTGAACCAAGAAGGTTCATGTCTGAGAACTGCAAATTCTGGAAGTGTTAGTAAGAGATGCTCGCATCTGAAATCTGAAGATGTTTTAAAAACAAACAAACAAGCACCACTCTGGCCCTGCCCCCGCCCAAAAAAAAAAAAAAAAAGGACAAACAAAACAACTAACCAACCAGCCAAAACCCAACTTGAGGAGTAAAGAGAACTGTATTTATTTCTGGTTACAGGTAGTAAGTTTAGAGGCAGAGAAATGGCCTTGCCCATGGTCCCCAGCAGAGCTAAGGAGAGAACCCAGACCTCCTGCAAAACCATCTCTCCCTGCCTGTTGTACCAAGCAACTTGCTAATTTGAGAGTAGTGTTGTTCCAGTTCTCAGGCTATCTAGACTGATGTAATATTTTTGGCTACAATCAGGTGGATCATAATAAATTTTCTGGAACCATTTTCCAGTTCTCTGTTTTTTTTCTTATAAACAACTTCTTGCACTTGGCAAATTCAATTTGTCTTAGAATGCCAAAACTGTGGATAAGTTTTCTACTCATTTCTAAAAGTAAGTCTTTGACTATTTTCTTTAAAAGCAGAAGAGAGAGATTTAAAGGATCCTACTTAATTTATGATTTTCAGTATTTCTGCAGTTTCAGTTATTTCGACAAGACACAGTGGCAATGCAAGGGTGTGATTTTTGTGGCAGCTTAAGCCAAACTAAATTGAGGTTGCTGCAGTCTCAGCCATCCCCTTTTGCCCCCAAACATGTTCCCATTACCCCTTTTATGCCTGCACTTGCATTTATGTCTTTATACAGTGCTTATGCTGAGGCAAGGAATTGATGTGACCAAAGCTAAGCCTACTGAGAGAGAGGGGATAACGAGAGAGACACGTCCCTCTTTTTTCCTGAAGCATCTTATGACACAACTGCACAAATGCCAATTCTGACAAAAGCAGAGGCCAGGAACACAAAGCTCGGAGTCAAAGCAGAGAGGCAGGAGCACAGCTGCTCTCCTATCGGAGGTAGTTCAGTGGAAATTTAAAACAATGTAGGTGGTGTAATGAGACTACAAAGCCTTCAGCCCTTTTTTTAATGCCCTAGGTCTCTTTGAGATACTACTTCTTATCTGTGTCAGTCTGCGTGCAATGGGTAATGTGGAGACATATGGGTGCAGTCTGGCCTGAAGCACGTTATAATGATGATCTTTCATCAGGTCAGCTCTTTAGAGAGGGTGAAAGGTGATTCAATCTCCAGACAAAGATAACAGGTTAGACAAGTGCCAGTCACCTGTGGGGTAGGTTGATGTGAGAGCTGTGATTTGAGTAGCCCGTGCCGTTTGTTGGCACTGCGGATCCTGAGCTAGCTGTGAGAACAGCCCAGGGATAAAAAGCTTGCTTTTACTGACTCAAGTGTCCAGGCACCTCATCTAAGACATAATACAGAGCCTCGTGTTGCAAACACAAACGCAGGAGAAACATAGCTCTCTTTTTTTTTTTGGCAATTTTGGACAAGTGATAGACAAGTCTTTTGCACCTGGGAAATGAGAATAGTAGAGGCTACAATAGCTGCAGGACTTTGACGTGTTTCTTGCTCTCAAAAGCTGCAGCTTTTGCCACCTGTCAGTGACACAATGGGTTTTTAAACACTATATAATATAGCTCTAGCTACTGCATATGGCCAAAACTGAGAGGTTTGGGCATGGTTCCCACTGAAGTTTTTTCTGTGCATACCAATTTTTTTACTATCTTCTTGTTTTGGTAAAACTATAGTTGCCAGATTTGATCCAAACGTCTGCTTTTTGCTGCTGGTTTTGTATAGTTTTATACTCTAGCAACATCCCCAGGTACTGAGAAAGGTTTTCTGTCCAGTCCTCAGCTAGGTAAGTACTATCTGTGACCTGCTGGTTTACTAGTAAAAATGGGATTATAGGGAGAAACTCAAAGAGGGACTGGGAAAAAATGTCTCTTCTGTAGTCTAGAGATAGTTTGGTGGACCCTGTAGTGACATTCATCAAGGTGAGATGAAGGAGATGGATTGCTTACACCTGAGTGAGACACCCAGCAAAATACAAATAGAGTAATAGTGTAGCTGGCGATCAGAATTCCTGCTGGCTTTACACAGCACAGAGATTTCCACATTAGTTGCTGTCAGCATGGAGACCCCTCGACATTATTGGGTCAAAGAAAGGTGCTAATCCATCACAGAAAATGGCTCAGCACTTGATTTATATTCATTTATCTTTGCTCTGCACAAATGCTTTGTTCCTTATCCTTCTTTGAATCAGGCCAGCCTAATATATTGGCATCTCAATCATCATTTGGCTCCTACTGAGATGAAGAAGCAGTGGTCAGGCCTGCAGGGCTGTAACAGTAAATCAGTGATTTATTAGTAAGAACAGGGCAGGAAGGTAAAGAGGATCTTGAAGAAAATAGGTAGTTAGGAGACTGTAGCATTTTTCTGTTCATGTTTGTCTGATTATTCATCCCTGAAGAACTATAAAACAGCAAAACCAAACAAAACCAAGTATCTTCAGGTTTCAAAGAACAGTGTTAAAAAATTGATTTCTTTATCTTTGTATCTTATTGTGGTGATCTTGAAATTAGCCTGTGAAGGTACATGTGGAAACTGAATGACTTTGCCCGGATGGCTACGGTGGATATTGGGTTCCATCGGTGTTAAGAAGAGGCATGTCCAGCTCTGCTGGATCGCCCTTTGTTTATCGTGCCACATTTCAGGGAACGAGGGGAAGGGAGACTAATTATATTGGGGGTTAAAGGATATAGAGCATTATAAATTCTTCTAGACCTTGAAAATTTTTAGGAAAAATAAAACATTTCGAAGATAAGAAAGCAGAAGTGGCTCTTACTTACTGGACTGTTTTCCAGCGCTCTCCCATTCTTTCAAGAATTCCTTCATCAGGGAATGTTTGGGGGTTTTTCCTGTTCCTTTCCCACCATCCTTCTTCCATGGATCTGTTTCCAACCTCTCTGAGTCTCCTGTGTGCTCCTTTCCCTTCCCTGTTACTGTTGTATTTCTTTCTGGGAAAAAAATGGGTCTAAAGTAAAATTTCAACTCCAAATAAGTCTACGTTGTGGAGCACCTGGGTTTCAGATCTGAGTGATGTGTCCTATCTCCTATCTCAATCTCTATTCCTATTTGTATTTTGAAATTTCCTGAATGGAACTGCAGCGCAGTCTAGTTTTAGCCTTTACCAGCTCGTCCTGTTTTGTCAAAACAGTCTCTTATTTGAACTGTTGCTTCAATAATTTGGTGAAAGGAATGGAGTGCCATTTGAGGAAAAAAGTATTCTTAGATAGTGGAGCCTCCCCAAATCTGCATCTGCCATGGTTCTAGCTTTTGCTTTCCTCCATGACAAATTTCAAAAGCCTTCTAAGACATTTTTTCTTGGCAATAGTCAAAGCTATTAATGTTACTAGGATATAGTGGTTGCATACAAACAGCTGGATCCAAAAAGTATGTGGTATGGGATTATTTATGTGGTATGGACCTTTGCTTTTCAAGTACTTCCATGCTGTGCATCTCTGCTACACAGCAGTAGAGATGCTGCACGTTGCCATCAGAGAGAAAATAGCAATGTAGAGCAACATAGTCTGCGTTGAGCAGGGAACCAACAAAATAAAATAGATTAATTTTATCTTATAGGCTAACGACTACAGAAGTTTTATAGACAGAGGTAATGCTGTGATCGTTTATTTAAAAAAAAAAAAACAAGTTTTTCCAGCTATGTTATTTTTTGTCAATGAAAGGATCTTCCTCTGAGAGCCAGTTTTCCGTTATTTTCCTATGAATTGTAGGTAGGTTCCCTGTAATCTTAATCTTCACTGCCAACGTGTGAGATGCTGCCATAGGAATATCTTCACATTTAGAAGCAGGCTTGTTCAGCGTTGGAAAGGGGTGCTAACTGAAAAGGGAGAGGGGAATGCAAAATGGTAATAGCTGCCTGCTTTTTTGTCTGCAGGCGGTTTGTGTCCTTCCTCAGGTCATCTTCTTTAGCAAGTAGGTTGCTGTGGTCCTGCTGTTTGAATAGCCCCTGACTGTGCCAGTGAGCAAGCTATTTTAGCACAGTATGATTCAAGATTACTTGAAAGATAATTGACTTCCTGGTCTTGAAAGTTATTTAGAAGACAGGGCCGCACAGTTGTGGATAAGGAGGTAGGCACTCCGGGGTTTGCTTCCTACGCCTCAGGTCCCGCAGCGATGGGGAAGGGGCTGAGCTGCTCTTCTGGCAAAAGTGCAAGAAATGCCGCTTTGGTTTAGCAGCAAGGGTTCCGTAACATTTAAAGAATACTATTTTGGTTCTCTCTCTGGTAGAAATGGTGGGCACAAAATCACAACATTTAGGTTTTTTTGCTTATTGTCTGTGAGAACAACCACTTTGGTATTTAGAGCGCTGGCTGCGCTCGTGCCAAAGCTGTTCTGGCACATGTGTCCTCACGCTCTGCGCTACGCAGTATTATTCCTCCTGGGGACACCGTCAGCGTCTCTGTGCGCACAGTGTTGTAAAGCAACAAGAACCTGTCTTGCTCTAAAAAATACTTTCCTTTTTACTTCTGCCGTAAGGCAATTTCTCCTGTTTTTTCATCATGTCATCTGAAGGAGGTCACCTCTACAAATAATTATGTTCCAAGCGTCAAGAAAATAATTGCGTGCTATGAAATGGTGTAATTGGAAACTCACGTGCAAGAAAGCTTTAAGAAGATGGCACACCGACAAAATCAGTTTGGCTGAATGGTTGAATCCATTACAGATGTGGTGCACGGGTGTAATAAAGATATCAAAATGTATTTTCCCTGTTTAAAAAGAAAAAAAAAGATTGAGTGTCTAATTTTCATCCTCTACACAGATGCCATGTTAAAAAACTGAAACATGTGGCAGCCTTTCCAGATTCTTCAAAGAACCATGCCCATCCAGGCTGAGCACTGTAAACATTGCTGCTTTTTATGCTTATGCAAAAAAGATGCTGTTCTAGAATAAAAATCTAGGCAACCTGGTTTTGTTCTGCGCTATTTAGAGATATAAAACAATGCTGGGGATCCATTAATCTGAGCGGTTTCCTGACCAAGTATTTAGATCTTAATGTAAATGTCTATAAATAATAGAGTGGCAACAGCATTCTTTTGAAAACAAAATTCAAAGAGGTACTGTTTGAAAAGTGAATACTTGCTTAGGGCAGTTATATTTAGGGCTCTAATGGAAGAGTACAAGTTATGCTTTTTATACAAACTATAAACGGCTACAACCAAGAGACTTAGACTTTGAAATGCGTTTGGCACTTATGCAATGTGAAAGACAGGCCAGAGCCTTGTAGTGGAGTTATTGGGCTTTTTTTTTCTGCTAGCTTTACAAATATTGCCAAATTCTTGTCATGTTGCTACCCCTAAAGGGCACATTCAAAAATAGATATTGTATCTACTCTTGTTTGTAACTGGTGTTGAGCCGTGAAAGGCTGAATCCTGGACAGAGTACAAGCATGATGATGATGAGTAGGTGACGGGGTGGACGGGACAAGAAAGAAGAATGTAGATGCAGAAGTAGAGAGTAAAATAGGTGCTAGAAGCCAGAGCAAGTGGCATACATGATGGAAGAAAGCCAAGTGTGAATGTAGATGGTATGAGATGGTCTTTTAGTACCATGAGATGTGAGAAATAGGCTAAGGTGTCACGAAGATAGAGGGCAAAATTCAGCAGTTGGTGAATAAATGGAATTCCTCAACTCCACTTCTGAGTCTTTAAACAAATTGGTCATTGTTGAAAAGCTCTCTAGGATGCTTTGATGTGAGGAAACAGAAAGTTGCAAAATGCTATCATTAGTAAGAGAACGATTTGCTGTATTGCGGGGAAAAAAACTGCCAAATACTTCCAAGTGTTTGTTTGAGGAGATAAAAATTGAAAGAGGAATAGCTTCTGTTCTGAGATAGAATTGTTGCTGGTCTTTAGCGCTATCAAAATACTCCTAGACAGTGAACCCTGTCTAATGGCGCATGGCAAACACAAACATTGTTATCTGTATGGTGGAGGTTTGTGTTTATACTTGTCCCAAAAACTTGTGCTCGCTAAAGCTAATATTGGGCTCCGGGCAGTTTTGGGGCAAGAATGACAGAGCTGGTGATTCATGAACTACTCATGCGCATAAATGCTGGTGTGAGCAATTTATTGTAGCTATGCTGACAACAATATTGGAGATTAAACTCTAAGTATCAAATCGACAATATACTGTCTTTTTTGTCGTGAGCTACCCAGGATACACCCACCCGAAGTTTTGTGTTGTCTGGCCGGTGACTCGGAACCTGAATCGTTTTTGTTGGCGGGCATGGTACGCATGTGATCATCCTAGCGAGACTCCGAACCTTGCCCTCTTGAGGTCAGGCTTTATGGTCTCAGGACTGTGCTGTGTTTCACTTAGATAAAATTTCAATCTTATATTGAGCGACAGATGCTTATTTCATCCGGACAAAATCAAAACTGCACAGCTGTGCATCAGAGGGCCGGTGTTGCTGGCAGCTAACAGAGACAATCCTTGAGTCGTCTAAAAAAGACCAGTCCTTTAGGAGCACTAGTTTGGCTACTGTTGAGTTCCTATTTCCTCATGGCTTTTTTCAAATAGGCGTAGAATAAACAGCTCTTAGGATGCTCTGATATTTTAAGTCATTAACTGATGTAATTGTAGTCTTGACGTTTATTGTTAAGTGACCACAGTTTCTAAGATTTTATTTTAATGGCGTGTTTACTTGAGCCAGGAGAGTCTCACTAGGGTAGATTTTATCAGGCCAAGGGCTCACCTGTATAAAGAAGTTGATGGGCAGGGGTCATGTAGAGTAAGCTCTTTCAAAAGATTACTCGGGAATAGCTGAGAAGGGATTGCATGGGATTATTCTGGAGTACTGCCCTGGTCAGATTCTCCATCTCGACGTTCCCTGAGAAAAGGAACTGGGCGTGACAGAGGATATAAATTTACTGTCCTCTTTTTGTGTTTGGCAAGCGTACAGATCATGGGATGTATAAATAGAAGAATTGAATGCAAGTAAAGAGAGGTCATTATGGCATGTACAAAGAGCTTAGTCAGACCACATCTGGAGAACTGGGCATGATTCAAAGACCATATTTCAGGAAGGACAGTGAACAATAAGGAATGGGTTAGAAGAGGGTATTGTAGAGGGTATGAGGGCTCTAGCTGGTGCCTGCAGTTGCTGCAGTCCCACTGGTTACTCCAACTGAAGCTGGTTTTACTGTAAAAGCACCTAAATTGGAGACTTGTAAAGAATTCCAAGGGAATGGAGAAAGTTATATAAACCCCTTCTCCTTAAGCTTTCTAATCCCCACAGTAATGCTGCTAAAGGACTCGGTGTTTCTGGAGTTGCCATTGTTTACCTGTCGTATCTCTCTCTCTCTTTTTTAAAAATAAGGGGGTTTTTTAGCTTTCATATGTTGTTTCTTGTATATATTGTTTCTTTTTGATAACTTCTTATGGTATTTTTGCTATGTTTGTCAGAATAACTGTCCCAATATTGTATCCACATCAGAATCTCTGTTAGGCTTAAATCTATTTTGCCTTTCTTAACCCTCTCAGCTGGGTAAAGCTTCTCTTCTTGTATCATAAGCTCCACAGAGGTAGAATTACACATTGTCACAATATTGTGTCCTTTCATCTCAGAAATAGCTGTGTCTCGGAGAGCTTTGGGGTTGTTGAAGTTAAAAAGGGCTATATAAATGAAGATGGACTGTTGCTAAGGGACAAAAAATGTGCTGTTGACACATACAGGAAATGGGGACGCTGCTGAGATGTTGAGTAGCATGAAGGAGTAAGATGAGAATGAGAAACGCAGCAATAACGCTGCTTCTGTCATACCACCCTTAACAGGAATGAAGCTATATCCCCATTTTCCAGATAAGTGAACTGGGACACTGAGACTGAGTAAACTGGTTGGGATTTACACAACTAGTTAATGCCTGTTGGACCCACAGTAATTTTTTGGCACAGGATTCTGGTTTTGTATTTTTTTCACAGTGTTTGTAATCTATTTATACCATGCCTCAGAAAACTTTCTCTCTGTTTTTCCATTGATATTTATAACCCAATACAGGGTTTTCTCTTTAATGTGCTTTACTGGATCCTGAAAATAAGAGTTGTGGAAACATAGGTGGTTTTATCTTTCAGCCTAACGTTACAGTCCAGTGTGGGTCTTTGCCTGTCCTCAGACCCTGTGTAGCAGACCCTGCAAAGCCACGTGCAAAATTGTAATGGATCAGCCAAGTTTTAGGGATGTACTTATTGACACGCTAGCACACACACTCCTTTTCAAAAGTAGTTGTAGTTATAGTAGTAGGAAGCATTTGCAGTTTATATTTACAGATCATATTCTCAAAGTTTTTTTATTATGACATAAAAATAGCTAGCGTAGTTCCAGAAACCTAGACTAAAGCCTCACAGTCGTGCCATTTATTTCAAATCTATGGATCCAGGTTGTGAGACCAATGGCTCCGTGTTGGCCAGTTTCATCCAGGCGAGGTCTAATGGCCCAGGGGTTCTGAACTGGGAGATCTGAACGCCACAAAGAGCTGGTTCTGATGCATGAGCTTGGCAGTTGCTTCTCTTCCTTTTGTCTCTGTTTCTCCATCTAGGAAACGGAAATGAAGGACAATCACCATCTCATAAAAGCACTGATACCTTTTATCTTGCAAAGTATGCTGCTGCTGCTAAAGATAAAATTTGCAATGTTTTTTGGCAGTCATTAAAATATAAGCCAAGGACATGTTCCCTTGTGCTTATGTTCAGTTGAGCACTTGGGGCCAAGCCAGGTTAGTGGTTGTCCAGAAGACCACAGGGATATGGAAGTGGGATTAATGACTCAGTAAATACTGACTCAGTACTAAACCGAGGCCCTTCCTCCTACATTTATAGTCATTCGCAATCCTGTATATCACAGCTAGATTAAAATATAATAGTTCTTATGGATACTTCCTCCCTTCTCCTCTCCAACTTCCAGCCCAATTCCACCATTTTCATAGCCAAAGTGCGGCAAAGTACGTCAAACGTTTGCAAGTGTGGGATGAAGACAGGGCACACGGTTAGTTACCCGGGAGTAAGGAGGTGTTTAAGTATTTGTAGTGACTGTCAGTAGGCTTCTGCTCTTCCTGTGGCAGTGCAGAAGGGTAGTGTTAGAGCTCGCGTCGCTCTGCAGAAGCTGTGAGCTCTGCTGCTTTCACCTGCTTTTGGAACACGAGGTGCTGCAGTGACCTGGACCCCAGGAAAGGGGTAGTGGATTTTGAGAGTGCTTTAAAACTCTGTTTTAGGGTATTTTGATGCTTCAGTCAAGCAATGCTGGTTGGCATTGAGCTACATGAAGGAGCAGACTGCATGCTTTAAGACACCACATCTCTGATAACATTCCTGAAGTCCAGGCAAACTGCGTTTTGTTAATTTGAAGGGGACGTTGTCTCTACGAGCAGTTAGACCAAGACCTGGGAGCCAATGTGAGGGCTGTGTGAATCAGACAGATCTGTCCAGCAGCGTCCGATTAGGACAGCAGCTCTTCGATGGAGAGATCCAGTTGAGCACTTGCAGAAGGTTTAAAGGTCTTTTCTCTCTGCCTGAACCTCCTCTCTCTTCTGCTTTTCCTCCTGTTTTCAATTACAGAATTACTGTTTAATGTGGATGCAGATACAAGCAACTGTGTTTGATTTTTCTTACTGCTGACAGAGACAAACTGAAAGAGATGCCTGCCTGCTTTATAGCAGAAGCCACATTATTTTCCTATATGTTAGCAATTATATGCATTGTTTCCTGATCACAAGTCTTTCTCACCATCTATAGCATGACTGTAGTTGATTATAGAGCCTGATATGTTTAGATTTGAGTGAGTTATATCAGGAACACTTTGGTTGCCTGTTTTTTGGGGGGGTGGGGGGCGTTTGTTTATATTCTGTCAGAATGATTCTGTCTTATTTTATAAAGTAAAGGAGAGTTGAGCTTTTCTAGCAGTGGTGGCTCGGCAAGAAGAAAACAGAGCTCCAGGAATTGGCATTAATTCTTGGTGGTGCTCTGTGCTCTGAATTGATTGTCAAGAGGGAACTGCGTGGCATTGTGTTGCGTGGTGGAATGGGAAACAAAAAACAAGGAGAGCCTTGAATGCTCCTTGCCATGAAGAATTACAGGACTTTGTGCAAGGTGACAGCCATCCTGATGTCACGGCCAAATTCCAATGTGGGAACTGCAATTGCAATTGGATGAGGTTTTTACCGGGTCCATTGAAATCAGTGGGATTTGGCTGTTCACTTCAGTGTAGACCGGTCATCACCGTCTGCCTTCAGAATTCTGGCCTTCCAAATCACAGCTCAGTTCACAGGGATCAGCTATCGTTCTCACCTCGCAGAATGTTTCTCATGGAATTTATCACAAGCCAAGCATTGCAAAAGTGTGCTGATGCTGGAGACCGAGACCGTTTTTTCTTACTTGGTTTCCTAATACATTTTTGTAGCACGTTCACAGCAGTTGTGATTTTGCATATGTGGCTTTTTGCGGTATTAGGGGCTTTTAGAAACAATTTCTAACGTATAAAGATGACCCTGACTTTTCTGAGGGCTTTTGTTTCTGAATGGTGTTGCCAAATAGATACTTTTTTCCTGTTGTGCTAATTTGTATTATGGTAGTGTTCAGTAATGATCGCCACTGGTTTAGGTGCAATGCAAACACAATACGCAGAGAGAATCCTTGCCTGGAGAAGCTGTTTTTATTCTGGCCAAAGGGAGAAATCAATACACGTTGTGTTGTCTCAGAGACTTTACTAGGTTTATATTTTTAAAAAAAAAAGGTACTTTTTCTGTGTCAGTAGTTTACAGTGTATGCCCCTGTCCTAATTGTATTTCTGATTCTTTGCCTAACCTGTCATGAATACAGCCAATGCAGTTCTGAAATAAGGGAGTTAGCACCCTGGGCAATTTCCGTGAGAAATCCCAGACAGCAGAATTTGAGTGCTTTCCAGATAAGTCTCCTTGGCCCTTTGCCACTTGTGAGTGGCCCCATCTTAACCTCCAGACATCATGTAAGTGTTTGAAAGTCATCAAATGACTGATGAGTTAATCACTGGGAAGTTGTCTCCCAACATGAAGGATTTAGATTAAAGTAGAGAAAGCACAGAGAATATCATTACAGCGAGGTAAAAATGATGGCTAGTGCAGTTTCATGAATGTAACATGCAAGCAGCATGAAGCGTGAAGATAACGTGGGTCCTTGAAAAATTCATTGAAATAAGGTTCAGTTTTGGGCCCCTCACTCCAAGAAGGACATTGAGGTGCTGGAGTGTGTCCAGAGAAGGGCGACGGAGCTGGTGAGGGGTCTGGAGCACAAGTCTGATGAGGAGCGGCTGAGGGAGCTGGGGTTGTTCCGTCTGGAGAAGAGGAGGCTGAGGGGAGACCTCATCGCTCTCTACAACTACCTGAAAGGGGGTTGTGGGGAGGTGGGTGTTGGTCTTTTCTCCCAAGTGACAAGTGACAGGACACGTGGAAATGGCCTCAAGTTGTGCCAGGGGAGGTTCAGGCTGGATATTAGGAAAAATGTCTTTCCTGAGAGAGCGGTGAAGCACTGGAAGAGGCTGCCCAGGGAGGTGGTGGAGTCACCATCCCTGGAGGTGTTCAAGGAACGTGTGGAGGTGGCACTGCGGGACATGGTTTAGTGGGCATGGTGGGGTTGGGTTGGTGGTTGGACTTGATGATCTTACAGGTCTTTTCCAACCTTAGTGATTCTGTGAAGGTTTTTAAATATTCAAATCTTATAATAAAATTCAGGTAAAAGTCTGCTTTTGCTTGTATCTTGATATGAAAAGAGCAGAAGTTGATGCCAGCCTCTGCATTATCACGGGACATTAAGAGATGGACCCAGGGTTCCTTACAGAAGTCGCCTTGCTTGAGAACTGGATGGATTGCCCAGCGCGGGGGAACCACGCGGAGTTTTGCACAGCTCAGGGGGAGCAATCACGTTATAGCCAAAGCTCTCAGCAGAACTGCTGCACCTCTTAAAGCAGAAAGATGTCCAAGAGTGTGAACAGACTTTTCCCTGGACCTAGCTCAGGCTGTGGAAACATTTTCAGTTGCTATTAAAAAGCATCAAATTACAGACAACAATTTCAAAATCTTTAGGCAAGCAGAATAATTTGAGCTTAAGCAACTGCTTAACTGGAATGTCACCCAGTCGTGACTGCCTGTTTTAAGATTGTTGGCAGCAAGTGCCCATGTACAGGTTTCGTATATTAACTGAGGCAGAATAAATATGTCTTTATTTCCAGCTGCTGTTTCAAAGGCTGTGGAAATATCAGAAACAAATTGTTAGCCAGCCGTGCCTTAATCGCAGCGCTACAAACGCGCTTTCAGTTGGCACTTTCAGCCATTGTAGAGAGGTGACTTCTTAGCTGCTTGTGCTCCTGAGGTTTGATCTAAGCCATGCTCAAATTAATAGGCTCTCACTAACTTCAGCTGGGCTTGGATCTTGTACTTAAAATCTTGGTTAATTAAAAAACCCACCTTGTGACCAGGATGCAGCCAGGGATGTGTAGGAAACACAAGTAGCCCACATCAGAGGAAATATTGTAAGACCAGTGGTGTGCATGCCTGAATGGTTCATTCCTGCACGGTAATTATGTGCTGTTTCACGTTGTTTTGTGGGGAAAACACGTTCTTGAGCGTCAGGAAATAAATCGGCAGTTTTAACGTGATTTCAAACAGAGAGTGTTTTGACATGAATTGATTTATTTCAATTACAGTTTTGCTTATTTAGCTAGCCATGATTAAAACCAGTGTTGCCACAAATATACAGATATGTGAATGCCAGATAGAAATCGGAATTGCCCTATGGTTTATACCAGTATAGCACCTTTGACTGCAAACTTACTGATTTTGGTGGAAGGAGAGCAGGTACCACCATTTGAGGTACAAGTAGTCATCACAATGCAGTTGCCTTTGTTATCAAACGATGTGTTTTTAATTGGTATTAAAGATTAAGTCCTGTTGCTAATTATAATACCAGTGGGCAGAGCTTGACTGCAGATGTCCTTGTGCCTGAATTTCTGATCTGAAGAGTAAAGATGATGTTTTTCCGACTCTGCGCAGTTACTGGAAACATATTGGAGAGGAACTCCTGATGAGTGTGCTGCAGGTCGAGGGCCATAAGGCTCTTTTGTAATAATTGTGGGGTACCTTTCTACTTTGCTGCCCGTTCGGTCACTGCTCTCTGTCTGTCTCAAAAGCAGTGTTGAGAGGTGTGTTTTCTCATTCCCAGGCCTGCTCGTACCTACCGAGACCTGCCAGGCGTGGGGAGCCTTTCTGAAATCCTCTGTAATGAGGGCCTGATTCACACCCCACTGCCGTCGCGGGGAAAATCCCCAATGGCATCACCGGGCTTTGGCACATGGCCACAGTCTCCGTAACTTCCTTATTTCTCTCTCGTACGTAGGGGATATTCCTCAGCTGTACCAAGACAGATGAGAACATAAATCTTGTCCGCACCTATCTAGTATGAGTAATTTTTTGAAAAGTAAATAAATCATTCCTGTTTCCTCTTACCCACAGCACCTGGCAAACTGTTAACTGAAAAACTGAGAGAATGTTGTTTCATTTGTGAGCTGACTTAAATCATTCTTCAAATCTTTATTTTTAATTCCTTGTTAGAAAACAGAACCAACTGAAACTGGCTGGCAGAGGAAATGTGCCCCCCCCCCCCTTCTTTTTTTTCCTCTGCCTGGCTTAGTATTGCAACTGCCAGTTTCTGTTTTCGCCTCTGTAGAATTATATGCCTCTATTTGAAACTTTTGACAAATCCCGTCTATTTTCATTCTCCCTCTGCCATAAATTCAATCCATATGTCTTTAAAACATCCTTTCATAGCTTTAACATGGAAAAGGAAGTGGCTTAGGCTCTGTATAGGAGGCTACAGTGTATTTAAAGCAAGCTCTTCCAGTTCACATGCATCGCTTCTGTTAGCTCTTAAAGCCTCGACTTCCTAATTATTCAGGTTACAGAGGGCATTGGCAGAGTTTTCTCCATTAACTAACAGTGATGTACAGTGAAGAAGCACAACAGGATAAATTATTCCCTTATCCTCAAAATGTCCAGGAAGTTTTTGATGCAGCCCTTGGCTTTACCACCAAGCAGGATGCAAAGAGGATGTGAAAAGGGTAGGAGAGATCAATTCAGCATAAAATATCAAAAGAAAACATCAAGACAAAGAAACAAAGCTCTTGCACAATGCACTGCCGTTCAGCTGGCAGGGTTTTGTTTGACAAGAATGCACAGCACCTACGTGACAGGAGGTCACTGCAATAGGAGTAAAGTATCTCCACATCTGAGACTGAACCGGGGTCAGAGGGTGAGGGTGGGAAGGAAATGTGGGTCTGAGCTGAAATATATTGGTATGGCTGTGCATAGATCAAAGTTGAAAAATCAAAAATACAGGATGCAGCAGGGTAAGAGCACAGGCAGTCGTGGCTGTAAGTGTCCTCGTCTGAAATCATGGAAAATTTGGGCCAGGGTATGCTACTGGCATTGCGGGATAGATCCGGAATTAAAAATATGGTAGCAGCTGAACGCGACTGAAAATACGGTAGCAACAAGGGTACAGGAACAGTGGCTGAGCGGACTGCAGAAGGCTTTTCAGAGTCCACCTGCACTGTGGATGCAGCGTCACACTGCGTTTCATCAGCTCCACCCCAGGCAGGTCCACTCTCCCACCCCAGCCTCGGCCACATATCCATGCTCCCCACCTCACATCAGCTCTAGAGGTCACATTCCCACCCTTCCCTCTGTGCCACACAGAGCAATCATGTGGCCAAAGGGCGACAAAATTCAGCTCACTAATTTGCAGAGAAAGTATTCAGCTAATGGATTTCTGGAAGGAAAGGAGGGGAGGCAGTGTTGTTTTGGGTCTCTGTGTTGCACTGACTTGCATTGTGGCTGCAGATCCACCATGCTCGACCAAAGATAACGGATGAAAAGAACGACTGGGGGGAGATGAGTGACTGCTCCTTGTAGAGACCACCTGCATCTTAACGTGTAACTGTATGTCAAGTTTTTTGTAGCATCCCCAGTCTTCACTACCGTTCCCAGCCAATTCACCCGAATGGTCTCTAGTTTGCCAACAATGCAAATGAGTTGTAGGGATACGCGCAAAGTAGGAGGGGGTCCCAATAGCAACTACGCAAAACTGCTTGCAAATCCGTCCTTCTGTTCAGTTACTGCGCATTAATGCGCACGTGTGGAAGAAAATAAAATGGAAGGAGCGTCTGTGTGGTGAATGCGTGTGTGCAATGTAATTATGTTTCTAATCTCTCTCTCTCACACAGAGGGGTCGTTTATAGAGATGAAAATATAGTCAACCTCAAAACTTGTGGGTGTAGTTTGGCATATCCAAAGGTTTGCACATGTAGAAACCACCGTCTGCGCATTTGAAACTACATGCACGTTCAAAGAACTGGCAGAGCCCGTGGTTTTGTTTTTAGAGTTGCAAAGATTGCAGCTACTGTTTGCCTTAGATGGACTTGAGGTTATCTTCCACACCTCTAAAAATCAGGCCTTTACATCTAGTAATCTGCATACAGCTGTTCAGAACCAAGCTGTCTGTGCACAGCCGAGTTGTTGTATAAACAATATTAGAGACTTCAGTAAAGCTTTTCATGTAGTTTTATCTCAACTGCAATTTGTTTCTAGTTTTTAAAGGCTGTAGAAACATCCAGCCTTACTCCCTAGAGCCTAGTTTCACTGTTCTAGCCATTCCAATGGTATTTACAGCACTGTTTGATTTTATTTGAACTGTTCGAAAGACCTCAAGTCCCCCAAGAAAGGTGCAAATGTGTTCAAGTTTCCTATCGGTAGAGACTTGCTTTTCCACTCCCGTAACTTCACTCGTAACAGGACTGTTCTTTGCTCTCATCCCCAGGTGTGCTGTCTCTGCCTGCCTACTTTAGCCCATACAACGATGGCTCGGTGTGCAGCGATGGACGGGCTGATGCTTACGCCCAGCTGGAACTCCGAACTTTAGAGCAGTCTCTGTTGGCAACTTGCGTTGGAAGCATCTCTGAACTGAGTAAGTTTCGGATGTAATCAAATGTGGGTTTCTTTCAGTGAAGCAGGAGAGCCAGTCCCTCCGCTATTGAGGTCAGTGGGAGTGTTGCCATTGTTGACAGTGTGAGCAGTATTTGGCTAACGTTGTGTAAGATTTAATTGTCTCGTGGTGCTGTTTATGAAAATCAGGTTGTTTCATTAGACTTCATATTTAATTCACCTTGGAGATGTACAAGATGTGGCTTTTCTAGCCTTTTGGTAGTTAGCGGTGTTAGTGCCAACAGAAGATGGATGCTTTTGCCTAGATGCCTCTGGAGGCGTTCGTGTACATTTGTGCAACACAGCAGTGGCACCTCCCTCAGATGGCGAAGAGGGTTCTCTTTGTTAGTGTTTGTGCAGTGGAAATGTCAAGGGTGCAGGATATTCAAGGAAAAGCTTTTTGGTTACTTAAAGAACAAAAAGCAGAGAAAAAAAAATCTGAGAGCACTTTGGTAACAAAAAGTTGTTCAAAACCTTCTTTTTTAATGCTAACCAAATGAAACGTTCCATTCCTAGACTACTCACAAAGCCCCTTTAAAGTAAACAAAAATGATTTGTGTTTTCCCGGTCTACTTTTCCCTTGCAACATTTCTGCTGGCATCACTTTCTTAGTCTCCACCATCTGAATGCTAATGAATGTCAGGGCCAGCAAGGAGTTTGTGGGTTTCACCATTTATTTTGCAACCTGCCTTAATTTGAGGTTTTCAAATTCCTTTAACACACCTCTATTTATCCTGGAACACAAGAGAACGTTTGTAGCATGGACCTAAGATTGAATACAGCTTCCTCCCTCTCTTCCCCCGTCCCTACTTTGGCCGACTTGGTCATTACATCTAGTGAATGGATCTCCTGATACAGTTGCCTACTTCTTTTTTTTTTTTCCAAATGTTGCTGCACGTTGCCAGAAAAATAAAGAGACTGAGTATGCAGAGGAGAAGGAACGTTATTCTGAGCTGAAAATTTGAATTCCAGATGCATTTCTGCTATAACTGGGCAGACTTCTGTGTTAGTACCAACGCTAGAGGATTCGTGATACTCTCGTAAAACGTTTAGATCCTGGAGAGTCAGGAGCTGCTGAGGTGGAAAGGCAGAGAGATGTTAGAAGGTTTTTCCGTTCTGAAGTAGGTCCTTAAACTGCACGCACTGTGCAACAAACGAGTGGCACACCTTTACATTGCAAACTGAGATTTTTAATACTCCATCCATCTGAACCACTAATAATGTTGTCATGTTTAGACATACAGTGGCTTCGTGGGGGTTTCTCCCTAACCTGTGTAACACTAGCACCCCATGGGTTCAGCTGGAGGTTGTTTGGCAAATTCAGAGTATTGCTGTTTTTTTTTATAAATGAACAAATAACAACTTCCTAAGAATTTCAGAGGGAGGCGTGACTAATTCATATGTGGCACGGCTGAGTTCAGGGTGCTTTCTCAGGAACCAGCTTTGCAATGGGGCGACTATTTCGGTTCCATCCTTTCCCAGTATTGTAACTGAGGACACAATAGAGTAGTATTTCCTGTGAGAGTTTTAGGGGACTGTAAAACATAAAGCAACAGAGGATTCTCCCAAGGAAAAAATAGATCCTAGCTATGTATATAGTGATCTATAGTAATCATTCAGCTCGCTGGTATGGTAGTCACACTGCTCAAAGATGTAGTGTCTGAAGCCTTTATTGCAAAGCTCTTGAGAGATTGTAATGCACCACAATAAAAGGAGAGTAAACAGGGTGTGCCCAAAGCAAGCTTATTAGACAAAGACCAGCTTTATGCGACTGCATAGCTGCTGTCTTGGGGTCATTGCTCTGTGAACTTTTAAAAAAACTGCAGTCTTAAAATCCTTTCCGAGAAGAAACTGTGTAATAGAGGTCGCCTTCTTCCAGGCCTCCTCAAGTCCACCAGTACTCTGACATAGAGGCAGGTCGGCTCGAGTTCAAAGACCAAGAGGACTGAGCAGTCCAGAAAGCTCCTGGATTGAGCTTCTGACAAGGCTCAGGGCCAAATTTCTGGCATAGCTTGTGACAGTCAGCATGATAAAGATTGGCTTTTTAATAAGAGTCAGGTCTTGTTATTCTGGAGAAACCTGCAGCTGGAGTGAGAATGAGAGAAGCAGACCCCTAAAAGAGGGATTTCTATATTGAACATAACATCATTAATTTGTCACAAGTGCCTGGGTGGGAGGGTAGAATGTCATAACCCAGTTGAAAGAAATGGGAACTATCTCATAACATAAAATGGTGATGCTGGCAATGAGAGTAAAGTATTTGTACTGGTGTTACTGGCTTTGCCTTGTGAAAAGCTATGCTCCCAGGTTGGGCAGTGGACGTTTTATGAAGATACCAGTAGTTTTTGTAGGCAGGCAAGAAACTGGTATATGTGGTTGGAAAGAGGAGAAAACCAGCATTAAAACAAGATAGAAAAATCACTGTAAAGCTGTTGTTCTGAATGTATGGTGACTGAGAGAAGTTGCATTCTATATTTTCTAACTAAAAGTTAAATTTCCCCTACAACAACCTGCAAACTGGCAGCTTGAGGACAGGTTATGCCTTTCTGGAGGAAAAAGAATACGTGCACACAAAAGACATTTCTCTTAGCTGCAAGAGTTTTTATCTACTTTAAAAAGTGTACTTAAGAGGACGTGGATGAATAGTAAAGAGATGCTTTTGCATTCTTTCTCTTTGTGCAGGTGATTTGGTATCACGAGCAATGCACCACATGCAGTGCTTGAACACCATCCGCCCAGGAATGAGCCCCATTCGGCAAACCCGGCAGCAGCAACCCATCTCCTGGTCCCCTGATGCTCTCCACACCCTGTACTACTTCCTGCGCTGCCCTCAAATGGAGTCCATGGAGAACCCCAACCTTGACCCTCCAAGAATGACCCTGAACAATGAACGGTATGTGGGTTGGTCAACTGGTAGTAGTCAGGGAGTTAGGCTAAGAAGGTCTCCTTTTGTTGAGTAACTGCCTGTGCATGGGCAGCACAGGCTGCTTTCTGGGATGCTACCTATCAGGCATCAGTTATTCCTTCAGTCAAGCCAGATTATGTTGTCGGCCTTGCCAAGTTTACGAAGCCTTGGAATTGGAACTGGAAAGTGAGCTGTTTTTTCATGCAGTCTTTCCGAGCGAGGCATATACTGTATGCTGCCAACAAGGCTTGTCTAGAGACACTGCCAAAAGTACATGTGGTTGCCTAAAGCAGTAAAGACCTTACCAAAGAAAATGTTACCTTCTGAATAGCGCCAATTAATAATTGTCATCGTTCTCAGGAAAAGCAATGCGGAGAGGCTTGAAGGGATTTATGAACATCCTTCATAAGGATTACTTCAGTTGATGCTGTGTGTCTGGTATAGAAAGAAATGTATACAGAAAGCCAATAACTAAACAGAAAATGCAGTGGGTCTCCCTACCTTCTGCCAGCATCATAACTGACTCTGAAAGTAGCCCCATTATTAGAGTGGGTCAGAAATTTTCCAGCGGGATGTTTTTTCTGTTAGAAACCTCCCTGGTTTCCTTCCTGCCCAGCTCCTTGGCAGTCTGCCTGACAGGCTGGTGTCAGCGGAGAGCTGAGGAGCCCTCGGAGCCCTGGCCACAAGTTGAGTTCCTTGACAGGTCAGGCAGCTCCTGCTCTCCTGCCTCTCAGCTGAAGGGCATTGCAGTTGCATCCTGCAGGGAGACCCAGGCCACTCTGGACTTGTTAGGTTTCCCCAGTGTGAAATGCATATCCAATTTTGTATTTATTTCAGGACTCTTACCTAAATGTGAAATTCTGGTTTCTGATTAACTCTGTTCAGTATTTACGCTAGTTTACTCTTTGGATTTATTTTAGCCTGCTGGACATCAGGCTGATGGCTCTATCCTCACCCTTCCAAAAAACAACCTGCAGTTGGGAAGGTTCATAGTGTAGTGAGGTGTTGTGAGGCCACGTTCACAAAACAAAAAAAGCACAGTGCTTGTTGGACAGGTGAGCAGGTAAAGGAGAGCATCTCTGCAGCTTTGTAAATGATGTGGATTCTTTTTCCCACCTTAGGCTTTACTGTACTGAGCCCCAGCGTCTAAACTTGATATGAAATCATGGTAACATACAAATCATTAATTCTTAAAATTAATTCTAAAAAAACCTACAAAAGTTAGCCTTGTCTCTCTTCTTCCTATCCTCTTCTGCACATGGGGGGATTATGGTGCTTTTTCCTCTGCTCCATGCTGGGTAGCCTGTTTGGTTTTTTTTACCGAGACACTTGCTGATGGCTCTCAGACTGCACTGTCTTCAGTCCGTGCATTTCTGATGCTGCAAGTCAACCCCATCTCACGCAACCCCTACGCTGGCCTGCACCCAGCCTGCCGGCTGATTTCAGCAGCCCTAAAGGCTTCTTGTAGCTGTATTCACCACCATTGGAGCTGTGGCTGATGGCTTCGTGGCCAGACCTGGGCTAGTCAGGAGTGAGAAGAGCTCTTGAGAATAATAGTAGATTGAACTGTCTCCTTTTAAGGCTCTGAATTTTCAGGCCAGGGTGCAGAAAAACATACTGGACAGAAGGCAGCCTCTATAATTGCGGTCTTGGTAAGTAACTTTAGGTTAAGGGAAACTTCAAATAAGGAGAAAAATATAAAGTTGTCACTCTTAAGCTGCCTGTTCTGCCATAATATTTTGCATGTGGCTGGTCTGTGTAGCTACCTCCACTTGTCACTTGTTTTCATTTTCTCTTGGTTGCTGAACTATCTTACTGTACTTTATTGTCGTTCGTACTGGACCGACTTCTTTGAGGTCTCAGTCTGGCAGGAGCTCAACTATTTTACAAAGTAAAAAAGATCATCTTTGTTTGTCTGATCCTCCCCCAAAATTCTTTCAAAAAGAACGATCCCTGAGCAGAACTGCAGCATCAGAGGGAACTGATGTACACGTGTGAAGAACCAAGAGGAACTAAGTGGAGTAAAATAGGAATAGGAAGAGGCATGGCTGCACAACTCGGAGCCTGTTGGTAGCTCTGTTTTTTGAGCTCACTAAATCTTAATCAAACGCCCTACCCTAGTGCAAGACTATTTATTGTGCATTTCATGTTTGCACGCTGTGCAAAAAACGAGTTTTCTTGGGGCCAGATTCTGTAAAGTTGTACAGCTGAAGCTGCTAAACAGCTTGTAACAGAAGCGTAGATTAAGCTTTCTATTTTGTGTTGTGTTCTTTTCAGTACCCTCAGTATAATGATGTTACTGCAGCTACTTGTTTTGTACACAGAGGATAATAAATGAGTTAAATCAGGAGTGCAGTTATCTCTCCAATTGCTCCCAAACAATGCTCTTCACATGGTTCACTGGAGTTTTTTTGGAATGCAGGCTGCGACTCTATTCTATTTGAAAATCCACACTAGATCCTATAACAGCTGGTGTAAGGGAAATTTCTGCCATTTTTTTCTGACCAGTACTTAGCTGTAAAGGAAATTAAAGAGGATATATTAAAATGGAGCAAAAACTGACATTAGGGGGAAGAAACCCAGAACCTGAGGACTACCAGTTTAAACAATTGGCTTTGAAAAGTTTATGAAACCTGGAAATAAAATTAATACTGCCCGGTGTACCGGAAATGAACATCCAACCCTACCTTTCATTTGTTCCCAAGATGTATTTGTACGTGTCTTACTGTATTGACCTCTGCGCACATTATTTAGCATAGCCAGTGGGATAAATACTGCTAGCAGCACTTTATACAGGAGATAGTTTACTCTTTCCTAGCTTAAGAGGAGAGATGGTTGAGGCTGCATGTGAGATGCCGGACTCGTGTCATGATAGATGAGGGCACTGATTCACCTAATGTGACTTGGCAAAGCTGTGCAGCGCAGTTTTTTTATTCTTTCCTGAGCTGTGCTAAATCAGCTGCAAACTCTGCATTGCTCTTTTGTGTATTTATGCTCTCTCTCTGGAATATACTTGTTACGTGCACTGCAATCCCAGTTTGCTTTCTACTGGAAAAAATCTGTCACAAACAAGGACAATAACACTGACCTGTTCTGCATTTGCTTGTGCTTCGGTTTCTAGGCTACTGTATAAATCTATCGGTATTGAACATCAATCTGAAATTGAGCACAGAGAGGCTGTTAGAGCTGCAGATTTGGTAAAACCTGATCTTGGGAAGATCTGTGAGCCACATTGATTCAGTGGAAGGAACTGCAGTTGTTCAGTACATCTAGAGACCTGACAACCTGCTATACGTCTTGCTTGGCTTTCTGTTGTCTGTGAGCTTTCAGTGTGTCGCACCGCGATGCAAAGTGCTGTGAAAATCATAACACTGTAGGGTCTGGAAGGTCTTTACTGTACTTCAATGTGAAGGCAAGCGTAGAATTCAAGTTCTGAAACCGTGCCTAATGGAGGGTGTCATACACCATAAAGGGCTTTTAAAAAACCTAGCTGAGTTTCTGAACATACCCTACAGCAAACTGTACAAGGTATGAAAACAATCACACTGGCACCTAGGTATGCAAGGCACCCCAGTGAACAGAGGCAGTTTAAACTCATGGAAGCTACCTGCCTTATCCATGCTAAACACCTTGGCACCTGAAGAACTGAGGTGGGTAATCTGTAGAGTTCTGCAGGAAGGGGGGGAATGTAGTCATCTCTCTAGAGCTTGGCAGATAGAGAAGCTTTCTGTTTTGGCCTCCAGCATGGGAATGATTTGGGATACCAATAGATTGAAACTCTGGAAAGTTTGTAGATTGGTTTTATCTGGTTCTGATACTTAGCTGCAGGTAAAGGCATTGAAGCAGAAGGAGAGGAGGCAGAATTGGAGAGAAAGCACCCAGGTATTATAAGCAAAACATGTGAAATATTTCCACAATGAATGCAGCTGCTTGCTGTATGACCAAGCCATGACCCACTTGGAACCCCAAAATGACAGTATTTGCTGCACGGACAGTAAACCATCTGCTATTTGATGTCACATAGGCCACCTGAGGAAGTGTTTTGCAAACACAGAGTGCCACTTGTGCAATACTTTGGCAAACACGTTAGACCCTGAGGTGAGAACTGCTGCTTTACTCAGTAACAATACACCTGACTGCCTGAAGGCTAAGAGCTCGTCTGTGTCATCAGAGAGCACATCTGTCTTTGTTGCTGCAAAAAAGTGGCTCTGCTGGGCAATAAGACTTTTAGAGTTTCTTAGAGATCATAGGCTGTATTGTGTCAGAGGTCGGACAATGTGTTTTTGGACCATGAAGAGTGAGCAGATGCGTGGCACTCCCTCTCTCTCTCTTCTCCGTTTCTGCTCTGGGTTTTTTCCCATTGCTTATGTCAGGCTGGCTGAGCTTGGGAGCACTCCACAGTGTGAGATCATGTCCCAGAGCAGCAGAGCATGTTTGCTGGGAGTGTTTGGGATACTGTGACTTGAGAAGGGCCATCCAAAGGTAAACGAAGTTTCTTTCTCCCTTCTTCGTATTTTCCCAAGTGGAATATAAAGCTTTTGTCTTATTTTTAATGGTGTGTCAAGGCAAGACTGTTCTCTCAGTGATACTTATCTTAGGGAGTATTCGTCTGCTCCCCATAGAGCACAAATCGAGGTCAATATTACAGTTTCATTTTACAGCTGGGTGGACTAGTCTACCCTAGGTTAGTTGACTTGGCCGGGATAGTGGTCTACTCTTAAAGCTAGGAATAGACACCACTGACTGCCCTCATCCTATCTCTTTTTGGTTATCAGGTGCGTACAGCATTTATTGTAGGAAAGTTAGCATGATCTAATACCTAAGAATAGGTAAAAAAGTTGGATCCCGTTTCCTCGTGTAGCTGATTATCTGTGTGTCTTTGGTAGGCTGAGCTTCCTCCTCTTCCAGCTACCCTATTTAAAAAAACTATAAATTGTGTTTGCCTATTGTTGATCTTGTTGGTCTGTGGAATGTTCTAAAAGTAATTCTGGGCTTGTCCATCAGTGCCCGTGGATCCGGCCACGTCAGACCTTTCTGAGCTATCCATGTTGCAGACATGCCAAGTTTTACACATTGTCTGAGTTTGCTGGTGCATTATTTTATTCCAAATGTCAATGTGTATAAAACAATTTACATCAGCAGAAGCACACAGACTATACCCATCTGACTCTGTCGGTGAAAATCCAGTAAAACGCTAGTGAAATTCCAGAGCTGATGTAGGTTTTGTCAGCTGCCAACAGTAAAATTTGGGGCTTGCCAATTTGATGGAAATTCACAGCTCTTCAGCTGGAAAAGCTGTGGACACTGCAAGGAGCCAAATACAATCACACAGTGGGCCACCTCATAAGAAAAGAGAAAACTTCATTTTGTTTGCCACGTGCAGGCATCTAGAATGCTTGCCTCAGATTTGCTCTTCTCTAGAGAAATCTGTTTTTGTGATGTGATTGTAAACAAAACCTGGGGTCACTCAGTTTCTCCCTTGTCACATGAATTCCTTCAGAAAGGCTGCTCCTTGTTCTTCTTTCAGCTGGATGGCTGCTTTTATCTACAAGCTTCAAAAGTGACCTAAAATTTTTTTCTACTTCAAACACGAGTCCTCTCGTTACATCTGTTACCTTGTGTGATCCAAGCCCGTGGATAAGCACGCAAACCGTATTTTTCAGTAGGGTCAAGCAGGAGAAATGGACTAGTGCTTACTCTCCTGTGCCACGTTAGCTGGGCAGGAGGAGGAAGGAGCTGAGCTACCTACCTGGGTTTTCTCTCTGTGGTGTATTTCCAGCAATGCCTGCTCTGAAACATCATTTATTGGGAAAGGTTGGAAAATGCATCTGATGCTGCCAGAAGAAAAAATTGTAGCCCTTTCATGCTATTTTTGAGTGCTATTTGCTCAAATGCTATATTCTTCCAATATTTGAGCTATTGATTTAAATTATCATTAGCTAGAACGCTGGGTATTTTTTTGTCTTGTGGCGTATAATCCAAATTTACTCTGGCTAGCATGGAAACCAGAGATGGGTCTAAATTAATAATTCTTGATACAGTGTCAAAATCCTGTCCAAGCATCCCTTGATTCAACGGTGATCAAGTTTGCATCTTGGCCCATTGTGCTCTTAGTTTCAGACTGAGTAGCGCAGTGGCCTTGTGCCCTTATTTTATCTTTCGTACTTTGTAAAATTCAGTCTGTCCTCAGATACATCAGAGACATGCCATTGACTTTACTGAGAGAAAAATAATCTCCAAGTAGTTTGTGCATCTGCTTTCCTACAGCGCTACTTTCAAGAGCCTTCTGGCGTAGTTTCCCTATCAAGAGTCTTGCAGTGGTTGATGCAAATAGAGAGCCCCTGTGCTATGGCTATTTCTAAATCCCCAGTGACCATCTGATGAAGATGGCCTCCTCATCACATTTTCTAAATTTCATGTTTTGAAAAAGCATTACTTTGATCTTACTTAGTACCTTTTTACTTGGTGATCTCTAGGTGCATCATTAGAAATAATTAGAGCCTTCGGCTCTTCTCTTACGGTTAGCTGCTTTCTTCCCCTGTGTTCTGAAAGCGCCTGGCACAACTAAATGTTCATTCTGAAATCACTTCAGGCAGGAGTGATGTGGTCACATGGATCAAATTTATACAATGATATCAATTCATGTTAAAGAGAATACTAGCATCCCGGTTATTAACGTCAATTGTCTCCAGAAAGTCTTGCTCTGTGTTGCATGGGCATCCAACTGGCAGAAAAGGAAGGCAGACCAGGAATAACCTGCAGAGCCTGCTGCTGAGACCTGTTTGCTTGAGCTGCATCCTCAACGTCACTGAGAAGTATGACTGCTTTCAGAGCTGGTTAAGGCTTTTCAGGACAAATCTTTTCTCCAGATGGATGTTTCCAGACTCTCACTGGTCTGTCATGAGGCTTTTTTCCCCCTCTACTCTTTTTAACTGCAGGTTTATGGAATTTTATTAAGTGAAATAGCTACATCATTGTCTGTCTTTTAGATTTATCTGTGGCCTAGCCTTTCCTAATTCAAATTTAATATATTTATGTCTGACTTATTTTACAGCCATATCCCATTGTTACCATGCCACATCAGGAACAGAACTCGATACACTTAGTTCAATGAGCTGTGTCTTTGAAAAGGTCTGCAATAAAATAAGTTCTGGGATCTCTTGTCTGAGAGATCTTAATATCTTTCTATTCTGTCTACAGCTGCCTCACCGGTCAAGAATAGGTATACAGGAATAATAAAAGTAGACCCCGATTCATTTGCCTTGAGAGAGAATAATGCTGTAATCATACATTCATGTTTAACAGTACTTAAATCCACTCAGAGTATCCCTGAAGTCAACGGGCTGATTACAGAAAGATGTGTCAGTGAGCATATGCCAGTCCCACCCCCAGGCAAGAGTCCCATCGATTTTTATTTTTTATTTTTCCCCAGAACTATTTTGATGTAAATATACTGATTAAATATAGGGGAAGAGAAGGAAGCCTTACGTTGAACTGTGCCATTATGGCATTGCTTGTTCAGAGTGGACACAAAAACATGCCCCTCTTTGTTTTAAAGAAAAAAAGCTGTTTGCTGTTGATGAAGGATTAGTTTGGTACATTTATTAGAAGAATAAGAAGGCTAGAAAAAGGTAAGACCAGCTTCCTTCACCAACGCTAAGGAGAGAAGCTGTTACCATGTATTTTTGCCTGTTTAAGACTTCGACCAGTTAACGTCAGACTTGATTGTGATTTTGAGATATTCAGAAGGAAGATGGAGTGAATGGCCCTATTTCAGAGGTCAATAAGCTACAATCAACATGTATCTATTGACTAAAATTAACTGTTCATTGGCAGTGCTGTTCCTGACCTTAGGCAGGATTATGTATTTGTTGAGTCTGTACTAAATAGTTGCAATATATTGAATATCTTCCACAGTTTTGAGAATTGAGAACATATATCATTTAACAGGAGGAGTCAGTAGCTTTATCATACCTGTGGTGAGCAACTTTCACCTTCCTGCTCTTTATGGTGACATCTCAGCACATACTACAGCAGTAATATCTAGCCACAGAAAACCAGAAACACTTAGAAACTACTGACCTTGTAACAGAGTCGGATCCCGTGCTAGTGGGACTCCTCCGTATGTCCTCCTGGTATCCTAACTGAAAGACTGAAGAGCGATCCAGGATGAAATGTTTGTCATGTTACTCCATGTCTGTGTGTCCATACATGCTCTGAGCACCATAGCATTGGGTATGTGAAGTGAATTAAAAACAAGTCACATTAAAGTCAATAGGTGACAGACAGTAGTTATGTTTGGGTTCCTGGAAATATTCCTGGCATCATCTATTGAGGTATTTTTAAGTCTCGTAATTTTTTTAGTTGTTCATTTCTTTATAGTTCAAAGATTGCAAAATTGGAATGTGAGGGGTGACCTTGGCAGTAGTGAAGGGAATTAATTGCAAACCCTGAGGATTGAATTCATCCGAGTGTAACTCGGCAATGCAGTCTACTCTGAATGAGGGGTTTTTATTCCCTCCTGTCTTTTATGTTGTTTGTATACACAAACACTGCTCAATTTTTTTTTTGATTCCATGTATCTCACACCTGGGACAGACTAGCCTTTCTCTCATGTACTGGCTGTAAGCAATTTGTAGTGTTACTGGAGTGTTTCCAAAGTAGCCTGTATCTTCTGATCTTTCTGTACTGGAGCAGGGGTGTGGTACAAACATGGATTATTTAAATTCTCTGCAAAATCGCAAGGAGAAGAATCTCACTGTATACAGAATGGAACAGCACAGAACAGACTTCATGGAGAGTAAAGAGACTGCCTTCCTATGCCAGCCTTGGCACGCAGGGAAGGCACTGCAGGTAAAAAACAGTATGCACAGTGAAACAGAAATGTGATGCTAATGGCTGTATGTGAAGCCATGTGCCAAAAAGTCAGGCTCTTAGGCTGTCTTGAAACCTTGCTGCTGCTTACGCACTGGTTTCCGCAGACAGTAGTTACGGATGGTCTGAGAAGTCTCAGCTGTCCCAGGTACAAGCGTGCAGGGGGACAGGTCGCCTGCAAGATTACCATTTTCACGTGGTCCTGGGCAACCTGCTCTAGCTGGGCCTGGTTTTGAGCGAGGGGGTTTGGACTAAATGATCTCCAGGGGTGCCTTCCAACCTCAGCCGTTCTGTGCTGCTGTGGTTCTAATTACAGTATTTGTCCCTCAAAGTTGTTTTACGTGTGTCAGCCCGGTAACTTCCCAATCATTGATAGGTATCAATACGTTGTTTCCTAGAACTGGCTATTCAGGTGGACAGCAGGCAGTGGTTGATCCCCACCACCCACCTAGAGAAGTAATAAGGCATTGGACAGTCTTTGTCCTGTCCATTACAAAACATTTGTTTGAAAAACTCTATTTTCTGCTTTCATAGGCATTTTACAGTTGACCTCAGTGCTTGCTGGAAATCCCCGGAAAGACTGGCTTTGACCTAAGCCATTCTGGTGAATGTCCCCTATTTGTAAAAACATTTGAAAACTTGATAGATGATCTTTGGCTGTCTTGTTTAGCAATGAAGAGATGACAGCCACTGTGCGTGTGTGTGTGCGCTACTACCCTGCAATTACTGTAACTACAGCTACAGTAATTACTGTAACTACTGTAAAGATGTCCATGTTGAGTTCTTGGCTTCTGCTTTTAAGTTTCCATCTGTTCAGATAAAAAAGGTGCAAGAAAATGAGAGCCTGGCAGTGTAGCTGCCTGCATTCTCAGGGCTGGTACAAACAGCAGTCTTCAGTGCCTGTAGGCACCCTGTGTTGTGTATTGTTTATTGTTTACTGTTTTATAATGAGAAGACCAAGCAGCAAGCTAGGATCAAGAATGAAGGAAAAATAATCCAGGGAAACTTAAAACAAAACTCTTACAGCATGTGTTACTAAAAAGGCGTTATAGAAACACAGAAATGAGTAAGAGAAGGTCTCCTGAGTTCTTTTTCCACCTTTGGGACAGTGACTGCCCGCTGAAATAGTAGGGGACTGACTGAGAGTCGCAATTTCTCTACTTGACTCTTGCTGGTTTGCTGTCATTTAATGTCAGCCTGTCTCCATTTTTCCTAGGCGTAGATCCTTAAAGACGGTATCGTGATACCAATGTAGTACTCTTGTAACTAATGAAAGTAAAAAGCAGTAATTCTGTGGATGAAAGGTTCTGAGCATATTGCAAAGAACGATGATGGTAACAAGCCAACAAGTTTCTTCTTTTTCAGTAATTGCTGTTTCCAATTGAAGTTAATATTATTTCCTATTGGACTAAATTACAGACCTTCCCTTTGCAGAACTTGCCTGTTTCCTGAGGAAGGAGTTAGCTGGTGCTTTAACAAAGGCCACTCTAAATAAAGACACAATTCCGAGCCTTTGCTGTGCAGCAGCCAGGGCCGGCAGGTTGTTGGGGTTTTCGCTCTTACTGTTCCTGACATCTTTGTAACAGAGAGCTAAGAGCTAAGCTCTTCTGAAGAGTAAATGTTTCTGGGTATAATTTATGATAATAGCAACAATCATTCCTTCTCTTTGACCTTATGGAGATTAGAAACTAAGCTTTCCCTGGGGTAATCCTAGATTGGTATGTCTCTGCTCTGTTTCCTTTTTGAAGGAGACCCTGGCAGTTTGCACTTCCCTCGTCCATACCTCTGAGTGCACGCACTGCCATGACCTGGTGGTCACTTACAAAGCTAAACTGTACTGTTTCCATCACATGTTTTTACAGTAAATGCTGAACTGACTGTTTTAAAAAGCATGTCTACTCTGCAAGACAAATCCTATTCAAATGAGTTGCATGTCTGAGCTGATTCAGCTCTGGTTCGTGGATTCTTCTGGGGCTAAACAACCTTCTGTTGATACAATGCATGCTGGTCTAATGTCTTTGCTTAGAGAGGAAAGAGAGGGAGCTGTGTTTTGCTCTTACTGCTTATCAGTGTAAATCTGGCGTGATGCTGCTGAAAGGGGTGGTTTCAGTCTGGAGTCAAACCACTGGGAACTCCAGTTCCACTGAAAGTTTGTACCTGAAGTTCTGTCTTCCGTGGATTAGAAAGTATATCGTAATGGCTAGCGAATAGAGGGGGATGGCAGGAGCTGTAAGTTTTTATTCCTAGGCTTGCTGGAAAACTCTCTGCTACAGTAAGGAATTCCCTTCGCCATTCCTCACCTCTTCGGCTTCCTTCAGAAAGCAAAAGATCCTTCCAGAGAAACGTGGGGTTCTTCTGAGACAGGTGCTTCAGAACTGGTCGGCTTTTTCAGTAGGAAAGGATGAGCTGTCCATGATGCAGTACGAGAGAAGGTGGTTGAGCTAGTTGAGAGGAATAAAAGCACATTAGCGTGAAATTATAACAGGACTAATAGAACCTGCTCAGAATGTATCTTGTTGTAATTGTATTGCTCCCAGCATCCAGACTGTGTGATTAAGAGTTACCTCTGTGCAGCACCGCATTGTGCCAGGTAGTCAGTGCTCAGTTCCCTGTTGTGGCTGCCAAATTCTTCAGGAAGGATCTCTTTGAAGAGTTGGTGCATTAGAACAATACAGAAACATATGTTCCTTAAATGACTTTCCATCTGGGCATCCCATTCTTCCTGATACAAGAAGTTAAAATAGTTTAATTAACTCACTCTGGAACCTCTTTTAGTCTGCTAAACTCTCTGTGTCGAGACGCTCACTATGCTTAAGGGTAAGTGGCCAAACTAACTCAATGTGACTGCGCACGTAGAAAGGGCATTTGCCCCAGGATGGTGATGTGTTATAGTTTTGGCTACATACAGCTTTATTCATGTAGTCAGGGCTCGGAGGCACCTGATGTGAAGAAAGGCAAATGAAAACTCGTTTATTTCTCAAATAATTTTGTTTCTTCTGTTTTCTTCGAGGTAAAACTCTGGGAAGAAAGACATCATTTCCCATGTTTTGTATACATTTTATTGATTACATTTTATTGATTACTCTTCCTTTGTGTTTGGAATGCAGAGCACTGGGTGTTGATAGAAAGGTTTATTCAAGCAACAGGTCATGAAGTGTAGAGCAGATGAAGATTTTGAATGATAATATTTTTCTCAACAAGCTGAAAAGAAATAATTGTGCACATTGCACTTGGTGTTAGAAGTGATGCATGTTTAACTTTGTAATTTTTAACATATCATTCATTGATGCTTCTGTGGTTTTAGATCTGTCTTCTGGCAGCAGAATTTTAACGGGGCTGAAAAGAAAAAATGTCTTTGTAATTTGGTATCGGAAACAAAAATTATCGTTTTGTCATCCTAGTCATTACCTGAGCCGGTAGCTGGAGCCTGAAATTCCTCCGTGTTCCTGTAGTAACCACAGTGCTGCACCCTCTGCAATGGTCAAAATGAAGCAGGTTGGACCTGTTGCAAGAACAGGTTTTAGCTGTGTATAAGAAAACTCCATTCTCTTACCCTCCATTAGAATGTTTATCTAATCTCTTCATATAAGACTGTTTAAGTGTGCCTTTTTAAAGAGAGAGATGAGGTAACAGATACCCTTGATATGGAGAGTTGTACGACAGTTGGGTTTTTTAATCTGCCTCCTAATGTGTACTGCAGATGTCATCAGTATAAACAAACATTGCTAGTGTCTTATTCAGTCATTTGCAAACTCAGCATAAAATCTGCAACTCTATAGCTCAGAGTACACGAGTTATAAAACTTTGGTAGTATAACAAGTTGCTTTGTAGGAAAGTATTGCTTACGCTGCTGTGCATGCTGCTGGCCTCCTATCTGTGCTAGTAGTCTTGGCACCTGCGTGCGTGATGGTGTCAAGATTTGAAGGTAAGTGCCTTTACATCTCTCGTTTGCAAGATTGTCGTTTGTGAAGATTCCCCCTACTTCTGGTGTAGAAATACATGTGTTTTGAGAAATGGTTGAAGTTACCTGCTAGATTCTGCCACACATGTGTGGATAACATTGTCCTTCTGGAGAAACTGGGAGAGCTGTTGAGTTAGCTTTATGAGCTAACAGCGTTTGAAAGACTTTAGACTGGACTTGCCAAAGTTCATGATATTTTGTCAACTATGGCTATTGTCTGCAGCACATAAATTCATTATAATAGGAACTCTGCAACTCTGGCCTTAGATCTACAGACCTTTTTCTAAGAGAAAGCAACACAGTTTTTATACTTCAGTAGAGATGTCGGGAGGCTACTAATACCCAAGGTGGAAAAATCTTCTTAGCTTAACTTCCCATGTGTCCTGGTATCTGCTGAAAAATCTCCTGCAGGTATATATTGAGGTATTGAAACACAACATTATCATCTGAAATACACTGGAAGTTCATACCCTGTAACAGTCAAAGCAAGAGACTGTTCAGCAGCAGTGCTAGGAGACCTAAGTAACCGTGCTGAAAGCAGACTTAATAGCTGGAATTTGTGGCATCTTCTGAGAAGCGCTGTAGCTCCAAATGTTGAAATTTAATGCATGCGTACTCTAAATTTAGGATATTTGGAAACTGAAGGAATTTGAGCTTTACCAATTAAGTCCACCTATCAGAAAAATCCCATAGTTAAGAAGTTATGTCTGCCGTTCGTAGTGCTGCTTTGGTTCATTGATATCCACTGATATGACCATAAAAATCACGGTGATAGAAGCATAAAAAGAGTGTGAAATTGGAAGATTTCACAGTATTAAACATTAAATGGAAGAGTGAGGGGATTTCTAGTCTGGTATAGAAGGACTGGCTTCATCACAATGGTGGTTTTCTTTAAATTTAGGACAATTCTGTTGCTTATATTTCTCATATCTATACACTTACATGGCACTATTTATTTAATCAGCTGAGGTAAAATGCAAACATGTAACTCATTATGCTTTCCAGTAAAAAACAGAAACACATTCATTCACCACTGGTACCAGGTATCTTTGGATGAAACAGAGCTCTCTCTTCATTTCTGCCCAGCAACTCTTTTCAATATTTTAAGACAAGAACTGAGGAACAAAACAAAAACTCCTTGAAGATATAGGTGAAATGTGTTCATTGAGCAGCTTGCCATTAGGACAAAGTGATGTTCTCTTGCAAAATAATAATTAAAAAATGCCACGCTGGCATTTCATCCAGCAGCGATGTTACTCCTCCTTCTGATCTTTCATTAATGACAGATCTCATGTGTCTTACCTGGCACTGACTTAGAGAGAAGATTACTGCCTATTTATTCACAAATGCTACACCCTGTGGGCTTGATTGCCTTTTATTCAAGAAAACGACTCTTAAATTTTGGCTGTTTTGTGAGACCTTCTGTGATTGTAATGCAGCAGCCAGAACCTGGATTGTGTAATTACACTATTGGGTGGAGCGGGTACCTGATTTTAGTGCGCACATTACATTATTGTACCTAAGAGAACTCCAAAATCAGTTCTTTTCATCTGCGTGTATTGGTGTGTTCCTTGTGCCTTCATGCTAAATTAGTTTCTGGAACTTCTCTCATTCCAGGACTGTGAAAAGCCAGAACGTTATTTAGATTTTCATTAAGAAAACACTGACATCAGCTCAGGTGAGATTGATGTTACAAGAAGGCCAGGCTCACAGCAGCATGACATGGCACAGCAGTGTAACATCAGTCAAGCCATTAGAAAAACAGACGTTTTATCAACTTTTTCGTAGTCCTGAAAATGAAAGAATCATCTTTTAACCTTGAACTGTTCAGCCTCTAGATACCATTATTTTTGTTTGAAAATTTCTCTTTTGAAATCTTAATTAGGTTTTGGCTTGTGCTGTAAGGTAAATGGGAAACGTTTCCCTATTTATTGTGAAAACCCTTTGCTTTGCTGAGGATTGTCTTTGTTTAGCTGAACAAACGTTTGCAGTTATAATTAATTAAACAGTTTTCAGTATTCCAGAACTGCACAAAAATATTTATCTTTCTGGCTTTTTGTTCACACAGTTGTAACAGGAGCTTCAGGCAATTTTCGTAAGCATGGCAATGCTCTGCCTTCAGGATTTTACAACTCGGCCCTGAAAATTAGTTCTACGACTGAATCTGGCAGATCGGTTTTGGCTTGAAAATCAGCATATGTTTTTAACATATGCATGTTGGCAAATCAGATTGAGGTCATAACTAAGAGGCCTGTTATCTCAATCCTACTAGTGCTTTTGGGAATTAAGTATAATGGGGGGGAGGGGGGAGATGAAGGAGGAGTCTCAGCACTGGACAGTGAGGAACCGCACTGACCCCAGGTAAATCTGCTTGCAGACAGCAGTGGTTTTTTAGTTTGCCAGCGTAGCTGCTGGAATGAACCACAGGAGTTACCTCTTGGTTTTTCTGCCCGCAGCATCAAGGCTAATCCAAGAATAGCAGACAACCCATTCTGGCTCTCTGCCCGTGTTTATCGCTCCCTATCGCATAGCATGCTGTTACAGGCTCATTTCTTTAATGCATGTAGTTTGTATTCGTGTCCTGCTCCAAAATGTACTGGAGTTTTCCTTTGCAGGAGGAATTGGCGCACATGGCAGGGTTTCCTCGGTCAATCCCCTTGGTCCTGGGTACCACGTCCCCACATGTCGGACTGGTTCAGGGGCGAACAAGACGTGTCAGCCATTTCTTGTTTCCTGTTAGCCAATGATGCTAATTTAAAAAAAAAAAAAGTAGTAGTAGTTAAAACAAGGACATGAAGGGACTTTTTCAGGTTTTCCATGTGAATTGATTTGGAATGTCAGCCGAAAGTTTGAGGTAGCTTGTGACCTTCCGTGTAACTCAGCACATGCACATTTGGGCTTTTAGAAACTTAAATCGTAAAAGCAAAAATGACAGACAGCAATTTCATGTCAGCAATTTCATGAAATGTGTTCAGTTTTGGGCCCCTCGCTACAAGAAGGACATTGAGGTGCTGGAGCGTGTCCAGAGAAGGGCGACGGAGCTGGTGAGGGGTCTGGAGCACAAGTCTGATGAGGAGCGGCTGAGGGAGCTGGGGTTGTTCAGTCTGGAGAAGAGGAGGCTGAGGGGAGACCTCATCGCTCTCTACAACTGCCTGAAAGGGGGTTGTGAGGAGGTGGGTGCTGGTCTCTTCTCCCATGTAACCAGCGATAGAATGAGAGGAAATGGCCTCAAGTTGCGCCAGGGGAGGTTCAGGCTGGATATTAGGAAAAATGTCTTTCCTGAGAGAGCTGTGAAGCACTGGAAGAGGCTGCCCAGGGAGGTGGTGGAGTCACCATCCCTGGAGGTGTTCAAGGGACGTGTGGACGTGGCACTGCGGGACATGGTTTAGTGGGCATGGTGGGGTTGGGTTGGTGGTTGGACTTGATCCTACAGGTCTTTTCCAACGTTAGTGATTCCATGATTCTATGAATTTCTGAGGGGTGTGCGATGCACAGCATCCTTTTTCGTGGATCTGGGCAGGCTGCAGGGGCAGCAGTGAGGTGTATTCCCATCCCGGCTGCCCAGCAGGCAGAAGCACCACTTCCGTCAGAGCAAGTGCTCTGAAAGGGCTGGGCCGTGGTTAGATCTTGTCCACAAAGCGTTTTGTGCTTACAAAATGGAAGGCTTGCAGACCAGGGTAGTCACCCTTTTATAAGGGCTGGGAAAGGCTTAACAGATCTGATGCAAATGACCTGGCCAGAGCCACTGTTCTGTGGTGGGAAGAGCCTGTGTCTCGGTGATGATGTGAGGATGCTCTCAGCTGGTCAGAGATGGGATTTGAGACCCAGGTCCTTTGGAGGAGATCCATAGAATTGACCTCTGCAGGGCTGGTGGTAGAAGCTGACATGCACAGGTCACTGACAAGCACTGTTTTCTGTCTTTAAAATGAAATTCAGCAAGTCAGTTCTCATAGTTGCATCTGACCACCTCGCAAGTTATTTAAATCAGCTGTATATTTATATTTATACAGCTGTATATTAATTGAGGTCAAGGCTGCAATTAGGTCCAGAGTCATGCAAGAATAGTTCATCTCCCAGATTGTTTGCAGTAGTTTTCAGCTTATGGAGAATTTTAGGATGTCAAGGAGTTGGGAGGAACACGATCGGTGGTTTCCCTTCCTCCGCGTTTCCTCTGTTGAGGTGGGTACTCGCAGCACCCGTCAGGGATCAAACGGCTCTGTGTGCGTCTGGGGGAGGCAGATGGAAGTCAGTCACATCCTTGACCACATAACTGTGACCATATTGTTGCAGTTAAAACTATCGTGTATATCTATGTGACTCTTATCATCAACTAAATACAATTTAAGTTGGTTTTAATTATTTTCTGTCTGTCTAGAAACCAAGGGTTCCTTCTGCCATAGCATACAGATGTTACAAATATGTTTTTCTAATGAGACACATGGCACATTCCAGAGCAGCACAAGTACTTGTTTTCAGCCTGAAAATGGAATCTTTTCCCTGTTGTTAAAACAAAGTTTGTAAAATGTGATTATAATAAATAAACCACAGACTTGAGGGTCTTTTTTAAGATTCATAGTGAGTTCCTAATGATTACTTCATGGTTTTTTAGTGAGCTTGAATTTAGTTTTTACTTTGATTTGCAGTTAACATGAAGTAAAACCTGTCTGATGCTGCACCTTATTTCTAGGTGTGGTTTGCAGACGAGCAGAAAAGGTGGTATTTCTGTCTGTGGTTACTAGGATTGCTAACAAAGATCAGAGCTGCCAGTTCTAGATTTAAACTATTCTTGTACCATTTTATATTATATAAGCAGAGGAAACTGTGAAGGCAGATTCAGTGTAGAAAGGATCCCAGTAAATATAATATTATCCAGATGTTTTTCATTCCATTAGTGTCTGGCTGAAGGATAACTCGCTAAACTGTGGAAGTTAGTGTCATGGCATATCCAAGCCAAGACCTTAGTAACTTGATAATGATCCACTAAAATTTGAGAACTTTTATCTTCTAAGATGTGAGCCAATCATTGTGTCAAGGGAATTCAGAAGAAAACTTTCTCTTTGGGCCAGTTGACTGTGATTAAATTTCTTCTTCCTTTTCTGTGAAGATCCTGGGACTGTCTGCTTTGAAAGACGTGGCATTTGTTGAGATGATCTTTGAATCAGATCCAGCATGGTAATTCCTATCTTTTCTCTGCAAATGTTGGAAGGTTTTTGCAAATTCACTAAAATATTTTAAATCTGAAAGGAATGGTTCCTGACTTAAGCTGGTTGTTTTGGAGCAAAGATTTTGCATGTTTTCTAAATCATAATTTCTGTTGTTTTATTCACATATAATTACATACTCAGAGATATTTTTTCCTGCAGCTTGAAGAGGGGTTTAGTGTTTGAGAATCCAAACTGTAAATGTGCCACTGTTTTCCACATCAACACAACATGGTTTAGGTTTTGGATACTCTGTCTTGCCTCAGAGTCTTCTCCCTTCTCCAATCAATGAGGCTTCACTCTGTTTTCTTTTTGACTCTGTTGCCATCCTTGGGGTTTTTTCCATCTTGGTGTAAAGTTCAAACAACGCGTCTTCTCCTAGCCACCCTCCTACGTGATTCACCATTTTGTTGCAGATTAGGCTTCGTCCCACCATTTTTCCCTCTATATAGTTCTGCTCATTGCATGTGGGCCTCCCAGGACCCCTAAGTAGGAGCCTTGAAAAGCTATGGCAAAGCCTGCTTGGCTTACTCGGCAATCGCTCCCCGTCTCTCTGCCAGCCACGTTACTCCCTTCTCTGTGTGCACACGCGCAATGTGGCTTTTAAGCTTGTTCCTTTAAAAAAGAACCAAACAAAAATCCCAAAGAAAACAGGTGAGACTGAGCTATAGGTTTTTATAGCTGTTCTTAACACGCTTTGTGTTAGTGACTTTGAGCTCTATCATTTTAGGATAAAATGGGACTGAACCATAGAGTTTGGTTCCAGCATTAAACTCAAACAGCAGCTCACTGCACTGAAAGTCTGTCTTCTTTTTTCGGTCCCTTGCAAAAAAAACCCGGTGATCTCTAAAGATCTGGGATTCTTCTCCGCACATAGCCTCTGTATAGTTTCAGCAGATCAAATATGGGGGAGTCACCATGGCCTACCCTGACCATAAGTATTCTGATATTTACACGTTTCCGATGCTAAAGTTTGCATGTGTTTAAAATGTTAGCAGGGGCTTATAAAGCAGTTGTTACAGAGGAAGGGAAGAGAAAGCTTGTTCAGTCAAACAATTTAGAAGGGTATGGGACAGGCTGGATGGGAGACTCTCCGTTGCACGTGTGTCTCAGGACCAGCTCAGACTGCCGAGAGGGAGACAAATTTTGCCATTCTCGCCTGCTTCCATTAGGACAGTATTTTCTTTCCTGCTTTAGAAGAAGGAGGTTCTTGTTTAGAAGCAGCACCAACATCTTTCTTGACGTTGCTGTCACTCTTGGCTCCCTCTTAGTTTCACTGTAGCAAAACAGGAGGTGACAAAAAATAGCACAGGAGAAGAGAGGTGGCTGCAGGGAAGATGTCTCCTCCACACCTTGCTCCTCCTTCAGCAATCTTGTCACTGGACCCTCCTGGGGACTCAGGCAGGAGGGAGGAATTTGATAGCGTGGCTGTTTCTTCTGGGAAGACCTACTGTTTTCATCTGAGATAGCTGATGGTCCTCACCTCTGAAAGTCAAGCTCCAAGTGCATTGTCCTAGCTTTCAATGCAGAGGAAGGATAACATAATTTTCTAACTCCTCTGGAGCTCTTTCCTTTCTGCATACTATTAACTTCCCTTTGCCAAAAATGTCTTGGCCCCAGTGCTCTTAAAAATCCTCAGAAGAGCCCGCTTTGGGGACTAGTTTCTTTGCGATGCATGAGTTAACACTGGAAGTCTCTGATCCCACAGCACGTCCTCAAGATCCTTACATGCCGGTCATGTCCTAGGCCTTTCTAATCAAATGAGTGTAGTACATTTTCCAGGAAGAAGTTACAACTTGCTATAAACTCTCTGCCAAGTGCTGCTGCCACCATCCTTCTCAGTTATGTCTAAATAAAACAATGTGTTTCAGTTTAGATTAGAGGAAAAAGCCCACAATAGGGTCCATTCTTTTTCAGAGCGCATCTCGCCCAGCTCCAACCTGATTCCCTTGGGAGCGGAGAGGCTGTCCAATTCTAAATGGAGAAAATTTCAAAGAACCTACAGATAAAGTATTGACAGCACATGACCGTATCAGACATGACTGTGATTCTTTACAAGGTGTAAAGTAGATGAGCAACATCCATTTTACACTGCTGTGTACTTTCCCATTTTACACGTGGCATCACTCGAAGACAGCTTCATGGCAGAAAACTGAACAAAGCGACAGTGGCATTCTTCTTCATCGAAATCAGAGAGTACGTGTCCCTAGTGAACTACTGCTGCGAGTCTGACAGTTTCCCAGGGCTGGCTCACTTCATGTGCAGAATTTAATGACCTGCAAATGCTTCTAAATGTCTGAAAGTCCAGAGGAAAATGCACAGTACAGAACATGGCACAGACAGAAATGCATAGACAGAAATTAATTCTTTAGCTTGCAGCATCTCCCAGTTAATTTTCCATGAAGGTTTCTCCCCTTCCCCTCCTCCAGTGTCTTTCAGACTGTGAAATGATCAGTGTTTCCCTAGAGGCAGATAGATGCCCGGGGTAAGGGCTACAGGGATGATAATTGCATTTATTATTTAGAAAATGAATAATTGCATTTATTTTCTTAGTGCAATGCGACCCAATGTTGGCATTTCACCGAGTTGAACCGCATCTCTTCTTTTCCGCTCGGATCATGTGATAATACTGCTTATCTGATGTAGTGTCAGTGAGCAAAGTACCACAGAGCTGTTCCCACGAGCGTGCCTGCGCTGACGGTATGAAGAAAGGAAATAGTTGGCTAAAAGAAGAGTGCGTGTGTGTCGGGGGGGAGGATAGAAAGCCCATCCTCATGCCAGAAATTTTCAAGAGAAGTGAAGCTTTTACAGCAAAATAGAAATTGAAGTCGTTATAGTCACTCCTGATAGAATAATGATTTATCCAACTTGCGCAGCAGTGCGAGGGGTGGGGTTGGGACAAATCAGGATAGCAGTATGAGGAAAACATCCTTCCTGACTTTTCATTTTGCAATCCAAAGCCTGCTCTCCTTCAGGCACAGGGTAACCAGGCAGTCCATTGAGCTGTGAGTTTTAAAGCCTTTGGAAAAATGTGTTGAGATTAAAAAAATAAACAAATAAAAAAACCCCCTTTCTCCTTCCCATTCCTCCCAAACCAGGTTTTCCACATTCGAGGTCTGCTTGTGCATGCAAGCCATTTATAACCCTGGCACACGTGAATTTTTTACAGAATGGAAATTTCTTCAGGATACGTGTTATTTCTGGTGCAGACTCACTGGTATTTTCTGGTGGCTGGCCGGGGTCTCTCGCTGCCCAGCGCAGTGTGTAGCAGTTACCAAGGTTTGGCTCGTTACCTGATAAGATGATCAGGACTGCGCTGGATCCACATGGTTCTCTGCCGAGCAGCGTTCCCGCCATGAAAGTGTCAGGGAAGCTGTGCTGTGGCCTGAATCGCTTATCTACCACTTGTAAAACGAGTTTTTCCATGCTCCTGGGGTGTTCACCCCATCTAAGTTTGAGTATTTAATTCTGGGGCTTTTAGCCTACCTAGCCTTCCTCTCTGTCCTCACCACGTCTCGGGAGCTTTGAATCCTATACGAGAGGCTCTGCTGAGTACATAGAAAGTCTAGATAGTTAATTTAGGCTCTTCCCTTAAGTGCCTGAATTTAAAAGGTGTCAGTGCCTCTTTTGTAGGCGGGATAAGGCTTGAAGTTCTCTGGAACAGACTGCTGAAAGGCATCTCCCAAATGCCTGTTGCGGATTGCTGCCCTTCCCTTAGGGAAGTCAGTCAACTCCGAGTTGGCTGTGCTGGAGGGATTCATCCCATCCTAGGTGGCTGGAACAAGTTAGAAAGCCTAAACGGGTTGGGGGATTTGAGCTGGACTTCCAGAAAGTCTTTCAACTGGTGAGCTACCGGGTAATTTTCAAAGTGATGAATGTAGCAGCCCTAATATTTTGATTGTTTGACCTAGAAGTAAACTGGTAAAAGCAGTAGGTCGATGTCCTGTTCAAAACACCCTTGCATTGGCAGTGCAGGACTGATCAGGTGCTTAAAAGGACCTCTGATTTTGTAGATGCTGCTTCGCTACTCAGAGGAAGAGAAGGAGCAGAGGCAAAAATAGCACACGTTTGTAAAGAGATAATGGCAGCGTTTTAGAGTGCACCTTGCAACCAGCAAAATGGAAACAGATGGCACATATTTTACAGAGTGGAGTTATTCCACCCTGAAGGATGTTCAAAGTCACACAAAGGGAGTTCTGCTTGCAAATCCCGTTATTGATAAATGGTTTCTAACGGGATTGGTGCTGCTTATTCTTACTGTGCTTGCATATGCGCGCACACATATACATGCACAGCTTTGAAAATGCCTTTCACGGGTTCAGCTGCTTTCATTAATGCCAAAATCATTTTATATTTTCTGGTGTGTATCTTTTCTCTGAACTTTGTAAAGGAATTGGTACCTTCTCCCTTCAGTTATTTTCTTTTGAATACTTAAATGAAAAGGGCTTTTTTTTCCAGCGTTAATAAACTCATTACTGGAAATGGGAAAGGTGTTTTTGATTAAAGCTGGTACTTCTGAGCCTTCCGCCAGGGTGGCAGGTACCCTTGGGGGAAAATCAAGCAAATAATAGATCAGTCTGGCTGTATATTGAGAGGATGGATGAGATATGTTGTGTATGAGAGTATTATGGTACCCATATATTAATGTGTAATCTCAGTACTGTGCTCATTCTTATAGTGGGACTAACGGAGGGCCTCGTCATAAGCTAGTCCAAAATGGGTGCTGTTGCTATTGTTATTACCGTATTTATATTCCTTTACTGCCTTGCAACCCTTCATATCGAGTAAAACCTCGCTGTGTTGGATGCTGTAGAAATTAGGAACAGACAGATTGCTTTTCCACAAATTCCTTACAATTTAAGTAATGTTGTACATTTATTCTTGCACAGAGATGTCTCCGTGTTAGTTGTTATCTCTTTGATTCTACTCATTCCTCCCTAGCAAAACGGTTCGCATTAAAACATAGCTGCATTGGTTCTGCTGCAGTCTAGAGGGTCAGTTGTGCAAGAACGGAGGCCTGAGCTCTGCGTGCGAGAAATGTAGGATGTGAAAAGCCATGGGATAGCGCTGATGTAACGTAAAGATCAATGGAGGTAGTACCGAATTAGCATGGTTTAATTGAAGTTTTAAATAATCAGGAATATTTTCAGTGTTACTAAGTGAGCGGTGGAGCAGCCTGTACCTATGGATTATTTAGAACAACAGACACAACTATTATATAAGTTGCACCCCGAGGTGAGAGCACTCCTGATCCGAAACGAAGCATTGGCCGCTTGAGCCAGGAGGGCCTGACCTATAGCTAATAGTAGAAGTAGGTCCCTTATGTTCAGTCTGGCCCTGTTTCTCACAGGGTAAAATGTATTGCATGAAACCAGCGTGTCCCAGCATGACCCCATTTTGGGCAAGAAGCAGTTCCGATAACCAAGGCTGAGCAGTTCCACTGCCTTCCGCCTGCTGTCACCTGCGAGTCCTGCTGAGCACAGGGACCGAGTTTGCCTCTGCAGGGGGGCTCTACCTGTGCCAGTCTCCCACAGGCATGCCCGGGAAGCGATGAAGTGTGCTTTTGCATCGCGGTACAAGATAGCAGGCCAACGTTAACTATGACGGATTTTTGCCTTGTTTGCACAGACCCTTCATGCTTCTGCCGCCGCTGATGGAGTGGATGAGAGTGGCTATCACCTACGCTGAGCACCGGCGCAGTTTGACTGTGGACAGTGATGATATCAGGCAGACAGCCAGACTGCTCTTACCTGGACTGGACTGCGAGCCCCGGCAGCTAAAGTATGTGGACTAAGCTTTATAAGTGGCTAAAGTAATTGTAATGTCTTACAATATTCTTCTTCTATTTCATGAGAGCCAGATCTCAAAATACGATACAGGCGATACATGTTTAACCTTTTAGTACTCCAAGAGATAAAGAAACTTTGGCCAAACACTGAAGCTGGGGTAGAAGGTTTTTGTCTTGCCTAAAGTCATGTAGGAGGAATGAGACAAAGGAGGACTGAGATACAAGTATTTGGGGTTTTTATGCTTTAGCCTTAATTACAAGATTATTCTTTGCTTTTTGAGATACCTTGATGAAAAAGTATCAGTACCTTTTAAAATCATCCCCCCAAGTATATATTGAACAGGGATTTATAATTACGTTGGTTCATTAGCACATCATAGGTATTCTGTTCAAGTTTGTAGTCCTTTAAGTTGCTGTCATTAGCATTGGTTTTGATATCAGGGTTACATCTTGAACTTTAGTACAAGGTAAATTCTTGTTTCTTGAGTGAATTTTGTCCCCCGTATACCTTTGGGTTAAATGAGCGGGTGGGACACATTAACAACAATAAATAATACTTTCATCATGCTCTTAAGTGATGAAATTATCACCTGAAAAGATAAAAATACACCACTACTCTTCAAATTATTTTTCATGAACAATAAAAGCAACAAGAGGCTTTTAATCAGGAGTCCTGGATCTGGTTTTGTTGCTTTTTACCTTTTCCTTCTGGCAGCCAACAAGGCTCTTGCTTTTTGCTACATCTCCATCTCCCCAATGACGAATTGAAGGGTAGTACTTATTACCCGCAAAACCAAATGCGAAGCTAAATTAGTTGGTGAGTATGCTGGTGCAATTAGATGACTGAATGTTTTGTTGGCTGCAGCTGACTCCTAGTCATAATTCTCATCTCTTGGTTCCTGCCTTTCTCCTGAGACGTGGTACCTGACCGACCGAGAGCGCTGCCAGTCTTTTGAAAAGTGAAGTTATGCAGGTGATCCTCAGCAGTTATTTAAACTCCCTGGCTTCAGACTGGAAGGGAGCAGCTGAACTTGGACTTGGCGTCCACAAAGCAGGAATTGTACGCTTATTCCTGGAACACTTTTCTTCTCCCTTTTCTCTGCCAGCGTACGTGTGCTCTGTGTCAATTAAAGCACAGGCTACTCTGGCTTATGTGTGGATGGTAGGTGCTAGTGTAGGCAACTTTATATGGGCTAAACTAATTTTACATATGTGCCTAACGCTTGCCAAAACCTTTGAAATTCTCTGATGAACGGTACCGCAGAAGGCTAACCTAATCACAAGTACTTCCAGTCAGTTTAATGGGTTTTCTTTCAGTCTCTCCTTTAGAAAGACTTTTGATTTCAAAACTGAACCCAAACCGTCCACTTCAAAGGCATCCCACTCTAGCTCTGCACCGTTTATTTGTGCACATTGACATACAAAGTGCACAGGTAGTCCCTTACTTTATAGATCGTATACCTTAAAAAACAAACAAAAAAGAGGGCAGAGATTCGGGCGTTTGATTTTGCTGCTGACGTGAGCTAAAAGGGAACGCTTAGAGGCAGCCTTTGTGAAAACGGGGTTCGTATCAGTAACTGAAAACTGAAGCCATAACGATACAGCTGTGAAATGAAGGTCTTGGAAGAAACCCAGGAAGTCCAAAATAGTGCAGGCAATAAATAAAAGTGAGAAGCAGGTATAAAGGGCCTCAGCCACACTATGTGGGTTATTCAGGCATAAGATAATTAAATTTCTGGATTGTTAAGGGTTAGCAGTACTGGCCCAGGGAAGGAGGATGTTACAGGTTTCTATCTAGTTTGTTGTTATTACAGAAAGAATGGCAACTCTGTAAGAAAACTAAGATCCTTTCACACCTTTTACCTCATCAAACTGTTCCTCCATAGGGACACACGCAGTATGCATTCCCTGCAGGTGACTCAACCTCTGCTTTAAAGTAATGCACATCATCTTTGTAGTAGAGGACAAAAATCAAAGTTAAGCCTGATCAGGTCTTTGTTCTGAATTGTCTTGCCTGAGTTTTATTTTCAGAGGTCTTAAGGATGTTCTGTGATGTGTGGCATGAGAGAAAGAGCATTGTCTTTTTGCTGCATGGAAGATTTAAACTAACAGAAAAAAAACATGAGGGGAGAGCAGTGCCTCATTTCCAGTGCCCGTTACATGATCCTTTAAAGCAGTCATTTGTATCTAGCCATTACAGCACATTTAGGGGAAAAGGAAATCTTGGAACTGAAGCCAAATTTATCCCTGGCTTGCTGTGTGACTGTAGGCAAATTGCAGCTCACTTTTCCTCATGATGCCGAGGCTAAAAGTCATCTAATGATAGTTCCTTGCAGCGGTGATGCATCAGGTGAGGTACGTTGAAATCCCTGAAATGGAATTTATGCAGAAGAACAAGTATAATTAGTATAACCTGAAATTCAAACCTTTAATACCTATTCTCTGACACAGACTGCTTGGGCAGTATAGTCTTCCACAGCAACTGTTTGTGTCTTAGTGGATGAAACCTTCTAATAGCATGCTCTCAGTTTATGTTTGCCAGACAATTTATAAACATCTTCAGTACTCACCTGTTACTGGTTAAGTGATAATATAAGTGGGGAAATGCTAGACTGCAGAGAACTGTGTTTCTTCTCCACCTACTTAAATATAAATGTTAGGATTTTAATACTAAGTTATTATCACACACTGCTTTTTTTATTATTATTGTTTTTTCCTCATTGCAGACCAAATTTAAATCATTCACTACCAGTAGTTATAGTAGTAGTTTCTGCTTATGAAACTCAAAGAGCACACCAGGCTCCCGCTCCCTCATCAAGCTATCCCTTCCCAAACGAGGATCTCAGCCCTATCCCTTTCCCTGCTCTCTGGGCTCTGCCCCGCTGCCAACATCTCTCAGTCCACCTTGAGTTCTTTAGTTTAACCCCTGGGCACAGCTGGGTGTCCGTGGGAGCTGCTCTCTGGGCAACTGCAGGCTTCACTCTAGGAAGCGTGCAAGAGTTTGCCTCTCTTCTCCGCAGGATAACAACTCGCACGTGGAAAACCTGCTGCGGTTACAGCTGCTGCACAGCAATTGCGCGTGTGAGCAATCGCCCACCCCGGCTCTTGTAGGATGCTCTAACTTTTATCACACTCTAAAAGAAAAAGCTACTTTGCATCTATCGTAGAAGAGCATGCTGTCGAGCTACCGCTACGGAACAGCAAGTGTACAGTAACCTTTGCATGGGCTGAGCCTACGGGTCCCCCAGGAGTAAAGCTCACAAATTATAACTTCAAATTCTTGCGCCTGAACTGGCCTCCTGGCAGCTCTACACCAAGGACCGCAGTCCGCCTTTTTGCTGGGTCTCTCTGACAGCTCTGTGCAACCGTTTTGTCGTGCTGTTCACTCTGCAGGGCTCGTCGGTGAATTGTCCGCCCTGCCCGCCTTGCTCCAACGGTGCCTGTAAATGGCACTGGGTGGAATCATACCTGTTAGCAAACTAGAAACAATGTGCAAAGACAGGTACCATCCCTTCAAAAACTTCTATTTTCTGAGGTTCAGTGGATTTCAGGTGATGTCATTTTATTTCACTTCTTTTGCATAGGATTCTTCTCCTTCTTACTACTATACAAAATTATTGCATCATATTCTACATAATATTGTAGTGTCACGATACTGTACCAAGTACCCTACTAGAACCAGATTATTAATTGACTAGCCTAGCTCTAGGATTTCTCTATGTCCAGCATTCAGCCTTTTGCCTCACCGTCCTCTTGTGCTCTGTACTGTATGTGTCCTAATCTAGTATCTGGCTGCTTCAGAGATCTTGTCTTCTGATCAAATATTTGTACTCAGCTGCCTCGAAGACACATTTTATTTGCAGATAGACCTCCAAAGAGCTAGTGACTCCAAGACTGTCACTTTGCTTCCCTGCTCACTCTTCCCCAAATTACACCCCGGTGTAGTTCCTTTCTGAAAGCAGCTGCGGTGAGGTGCTGGTTTCCCCTGTACAATGCGACCGGTCACCAGGCTGTGGAGGGATCTTTGTTAACTCAGCATATTGTTCATAGCATCTGCTCACCATTTGTCATCCACCATCAATGCAAGTTCCGAAGCGTTAAATAATGACCAGCTGAATTAAAACGTGAGTAAGGTTCATCTTGAATCTTCTACGTGAAGTGATGAGTGTTTTACTTATCTGGCAGGCCGCACAAAGTTTCCAGAAGAGGTTAGCCTTGTTGAAAGAATCACATTTTTCAAAGGAACTTGGCAGGCTGGTATCTCACTCACTGAGAGTTTGCACAAGAGCCTGTGTTGAAAACCAGACAACTAGTAGAGAAGGCATTCGCCCTGAAATAACATCAAAGGGCTGACCGTATCAATGCCCAGCTGAGATAGGAAACACCTCCGATATGGCAATGTTTCTTCAGTGAAGGAGATACACTTCCAGGTCTGGAATTCAGAAGTCTCTGAGCAGATAACCAGAGGACTTACAGTAATCCCTGGGCTCCTTCCAAATGAGATAAAGGTCGTTTGACAGGCATCTAAAGGATAAGGATTTAATAGAGCCTCATAGAAATGTTAACGCACTTCCTTTTATTGAAGGGTTGGAAAAGAGTTGAGAATGTTCCACTACCTAAATTTGATTTTGATTTTTTTTTTTAAAGATTTTGATTTTCTTTTCCAGAAAAGAATAAGGATCGTTATCTTCTTTCAGAAATGCCTTTTATTTTGAAATAATAGCTAGTTTGGTAGACAGACAGCGTAATTGTTTCATCCTAGAACTACACTGGTATTTTATTATATACACTTTCTCTCCACCTCATTCTCCTCCTTGCAATATGTTTTTCTATATGTTTGATGGACTATCCTATAACAAGCAGGAAAATACCAATATAATATCCAAAATATATACAGTTAATTATTTAAAGCAACTGGGTTTTGGGGGGGGCGTTGTGAGAAGAAGAGCTAAGGAAACCTGGCTGCTGCAGGTTTGCAGCCCGTGACACCGGTCCCACCACAATAACCTCGCTGCTGCAGTAACCCCGGTTGCTCGGTGCCATTATGGTGTGGGCATATTCCGGCATCCCCTTCCCGTTTTGCTGGGTAAGATGTAGGAGAAGCAGTGCCTGGTCCAAACCTACCCTTGTAGTGAGGGGCTGGCTGGAAACCACCGCTCTTGGTAATGAATAAGGATTTTTTTCCTGCCTTTCCCTCGGAGGAGGGCACTGATGAGGTTTCTCTACTTGGACACCTTTTTTAATTTTTTTTGCAGTGTTTACATGAACTTACTGTGTTTCTCTAAGAACTAAAACCTCCATTTCCAGTATGAGTGAAGTTAGCCAGATTTTTTAGAAATGATTATGCAGTGGGGAAGATATATGATAGGTAAAACCATGAAAATTCATGAGCCTGATTTCTTAGGAGAAAGAGCTGAAAAAAAATTCGGAAATGATTTTGTTCTCCACAGACCTGAATGCTGCTTTAGTTCCTTCCGGAGACTGGATGCTAAGGCTGCTACCGAAAAATTCCAGCAGGATCTGGGTTTCCGAATGCTAAACTGTGGAAGGACGGATCTGATCAACCAAGCAATCGATGCACTGGGACCTGACGGGGTTAACACCATGGATGATCAGGTATGCCATATAACCACACACACAAAAATTATCTGTATGGACAAACTGCACGTTCCTTTCCATGTGGCAAGTCAACATACAAAGTCGTAAGTGTTAGTTGCCTCTCCAAGGCTTTTCTAATTCTAGCTTGTGTTTTAGTCTGAAAATGTATCCCTTAAAAAACAACGAAAAAGACCCCAAAAAGCCAGTCAAAGCCTCAAGTGAATTGTTTCTTTATCAGCTGGAATGTAGGTCTGCTCCTTGGATGGCTTGTCTCAGGCACTGATGGAAGACAGGTTAATACGCTGGCTGTGAATGGAAACTCCGATGTTCTCTTAACACTAAGACAATGTCAAAACAAAGTGGGTTTTGCCAGTGACACTCTCTTCTGGTTCAACAGCCCAAGTGCAGCCTGGGTCAGTGATCAGTGACCAAAAGGTGTTACTGTCTGATGGCTTTCAGGCGCGAAGTGAGTTGTATGTTCTCAGTACAGTCTGGCATATAAGAAACAGCACCACGAACCCCCGTAGCATTGGTATCAGTCGATACTAGCTTTGTTGAAAGTCCATCATGCTGCTGAGCCTGTTTTTTCATTTTTACCTGTTCCCTGCTCAGCTATATTGAACCATAAGGATTTGGTAGTCTGGGGAGTCTTTAGTTGCTTCTGCTTGTGCTGTCAGTCCCATCAAGTAACAGCAGAGTCTGTTCTCTGGGGCATCGTTCAGTGCGTTGAATTAGCTTTTAATTTTTTAAAAAAAAACCTCTCCCAAATAAACACTCATTATAGCTGTCACAGCAATGAGAATGAGCTGTCACGTCTCAGAAACAATAGGATATTTAACAGTGGGAAGGATTTATGTTCAAGTAGAGAAGTTTTCTCATAGACAGCATTTTACTGCAGTAGCATTTCAGACCAGATTCTGAAACTGGCACATCTTCCATGGTACTTTCCACCATCCTGCAATTTTAAAGGAAGTGTGAATGTGTACACAAATAGCAGCAGAAAATACTCCTGCACAAGCTTATATCTAGGTATGTGGTTGCCTTATTTACATATCCAATACAAGGAGCTTTGTGGTCGCAGAGGTGGGGTACCACATCGTAGGTCCCCTTGATACTGACTGTTAAAAGTGACAAAGGTGGCAGATTAATATTACTAAGGTCTGCCACTTACTTCCTGCGATAATTTTTTTTCATAAGTTTTTGCAGTTCTTGTTTATGTCACCCGGAGGCCTTTTGTTCTCTTAAAGCAGATTATTTTGCATTGTGGACCTTGCTATCCCAACACCAAAGACACTGGTGCCAAGACCATCGCTTCTCACTGTGGGATGTTTTTTACCTCTCTTCAGCCAGCCAGCAAACTGGGAGCTGTTTGGCTTCTGTATGCATAAAGACCCTGCATTCCGTAGGCAACTCATTGGAAAGTTTGAGGAGTTCCTGCTGTCACTTATTTATGGTCTCATTGTCATGCTGTTGACGTCATCTTCTAGCCAGTCCTACTGTGAACAGGGGGGATCGTAGCGTGCTGGCAGCTCCGTCGTCTTTGCAGAATGCTGCTCCCACGTCTCAAAGCAGTGTTTTGGCACTGACCAAGGAGGGCAAGACAGGCTCCCTCTGGAGACACTGTGGCTCTGAAATTCTCCCCTTCAGTGATTCTGGAGCAACTCGTCTCTGCAGCTAAGCAAGTGTCCTCCATTGTGCTGCCAGTCACAGAGAGAGTTAAACCCAAACTCTAGCAGTGATTCTGCCATAGCTGAACTTTGCAGCTAGCGGCTTTTGCCCCTCCCGTGAAGGAATAAGCCAAAGCCAGCATACGCCAATTGGGAAAACTGACTTGGGCACGGCAACGGAAAGCGGGTCTCTATGTCCTGTCGTAGGATAGAACATTTAACACTGGCACCTGGTAAAGCTCAGTTCATGTATCTTGATTTCTTTTGGTCATCGTGAGTCTTCTTAACACACCGCACAGTAGGCAGGCACCTCGGAGGCATCGCAAACGGGTGTGACCATCTCTCACCTGGCAAGCACAGCAAAAGTTTTGGTGCAAATCCTACAATAGCCAGAACTGTTGGACTAATTTAATGTAGAAGCTTTAGATCCAGGTTCAGGTTTTGACTGCTCCCAGGATGTGAGCATGTCCAGCGTTGAGGTGTGTGTTCAGACCCACTTCTACATGTGTGTGTGTGGAGATATTTTTAGAGAGAGGGAGAGAACTCAGAACGTATCTTCAGAAACCTGAGTTTGGAGCAGAACCCCATAGTCACTTCTAGTGGGGACCAAGCAGCACTCTGGTTTCACAGGGTTTGAGGTGTTTAGGAAAACAATCTCTTCTTCCCTTTGCATACTGAGGAATGCAAAACCGATACTAAAAATAAGGAGAAAAAGAAAAAAAGAAAGGTAAGGGAAGTCTATACAAACCTGGTAGTTTTAGAACCCTGACTGGGGCAGTAAGTATGGGCTTGTGCCTGCAGCCCCGAGTTTTGAATTCTCAGTTAATTGTACTTGTCTGTTATCAGGGTGGATCCTCAAAAGCCAAACCCACCCATCCCTCCCGCCCCCGAAACATCCTGGCAAATGTAACTGCCTCACATGCAGGAAGCTTGGAATTGTGGCTGCTCTGAAGAGACGCCTTTGCAGATACAAGATCAGAACTCCTCAGTGTGAGATGTAATTCTATTTTACGATACGTGCCCCTCTCCAGAGATGAAGCTCTGTTATTACACAATGAGCAGCAGAGATGCTGCCTGTGAAAAATTCAAACGCTCACAATAATTAAGGAGGGGGGGAAAAGCTGTAGGATGTGAGCAAGAATGGATTTTACTAGGCCATTTGCTTTCTGTCCTTGGCTACTTCTGGAATGAACTCCGTAAGTAAGGCTCATTTCTCTCATAATTCATCTCTGAGCCGTCATGGTTTGCTGGTTAAGTAGAGAGAGAGAGGTTTATGGAATTGAAATGCTGAAATATTGTGGCAAATAGGATTTTAGCAATGGGGATAAGTTGCCAAATAAATCCATCTTGTTTGTGTTGTTTTCTGCTTTCGGTTCATCTGGCTACAAATGATCCAAGCAACGGTATTTCTTTTTTGGCAGCCTTGAGAAAGCTCAAGAATTGTGGACAATACACGGCTGGGATTTTCAGCCTTTTGTATTCTTGCAGTCTTGTCCCCTGATGTTTCATCTACATCACTTTCCAATACTAGCGCATGGTGCCCACTCTGCGTAGAAACCAAAATGTTTCGAAAATATACATATGCTGACCCTGCACACGCACACCCACACTCTTCTGTACGTTAAGATTGAAACTCGCTGTGTCCGTGACAGTTTCACTGTTGATAGGTATAGAAAAATAACTTTTTTTTTTTTCTTCCTGAAGGGTATGACCCCCCTGATGTACGCCTGTGCTGCTGGAGATGAAGCCATGGTCCAAATGCTTATAGATGCTGGAGCAAATTTAGATATACCAGTGAGTAATGGAGGACCCTCTCCCCATAATTATTCATCTGTAAACTAACAAGAGCAGTTATGAAATCTCTCCTAGCAACTCAAGGCTTCATTTCTGGAAGCTTCTGAGCAAGCCACTTCTTTCAGAAATTATTGCTTCAGGGATTTGGGAGGGGGAAGAAAACCTTCAAAACCTCTTGGAGCACTCAGTGGCTCCAATTATGATCGGCATTGGCAAGTCTAATAGGCATGGTGGGGGTAAAGGGGCCTCCCTCCTGAAAGAGCTGCCACTAGGAGAAACCAATAAGCCCATTAAAAAGGCCCAGGGGACTGGACAGAGTGACTAGCGCTGGCGGTGGTCTCTAAATGGCCTAAGTTACCGTTCCCCGGGGTTGTCACTTACAAAGAAAAAAGGCAGTCATATACAAGTCTGAAGGTTATGGCAGACAGAGTCTGCGGTGGTTAATAACTACCTGCTTCCTTTTTCCCAGGTTCCCAGTACCTCTCCGCGATACCCTTCAGTCCATCCCGACAGCCGGCACTGGACTGCTCTTACCTTTGCTGTGTTACACGGGCACATCTCTGTTGTTCAGGTAAGCAGAGGAAATCCCCCGGTCAGGAATCTTCACGGGAGACGCAGAGGGACTGAAGTGCAGCAGCCTCGCTGTCGGGCTTCCTGAGCACGGGTCTGTCACGGGCTCCGTGTGCAGTTTGGTGGGAGCCTTCTAAAAACTAGTGAAAAATTGCATCTTTTGAAAATGAGGAGAATGCAACCGATGCTTTTCTTGGGGAACTGTGAATCGATGATGTAATTCCTAGCTAAGGCCTTGATAACACAGTATGTTTTCTTACTTTTCTTTGGTTTCA